>NC_091098.1:2059523-2380565 GCF_024713975.1 Paralichthys olivaceus
TTCAAATGGGCTGCTGCATATTCAGGACTGACCACGGGAATATTAGACATTGGATGTTAAGAAATAAAATGTGTGCTACTGCTTATTTAAAATAGGATTTGCATATTTAAAATAGGATTTGCATACTTAAATGTTGCTACTGGCATATTTAAAATTGGCAACTGGCATACTAAATATTGGCTACTGGCTCATTTTAAATTGGCTGTTGACGTATTTAAAATTTGCTACTGCTTTATATAAAATTGGCCACTGGCGTATTTTAAATTTTGTTACTGGCATATTTAAATTGTGTTACTGGTGTATTTAAGATTGGCTACTAGGGATCATGGTCTTGAGTCACATTTCATTAAAAAAAATCCAGTTACAACAGGGAGGTTGTTAAAGAAATAATTTTTTTAAATCCATTTTCTGATATATTTCTGCCAAATTCAAAGTGGCTCACAACAAGAACAAAGTGTCAGATTAAAATGTGCCATATTCCACATGTAACGGTGTATTTGAATGATTGGAGTTCGAGCGGCTGCTACTCGGGGCCCGGTCCAGAACTCTGTGGCCAGCACCTGTTGAGTTCACCTTGCTGCTTGTGTTGACAGGTGAGGGGAGGCCTGTGCTCCAGTCATGACCTCTGGGAATGGGAACACTAACAGCAGCCAACATAATGGAGAGAGCAAACCAGCCCAGGCCATAGTCAAGTCCCACATCCTCACCCATCTGATAGAAGGCTTTGTTATCCAGGAGGGTGCTGCGCCATTTCCTGTGAGTACTGGATCTCTGCGTGTGTGTCTGTAAATTCACAAACACTCACACAGCCACACAAACCAAGAGAGAATATAATCAAACAATGATAATCAATAACTGCCCAGGTAACTTAAAAAACATGATTGAAATTGATCAAGACCAGAGACCATACTTTCCCACCACCTACAAGTGAGAAACCATAGACTAAATACATTTCAGTTCCAGGTACCAAAGAGACACGTAGAGGTGGATAATGAGACTGGAATCTCAACAGCATCAAGATCTGTACTGTGTTTTATTTAAATGTGGTTATTTATTTCTTATGTACTTTATCAATTTCTTAAAAAAAAAAAAGAAAGTCATTTATTGTGTCCCAAATCATTAACTGGGTTAAAAGCACAGAAAGAATGGAACGTTTCTCTGCCCAACTATTGGGAATTGTGTCTTATCAGAACACTTACAATTACAACAATCTCATTACAGTTGATCAAAATCATGCATAGATCCATACCCCCCTCAAACTGAAGACCGAAGCGTTGCTCACTGAGCCTGACAAACATTTTACAGTACAGTAATTCATGGTGCAGTAAGAGTATGATTCATTTTACCTTAACAAAAGGTGATGTCATGACTGACCTCCATCTTTCACTACTTGATACCAATGCAAGAACTGAGATCACTGGAGCTTCTATATAACTCTTACTATGACGTTTCCTTGTCAGGATAATGAATGTTTTCCATCCGTGCTGTTTTGATTCGTGCATTTTAAAACACAAAACACATTTTCACACAAAGTAAGGCACCAAAGACTAATACTTGAGCCTGACTAGAATCTGCCGATATGAGCCATTCACAGACATATCCACATTGGCTTTTATGTTTGCATGAATGAAAACTTTGTTTCATAGAGTAATCAATGCAGAAGTTTTATTTTAAAGAATAAATGTTTGTTTTTTAAATTAAAGCATCCCAGTATATATTTATATATATATATTTATAATATATTTTGAGTTTCAGGTTTTATTTGTCATATTGAGGGTTTAACCGTACAATGAAAAATGTTGGACAAGAAGGCTCAGCAGTTTACAATCACAATTACAGCAATAGTTAAATGCAAAAAAAGTTCAATTCAATACTAAAGCTCTGTGTGGGCAAAAAGAGCCAGTAAGAAAAAGAAAATAAGCAAAAGTTTGCTGGACTGACTCAGAGCTCTCATCAGTGCTGCCATCTTACTGCGCAACCGCATCTCTTTTGTAAAGTTTATAACAAGCCTCGATTACATTTCTTTGTCAAAAGGGTTTAAGATTTGATAACGATATCTTAGGAATAATTTCCATTTTCAAGAGTATATATCAGCTGATATCTGTATATCATTATCAGAATTGTTTTTGCTCTCCTAAAAATCCATATTGGTGGGGCTCTACTATAAACTATCTGCCTGAGAGAGAGATCGACCAGGATGATTAAGAGGTCAATCTTGAAAAGGTTTAGTTGAAGACAGAATTCCATTCTCCATGTGGATATGTTTGAGACCATGACTGTGAGGTCATCTGGTAGTAATGACTGGTGAAGTTGAGCTTCACCTGTGAAGCCCTGATGAGAAGCCATGCAAGTAGATAACTGGACCTTAGGTTGGGATGTATATTAAAATTGAAAAGGGCGTCTCAGCACCAACCCTTGAGGCACACCTGTGGATGTGATAAGGATGTTGTGGAGGCGGGGTGTGGTTAGGGCGCCGACTGCTGTACGACAGGGAGGAGTGGCTCAGCCAGAGTCACTTCTACACCGCTGACCGGCTGAGCCACTCCTCCCTGTCGTCCAGCAGTCGGCGCCCTAACCACACCCCGCCACCACAGATGTCTGTTCATGCCATGACACCTTGAAGGAACACCCGAGGATGAAAGCTCTCTGCCTGAACTGATCATGAGAGAGTACAGATAGCAGGATGTGCCTGTTCACTAAACTGAGCTGCAGCTCTAGCTGCTTCAGGTTTGCATTTAATTAAAGGGTTTATTCGAACAGGTTAACAAACTGTGTGTTCAAAATGAACGGGAAATGACTCCTACTGTTTACTGCTGCGCTGCCTCTTTTGGTCTGAAATGCTCTGTTTTATCTATTGGCCCACCGTAGGGTGGGAACTCTATGCTGCTGACTTTGGTCATTGTATGTTTGCAGAACTTTCACCTATGGCACAGACTTGCACTGTAAAGGATAGGACAATCCCCAAAAAGAAAAATTTGGGCACTTAAAAGCGTGACTGATCTGGATCACACAAACAAACAAGAGGCCAGAGCACATGTTCATCTTGTTCTACAAGTGTTCTGATAAATTGCAGCACTATCGGCTGCTGTAGTAATGTTTAATTTTCTGTGTGCAGGTGGAACGTCCATCTTTCTCTATTGAAAGTCTAAGAAGAAACACAGCAGACTCAAAGATGGACAATCTCTTGCCAAAGGGTAAAGTCCTCGGACCAGTAGTACAGCATAATTACTTCTTTCTCTGTATAGAGAGGTGCAGCACACATTTCTCTTGTGCGTGTGTGAATGCAATACTATAGAAAACATGATGTTGTCTCAAGGCTGCACCTTCTCTCCAGTATCAGGATATCTGGTATGTATTTGGTTGGTTCATCGTATTTAAGTCCTTTCTAGAACTGCTTGCAGCTCATACTGAGGGATCAGAAGGCATCCCCACACTAGATAGAATAGAGTATATAATTCCTTCAGTGGGTCCTGGGTCTGCTCTGAGGTCAGATGAAAAATTAACTCCACTGGTCTTTTAACAGCGAGTGTTCAGACACATTTGAATGTGGGTAATTTTTGTATTTGATCATGTCTCAGTATAGCTAACTCTACATTATGAAAATTAAATTGCAATTGCATAATGTTGGTGTGTGTATAATATCTATACGGTGCTTGTTCTCACTTGAAAATCGAAATTGTATGATCACTCTTCCATTATTAATCTAAAGAATTGAGACATTCGAAACATCTTCATGATGATTAAGTGAACTGTGAGGACGTGTCTCCAGGTTGGATTTTAAGGACTTGTCACTCAGACATTACCAGATAAATTGGAAGAAATTTGAAAGAAACAAAAATCCAGACTCTTTTATATCAACCTTTTAATGTGGATCTGACTGCACAGATGGTTTTCCGGTAACACTTTATATTAGGGAACACATATCAACCATTAACTAGTTGCTTATTAGCATGGGTATTAGAGGCATATTGGCTCTTTATTAGTCATTATAAAGCACTTAGGGAAACAAGTAAGGAAGTTGTTGTACATGAATTACAATCAAGTGCTTGGATATGTTCACTTTGTGTGTTCCTAATATAAAGTGTTAGCGGTTTTTCTGTGGATGTTGCTGTTGATTTTGTGTCCAGCTGACTGTGTGTTGTGACTGTTTTCACTCAGAGTTAAAGGCCCAGCAGGAGCCTATGCTAACCTGTGAGCTGTGTGGCAGGGTGGATTTTGCCTACATCTTCAAAAGGTCTAAGAGGTTCTGCTCCACAGTGTGTGCCAAACGGTAAGGAACAAAGACATTACCATCTTTTCCTTTGCTACATTTCCACTATTCCCTCTGTGGTAGAAATAAGGGGGATGTACTGATCGAGTTTGTTAGTCCCCAGCTTAGAAAAATAATCAATAAAGCTGTGCTGCTCACCATGTTAACTCCATTTGTAGTTACAACGTGGGATGCACAAAGAGAGTGGGTCTCTTCCCAAACCGCAAAACCACCCTGGAGAACATGAAGAAACAAAGAGCACAGAACGGACAACACAATAACTCCAGTTTAGAATCTCAAAAGAAGGTGAGACAGTTGTTCTAATAATTCATTAGAATAAATGTGAAGGTCAACTGCTCTCTGTATGTGACAGGACCACCTGCAACCTTTTGAAATTATTTCAGCACAGGTTTAATATGTCTTCTGTATCTGCCTTATAGCTCACCTCCACATTGGATCATGTCAGAGGCAAACATTTAATTCACATTTGTATGCCTCCACGCTGGCGACACCCTTGCCTTGTGAACGCTATATCTCAGGAACACCTACAAAGAATCTGTTCAGCTTCAGTACAAAGGTCCACTTGGACTCAAAGATGAACTGGTTAGATTTTGGTGGTCGAAGGTTAAAGGTTAATGGTGACCTCAGGATACCCTTTTTGCTTTGTGAATGTGTTATCTTAAAAAACGCTTCGAGACAATTTAATAATTCCAGAAATCTGTCTGTCTGTATGTGGAATGCATAGCTTGAGAACCATACATTACCCTACACACACAAGTGACTCTCCAGTTCAGGGTTCTGTTTACTGAGTCCAGCTTCACCGAACTTTGAATAAAGAGGTGAACAGCTATTTGTGCAGCAGCGGTGGCATCACGGTTCTGCGGATTGAGTTCCACAGCTGGTCTTTACTTGACCCGACTCAATTACTGCAGGTCATTTTTACAACTTCAGAAAGAAAGCTGATGGTTGCAGATTTCTTTCTGCTTACTGATTAATTGCTTAGATTTGGGTGGTCATAGGTCCCAGGGACATCACCAAACATGTTTTAGCCTCGGTGTCTTAAGTCTGTCTTTAGGAAATGTCTTCAAATTTTGAGCAGTTGTCACTTGGAAAGATAAACTTATTATATTTCAGTGGTCAAAGGTCACAGTGACTGAAACTGCAGTGGACAGTGGAGACAAACAACCAGTGTGCAGTGTGTCAAGGTTTCCTCTTGTCGTGAAGTGCTGTGTTTAACCCCTCTGACTCTCTGTGCAGAAGCCTGCTGCTGCTGCCCTGTCCACTGGTCACTCTGTCCACCCTGCACCAGGAGAGTCCAGCCAATGTTCAGACTTGTCTGGCTACAAAAAAACACCACCACCCCTGTCAGCCACCCAGCGGGTGCCTGCGGTGCAGGGCTCTGAGCTGCCCCTGTTGCCACACAGCTTCCTGCCCAGTGATCCCGGCCAGTGGAACATTGAGGAAGTCTACGAGTTCATCTCCACTCTACCAGGTGGGCGCTGTCACAGTGCCTCTTTAGGCTACATCCAAATCGGATTCTTCTCTGTAATTGTCCCCCTAGTTTGAGGTGGTTGAGGTGATGTCATATTCCTCCACGCACAAATCAGGATTTAACTATGTTTGGAAAAAAATCTAGAGAAAATTGTGGTGTGGTTTGCTGATGTTTGCACATAACAGTTAATAAATCACTAATGGCTTTATTGTGTCACTCCCAGCTTAGTACTTGACAAAGGCCTGCCCACTCAGAGACTAAAGGACTTTTCTGATTTCTGATACAAGATCTGTTTCTTTATTCCTTTCAGGAATACAAATCTTCAAACACTGATACATTTTGTGATTCTATATCCAAATTATTCTCATAGCAACTCTGGAAGTATATGTGCCGAAAAATGAATGTAGATGGGCATGATGTTGATTATATTCAGACATGAATCCAGTGTGGTTTGTGTGCATGGCCGTGGTGTAAACTGACTGTTGTGGCTGCAGGTTGTCTGGAGATTGCTGAGGAGTTCCGCTCTCAGGAGATCGATGGACAGGCCCTGCTGCTGCTGAAGGAGGATCATCTCATGGCAACCATGAACATCAAACTGGGCCCTGCACTCAAGATCTTTGCAGAGATCAGCATGCTCAAAGACTCATAGCCCAGCCCACTACACACACACACACACACACACACACACACACACACACACACACACACACACACACACACACTCTAAGGCAGAGTGAAGCTTGTTTGTTGGGTTGTCTTGTCAAAGCCTGCTGAACACAAGGTCACCAGGTTGAACTGTTGGACTGACCTTTTACACTGATGACTTCACCCTGGCACTACATCAAGTAAACTTCACTAAACTGTGACAAGAACAGGGTTTCATTGAGTACATGATTTTGTTTTCATAAGATATTCCTGTGCCTTGTGCTCCTGCTGGAGACATTTAAGGTTAGCAGGTGATTTGTTCTGGTATTTTCCACAGATGCACAGCTGCGGTCTCTTTGAACTCTGGACAGCTCAGTCACTGAGTTGCTCATAAAAACTGACTATAGGGATATTATTGAAAATACAGACTCACTGATTAAATCTTGTTAGCTCCTTTAAAGGTACAGTGTGTAGAATTTGGTGATATCTAGTGTTGCATGTTGCAGCTGGACACCCCTCACCTCACCCTCTCCTTCCAAACATAAAAATGAACCTGTGGTAGCTTCAGTTGTCATAAAAACTCAAAATGTGTTTAGTTTGTCCAGTCTGGACTAATGTAAAAAACATGACGGCCTCCGTAGAGAGGAGTTGGAAAAGAAAACATCCAACAACTTAAACACTGAGTAATGACCCTGACACAGATCTCACACTTAGTGCCGTGCGTAAACAGACTTAACTACTCCGTACAGTTTTTTTCTCTGCTTCCAGTCCTTGTGATAAGCCAGACTCACGATGTCTCCACTGGACACCCAGAGATGAAGGTTGGTTATCTCCTGTGAATTCACCTCAGGATTATTTCTCTCAATGCCAGCACTGTCAGAAAATGCCTTGATTGGTCAGTTGTATAGTTAATTGTAGTCATAAAGTAACCAAACACAGATATTGATTAATACAATACAGTTTTGTGACAAACCAATGTTTAGTACAAACACAGTGCCTCTAAAAAAAAATCTCATCTTGCAGAAAAATGTTTTTTAGTCGTGGATGATTTATACTTCTGTGTCACTGTGCCTCTATACACAGACAACACACACACACACAAAGAAATTTGACACAACTGTGTTCATTAAACATTTCAATCATATCTTAATGGTTAAGATATGCTACGTTTTACCCGAAGGACCAGTTCATTCCGTTTGGCCATTTGTATTTTCTTGTTTTTTAACTTTTTTAACAAAAGTTTTTTTGATTTGACTGACTACCTGTTCACTTCAATATGTAAAGCTCTGTGTCAGAATAAGTGTCTGAATGAACTTGAATTTTCTTTTGTCCCACAATCATCAGGTAAAGTCTATGCACCCGGGAACAGGCTGTGCCTGTGATGACATGTTGACGCAGGAGTATAATTCAGACTGCTGTGGATCGTTTGTGTTCCATTTTTTTAAACATTTACCAAAGTCAAGTGAATGTTACTGCTAAATTGGTGTCTTAAATAGAAGTTTGTAAGATTTGCAAGACACAGTAATGTTGGACTGGGTTCTTACCACAGATGTCACACGACCAAAGTTTTTTATACTATTTCATTTAAATCTGCATCGAATTCATCAGGATCATAAGAACAGACAACCATTTCATTTTAGATGCCATCATTACTTAGTACTTACATATGTCTGGTTGAAATATGTGAACTTAGTAATTGTTTCCTTAAAGTATATTTTGGAATCCAGCCAGTTTCTGTAGTGGGAGCTGGACTGTAACAGTAATGGGGTCATGATCATGACAAATCTTTACCTAAAGCCGAAGGTGTCATGGTAACAAGAGATGTTTGGTATGGTTAGTGATAGACTGTTTTTGTGCTAAAGTTTATTTTTTTCTCCTTTTTTTACAGAATTCCAGATTTTTTGATTAAAAAATAAAAACATTAGATAAATACATTGGTCTACCTGCCATCACTTTCAAAGTTAAACTGTATTTGTCCATCAATGTTCGAATAGATAAGATCCTGTAGAGGACAGGAGCACTACACCAGTATGTCCTCTTATACCCACCAGTGCACAGAACACCAAAAACTGTTAACACATAGTTTACTTTAAAGTTCTGTGCATGTATGATATCACCATTGATACATGTGCATATGTCGTGTGTCATAACTTGAAGGTCTTCTTCATGAGCTTTGAACCAAATTAGTTAATTTGCCATCATGTGACCAAAGTATGGAACTAAATTTATATGGATGACAGTTCCTTTTTGACATGCTGTTGCATAAAACCAGAAATATATGGAACAAATCCTCAGACAACATAATCACACATTTCCTCACAATAGTAAAGTAATTTATTCTCCCGAAAAAAAGACAATCAATTTTACATAATCATACACCTACCCATTCAAGTACAATCCAATCCTGTTATGGCTCTAGCCATGAGCTCAATAAATTAACTTCTTACTTCATTAAGGCAGACTCAGTAGTTCAGACTCATCAGATAACCCACAAACAGAAAAGCTGAACAAACCCCAGATATTCACAATCAGAAATCATATCAAATCATGAACTGACATGCCAGTGATTTCAATTGACAAAAATAAATCTAACACATAATTTCTATTTCTTATTCATATTTATCAATTGTACCATATTGAAATATTACAAAATAAATGGTTTTGTTTTAATCTGAGAGTATGATTGACATGATATAGAACATAAGATGTAAAACTATTCATGAAGCTTGGGTGTTATAACAGCCCAACATTTGCCTCTGATCAAAATTACACGTACACGAGCAAAGAAGCATGTGGGAACTAATGCGTTTAAACTTTCTAGTATGTAATTTTCCTTCCTGTACCGCAGCCAGTGATGTCACAGCAAATGTGTTCAATAGGGTGTCGAGGACTTAACACCCACTGTAACATCACTGATGAGGACAAGAGGCTTGAATGTATAAATGTATCACAGATTCAATGTTGCTGCCAATTTGTGGTACAAAAATCTCCTATGGCCACGAAATAACTTTGCTCATACCCTGCCCTTATACTCTTTATATTAGGTTCTTCATAATGTTTTCATAAGCAGACCATTTCAGTGAATGCTCAGTAAAGATTTTTGTGTTCTGGGGGCTAAAATGTATTAACTTCTCAAGACAAAAGTAAGAGTTGAAGTAGAAACTCGATCTGTCAACTGATGGATGTTCAGTAATGATTGGTTCAGCTGGAGGTTTGTTTCCAGCCTCAGATCATCTGACTTCTCAAGCGTCATCACTTGATAGACTTCTGTTCACATGACCACGAAAATCACTTTGGTCTGTGCAGTATTATTGTCACCAATAAAACTATCGGCCAAATGTACAGAGATTTCAAAACAAAACGATAATAAATCAGCTTCCCTCGCCAGGCTAATGAAGCTTCTGCCAGTGGAGAATAGTGTTTGTGGAGGAGCAGTTACAAAGCTGTTTTGTTCTTGTTGGAGATTTAGTGATGAGTGAAGTCATGTAGGAAAAGATCTTTCATACAACTGATGACAGGGAACAATCAGATGGATGTCAGGGAAAAAAATTGTCAGAAAAAAGACACAGGCAGGGGAAGATCTGATTACATGAGTGTCAAGGCAAAGGGAATGACATACTGTATTAAACAACAGGAGGGCTCACTGACTGGTGTGATGACTGGTTCGTCGAGTGGTTCACCAACTGGTTTGATTTGTATGAAATTGATGTGAACCATAAGTCATGGCCTTCACAGTCGCCACAACTGAATACCAACATTCAGCTGGGTTCCATTTATCAGCCTATATATACAGTATCTATACCTCTATATGTGACAGGTCTCCCCCTAGACGTACCATCTGATTTCCAGCAATTCACATTAAAGTTGCATGAGTAGAAACACCCCCGACATACCTTCGATCACAACCACAGCATAGGTGAGCAGAGGTAAGAAAGAAGGGAGCAGCGTTTGAACTTCTTTTTCTCTACAACACCATGAAAACCTTCCACGTCTTGTCTGAACAAATACTTTAACCTTCAAACTGATACAATCTAGTTTACTTCGAACATACTGAATTCTTAAAGGCACTAAAAGCAGCCCAGACTGCACCAAAAGTCACTGAGGAACAAACGAAAGTGTAGGAATTAGTAAGATCTAGTGATGAAGTTGCAAACAACTGAATAGCCCTCACTCACAACCATGTAGGAGAGCCTATGGTGGCCTTCAGGTAAAGGCCCTCTCGAGAGCCAGTCCCTTTGTGAGTTCTGGGCTAGAGTAGAGACATGGCAGTGCAACATGGCACATAGATGAAGAGCATATACACCTGAGGAGGTGCATGTGTGAACACAAATGCCCGAGTGAGACTTTCTCCGCCTGACCTCCTAGCACAAAGTCCGTAGAAGTCTAGGATGAATTTGATGTGTGAACACAGCAGGGGATCCCCCGCCGGATTCACTGCGAGCAAGTGGACGCAAAATGAAAAGACAGAAACAATAAGAAACAAATTTCCCATTGAAAAAGCTGTGGAAGACACAGACGAAGATGTCTAGAGAGTCTGTAGTGATAAGAGCTCACGTAAGAGCTAATAAGATAAGAGCTCTGTGTGTTTTTAAGAAAATCACGTGAGCCACGCAGCAGAGTTAATACATCACTTCCTATCTTTGTCTGCTGCACCACCTCTCGTTTTTGTTGCTGTTGTGAGGGCATCCGTGCAGAGAACCTCCCACTGCGTTGTGCGTGTTTGAAAGCAAACTTTGGGTAAACTCTGGAGCCAATTGTCTGGATTTTACCCGCAGGTCATGTGTGAAAATGGTGCAGAGCAGTTAATCCGAGGCCTGTTCAGCGGCAGGTAAACTGCAAGCAATCTGTGACTATCAAAGGGGAATTGACTCAAAATTATTTCGACAAAAAAGTTGTTTCATTTTTACCAACAGGAAACTTGAAAAAATGCGAGAGAACCCCATTATTTACTCGGGCGGTGTGTCTGTTTTACGTTTTCTTTACACATCTCGGTTACCACAGTGTTTTCACGCAACGATTAACATAGCAAATTACAGGTGCTAGCATATGTCAGTATAGTAAAGTAATGCTTAGCATAGTAAAGACTACTGTGCCTATGTTAACATCTCTGTTAGCTCGCTAAAGTAAATTCTTGATTTTGTGGCGTTGAGGTTGGAATATTTTTTTTCAGTATACACAATATTAAATGGATTGCCATTCTAAATGGGTGAAGTGTATTGTTCACACTTTCAGAGAGAAGTTACTTGACTACAGACCCTTTTCACGGCAGTGATTGTTACTCATCAATCTCCTTAAGGCCCAATCAAAATAGCGCGAAACCTTAATGAATGTGATTAGTAACACCAGTGTTTACTATCTCGTGTCAAAATAGCTGCCTTGAAAAAGGTCCATAGTTTCAAACATATGGAAGAGATCTGCCTTCATTGTCATGATCTAATAATTATGTGAATTTTTAAAGCATTTGCTAAATATTTAGTTCTGGTTCTGAAAAATTCAGCACATTCAGTTTCATTTGAATCCTACACGAAAGTGTCAAGTCTCAGCAATTATCTTGAGCTGGTTTCATTTTTTTTTATTGTGGGTGTGGAGATACAGCCATTTACAAACATGGTGCCCAAAGTTAAGGAGTTCAAAGGTAATTGGACAAATACACATCAAATCAAAAATAATATATTTAAACACACAATATGTCATTTTCTACCACTAGGGGGGGGGTCTCTCGATCAAAATAATAACGATGATCTTTGAGCAGCTGCAAGCTGAGCAGTGCCTTTGATTGTCAAACCCAGTCCAGGATATTGTACCTCTTTGTTTCTTAGGTTAGTATTGTTGTACTGTTGAATGTTCTTCCTGTTTATCAGTAAATGTTGGTGTGTCGGTTCCACTGGACAGAATAAAATCCATGTGGGACAGATGAAGTGTAGGCTTTACGACAAGAGCTGTTTGCTCTCCTCACTTCCACCACTTTGATTACTTCTTACTTCAACATGCTGGTCTCTTCATGTGCATTTGCATGGATTTGTCTTCACCGTGCAAATTATTTTATTTCTTCCACAAGTCTTGTGCTCCCCGGTCAAACAGTTCCATTGATATTTTTTAGAAAGTGTCCAAACAAACCTTCGATATCTGTTACAGATTTTTGCTTTCTTAAACCTCGTTATTTTTTCCTGACTTGCATGGTCACCTCTTTACTTTTCATACTGACAAATAAGCCCATCTCAATAGCCTGTAGGCAGCGTGAGCGCTCTTTGTACAGGAACTAACACTGAAACAACAGCTGCCCAAGAAACATTGAGTAACCAAGTGTCCAATTACTTTTGAACTCCAGACATTTGGGTACCAAGTCATTTCAAATTTAATGCTGAAGCACAGAACCTGAAACACCCCCCCAAACAATCAAACTTTTGAAATACTTGGTGTAGATTGTACTCAGTTTTGACCTCCATCCCTCTGCAGCCTCTCACCAGCAGAGGAGTATGCCTCCACACATCGCGGGCCCAAGCAAAGCAAATGTCTGAGGCCGTTTCAGATTCAGCAGCAGCAGCACACCCATGTTAACATCTCGCATGCTGCCAAAGCTCAAGCAGAACCACTGCTACATGACGAATGTGTGCACAGTACTGTAGCGTTCAAGCAGCACTCGTGGTGTCGCAGCAGCCATCCTCACTTTTGCTGGCATCCTGGTGAAGTCAGAAAGGGGGTGAGGGGTTAGATTGGATAATGAGCTGGGAACCAGTCTAGCACCCGTCCACACTGCTTCCCAGGAGAGGAGAAAACAGACATGCTGAGGACGAGAGATGTGTGATTGTGCCAGAGAAAGGTGACAGGTCAATACTGAAGAGCCAAAGCCAACCCAGATTTTGTTAATTTAATTGAGTGATTCAATATAAAACATCATCAAAAGGCAGGAAGAAAAAGGAATAGCAGAAAAGGTTCCTGAAAAGTGAGCACACAGTCCACGCTGATCAGAGACGAACGTTTACCCTTCAGCACAATCTTTCTTTACAGTCCAGCATGTTAACGTCTTTTTTATAATCCGTCAACCAGTAGTCGTTTCATATGACAACAGACATTAAGGACTGTTAGTTAGCACCACCACACTACAATGGATTCTAATTCAGGCTTCTATTATTTGCAGGATTAATATGCTTTGGGTTGATCCATGACAACAATCTCACATGAACTGTAAAATGTGTTGTAGCTCATGAGGAAACAGACAGGGTGGAAACAAAGCTGCAGGTTATCTAAACCACTTGGAGGTCTACTGAGAACACTCGACATGTGACTACTCCTATCTTTCTGCACAGCCCCAACTGTGTGCAGACAGTTTGGGTGATAAACGTATCACTTTTCTTCCAAATGACTTCGGCTGACATGGAGGTTTGTTTAGAGCCTGTCTGTTTTTCACAATGTCGTTGTGAGTACTCTATCATTACTGATGGTACTGATGATCAGACTTATGAAAAGAGAATACCAGCTGTAGTTAGTAATCATGGAAAGAACCATACCAATGTTGAGGATCATTTACTATAAATCATGTTCATGTTTCAGTGCTCGCCATTGTGTCAGTTCCAGTGTGAGGGTCAGAATTAAAGCTGCTCGTACCTCTGTCAAAGGTACTTTGTGGAGGTTTCTTATAACCAAACTAAAGCTCTGATTACATTCTCACCACAACACATTGTGTCTCCTCAAGCTTATATATTCATTTTGCTCTTTAGTAAACATTTACAGAGTTAACATCCATGTTTACATCGGCCTGCAGGCTTCTTTTTTCTGACACCAACCAACAGCTTTTTGCATCTGGTGACTCAATATAAATATTGATTGAACGTGACTCCAAACATTATATCCAAAACATACGTATTGCCCCCTGGTGGCTGGCTGCAGTCATAAACCTCCTTGTGAGCAGATGGGAAATGGATGGTCATCCATCGATCAACTATTCTGCTTAACATTTAAGGTGGAACTGGTGCCAATCCCAGCTGACCTTGGGTGACAGGGTCAACACTCACATTCTCACCTTTGGTCTATTTAGAGTCTCTAATTGTCCTAACCCCAATCTGCATGTCTGTGGACTGTGGGAGGAAGCGGGAGAATGTGCAAACTCCACAAGACCCTGGCTGAACTGGGTCATGTGTATCAGCAGGACCTCGATGCCATGGAATACTGCACAGACTCTGGCTCCACATGATGTCACCAATACAAGATGGCAGCACCCATATCCAGGATATTTTGGCTTCATTTTGTACAGTGGGGGAGAAGTGGAGACATGTCATCCATCTTTATACGCAGTCACTGGTTGCATTTTGTTTCAGATCACCTTCAATGTGTAGCTTTGAACGGTCTTGCAACCTGCGGACAAATAACATTAACAAAACTAAAAACAGACACAATGTCTTCTGTAGTGGCTTATATTACTCTTGACTTCAGCTTGATCCGACAATTATTTTTTTTGTAAATGGCCAACACTGGTATGCTCCCTTAAGAATGCTAACACAGAACAATGCGAGTGCTGTCACAAAGTGGCATTAACATAGTAAGACAACCTCTTGACGTGATGTGCTCCTTGTGCTCGTTTTTCTTCCATTGCAATCAACAAATGTGTTACATTCCAAACATGGAACAGGTGCTGTGCTAAGATAACGCCATACATCAGATGGTTCATTGTAACTTCGAGGTCTCTGACTCTGAACGGAGGCTGCTACTCTACTGCTTTCAACTTCGATCACATTTTTCATTGCTCACTTTTAAAGAACAGCTGCAGTGAAAAACTTTATCAGCCCCACCACTGAACAAGAACTGTGGAACCATGTTTTGTGATAGGGGGAAGGCGAGGTGTGTAAGGCTGTTGTGCCAACCCACTCCAAGAGTGTACCACATGAGATGGGAAGTAAAGCTCACTCACCGAGAGGGAGAAAGTCAAAACCAAGAAACCAACAACAGAGAGAGCACTGAGAGAGAGAAAGAGGAATCTTTGCCACCACACGCAAGTCAAAAAAAGATAAAAAACAAACAAATGGAAAAACATGAGCATAGTAGATCAGTTTGCAGTTTTTTGTTTCCATTTACCACAGTTTATACCTTGCTCCTGAAGAGGGGCTTAGCGCCAGGGCCACAATACTCGTTGTATATAAGCTTGAAGAGGAAAAGATGGAAGAGAGTTATGAGCGAGGCCACGCTGAACCAGAAGAGGAAGGGCAGGCCTGGGTATCGTATGGCCATATGCTCCTCGTGGGCCAGGATGCCCTTAAGGTGGAGGGTGTGGCGCAGGTCTTGAAGGTGGCGCAGGTCTGTGGAGATGTAAAGCAGCGGTGTGATTGGCTGAGTCACCATCACTGGGAAGGTGTGACCTTTGACCTCTGATGTCAGCTCCACAGGCTCATTGAGGCAGCCGGCCTCGCAGGCATACAGCTTCACTGGTTTGTCCTGCTGCTTCACTGACACATGAAGAAAAGGCTTCCCCTCCATATCCAGCAGTACTGCCAGGTTGATGAGGTCCTGGTTGTAGTGGATTCCTCTCAAGGCATAGCTGTTGTGCAGCACGTCTGGATCAGCCTGAAACTGAAGGTGGTTCTCTGTGAACTGAAGGCCACCAAAGCTGAGCACCATGCCCTGCATGGCTCCGTGGGCCCCGGCTGCAACAAGCACCTTGCAGCCTCTCTTCTGCAGAGTCAGGGTCCAAAGCGTGACCAGTTGCAGGATCTGGGCAGCACTGCTCACCCGCTCGGGCCACAGGTTCTCTGCATGCATAGTGGCGTGGCCACTGAAGCAGTGGTCCGCGTAGTTGAGGCTGGACTCCAGCCGGGGGCGCTCCTCGCTGCTCAGCCTACGGTCCAGCATGGGAGCCGTGGAGGAGGAGAGGACGTAGTAGAGGGTGGTGTTCACCGTGCGGCTCGATGGCGTGTGGGAGTCTGTTATCTTCCTCATTTCAACACCTGAACGAACCAAGAAGCAAATACAATGATTCATTGCTGTGAATGTAAGATGATGTCATTTGACAAAAACACTATCTTAACTCAACCTCCACATACTGGCTTTTCTAGAGCTTTTGGCAACTGCACTTTTTTAAAGCACATATATTTTCATTGTAAACCTTCATTTGTATGTACTGGGGGAAGGGGATGATCTTGATTTAATTGATAAAACTGTTGAATTCTGATCATGATCTTGTCAGCAGACCCCTGAACTATGTACAAAATAACACGACAGCCACAACACAGATGTGGGGCGGTAATAAAGTGTCTCCAGTGTCTTTCACATGACTTTGTATCTACAGTCATGAGAGGTCTCTCTTTTTTTTGTCTTGGTTCACATCAGCAGATCTTTTTAGTGAACAGCAAACTCCAAATACGCGTTTCTATAAATCTGGAATAAGTAGCTCTAAGACACACCATTGACTGGACTCCAGCTTTACCAACACCTGACTCCAGTTGGTGTCTTAAGACCAGAAATTCATATATTTTTCCAACCTACGCTGTTAACATTTGAATATGTAAAATACTGACCAGAGCCAGACCAGAATAGAATAAATTGTGTGTTATGTTTTTGTTCATTACTGTAACTTACATGAAATTCTAACCATACTTTAATTTAAACACAAATGCTAAGTTTGAACTCAAACCAACATAAAGTAAACTTGTGTTGGTTTGAAAGTCCTGTACGGGTCCTAATAACTCATAAATAGTGTTGGTGATAATTGTTAATGTGTAAAGTGAGTGCTGGCCAGCGGGGAAGTGAGGAGGGAGGACATGCAGCACAGTGACACAGCACTGTACAAGGTACCCGGGCAGCTGCTGCAAAATGAACGTAGTGGAAACTCTGACATTTGCGTTCAAACATACATCTCTTCTGGAGAAAAAAAGAGTTCAGTGCATGTCCGAAAGCAGCTAAAGTGAATGTTTGTTCTTTCATTTCTAATTCCCAATTCTCCTTTACAACCATCGGGTGGACAAACATCTAGTGGCATTATACTGTAATTTACCAAATCTGAGGGAAGGAATAAGCACTAGAGCGATTCATATTGAAACATATTAAATAGCAACCATGTGTAATCTGATTTCGTCAGTGGACCATCAAAACATCTATACAGTTATCATCATGCCTGCTGAGGATACCATCCCATACAGTCAGTCGCAACGTCGAGAGTTAAACCTTTAAGTCTGTCTCAACAGGATGAGTGTGCATGTGCTACAAGTCATTTACAAAAATCAACCCCCCACCCCCCAAAAAGGTCAAAACCACTGTTTGTTGCAGCTGTGCTTCCAAAGCTTTTCTATCCATTCAAATGTTACACATTAATAAACTTGATGTCTCTGGTTTCATGCCTTGGGCCCTAATTAAGGGAGATATGAGCTGATGTAGTTTGAATTTTTTCAGAAAAGTTAAATTGAGCTAAAGCAAAAAAATGAAATCTCTTTAGTCCAGTTTTTTTTAACCAAAATTCGTTTACAATGTCATCAAGACCTCCAGATATTTTTGGCTTCGGTTTCTTAGTCGTTGCTGAGATCAGAATTTATCTGATGCAGCATCACATCACTAATTCTTTAGAATGTTGTTGAACGGGAGTTAGTGATTAGTGCATGGTCAGGCACATGCAAAATACCAAGCCACTGTTGATGGCTCCCAGGCCACTGGATAGTGTATTCAAAGAAATGTGTGGAATCAGAATTCTAAGCTTCTATTGAGACGGCAACAAGCCTCTATAAAGCAGTGGCCATTCTTAATTTCTACTCCTTCCAGTCTTTGATGCTGCAATTTTGTCTTTGCTTCTTAAAAGAATGAAGATATATTGTCATTTACCCACTTGACCCATGTTTGACCATATTGGAATCAATAAGAGCTGAAAGTAGAATTGGACCAGTCAATTACAGTGTACTAACTTTGTTAGCGCACATCTATCTTTATTAGACACCTAAGATATTTAATTTCTGTTCCATGTTTCTCATACTGCAAACTCTGCATGTCAAATTTCATTAAGATCTGTGATGGTGCAGCTCAAAAGTGTGACTTGAACAATATAACATGGTTGAATAGAACAGAAACACTAGAGATAATGTCCAGTTATTAAGTTAAGTCAGGCTGACGACAAACTGTCAGTTTATTGCTGTGTGTTTTGGGGGTGGGGGGGGTTTGTTTGATGATTGAACACGTGATGCAGATAAACACGTGAAGTGATGTCAGACGGGGGGAGGGGGGTAGTTAATGTGTGATGAGCTCAGTTTGACTGAAATGTTCATTTATAAGCGAGAGAAGTATTGAACAATGTAAACAATTTATTCATAAAAGACAACATTTTAGGCTTTAGTTTATATTTCTTTTCATGTTGTCCGGAGCTGCACTGATAGAATAAGAGTAGAAGCATTAACACTATCAGTTGTTTTGTGACAGTCACAGAATCTTAGATGAGTTCAATTCACTTTTCTGTCAAAATATCTGCTGCTCTTTCATGTTTCTCACTTCACTGTAAACCTCATGATCCTTTAGGAAGGATGAGTCTGTTGTTCCGGTGATCAGATGTAGTAGTAGTAGTAGTAGTAGTAGTAGTAGAGAGTAGTAGATGGGCTGTTGACAGGATTTTATTTGATCCTCTAAACCATTTACAGGTGTTTTTATTGCCCTTCCACACATTTCACACAGGTTTGCATTATTTTACTATATTTGACAAATGTGATTTAATTACCACAATAGTCTCGTTATGACTCATTATAGCATGGTTATATACTTTATAAGTGTGTAGAATGTGGGGTTTGTATGATGAACTAAAATCTAAAGGAACTTCAGTGTGGTCCTTTAAAGGTTCAGTCTGTAGAATTTAGTGATATCTGGAGGTGAAGTTTCATGTTGCAGCTGAATACCACTCATCTCACCCTCCCCTTCCAAACATGAAACAGAACATATGGAAGCCTTCAGTTGTCATGAAAACTCAAAAGGTTTTAGTTTGTCCAGTTTGGACGACAGTAAAAAACATGGCGGCCTCCACAGAGAGGACCCCCCTCCATGTAAATATAAAGGCTCATTCTATGGTAAAGAAAACAATAATTCATACAATTAAATGAAACACACCAGTGAAAACAGCTAAGATTATTTTATATTCAAGTTCTGCCAAAAATCCCTTTCACCTAAATCTTACACACTGGACCTTTTAAGCACAGCACCAGTTGCTGCTTCCGCTTCAGCTCACCTGAAGAGAAGAGATCCATCCACGCTTGCTGGTGATCTACAACCAGCTCGTCCACACTGTCTCTCAGCAGCTCCCCCAGTTCCTTTTTGGCTCCTTCTCTGAGTGTGCTGAAGGTCTCCTCCAGCTTGGAAGGCTCGATGGGCTCTGAGGTCCACACCACTGACACAATATTGTCTGTGAACTCTGACTTAGCAGAGACTTGAATCCTGCTGGTCGGCTTCTTGGTGACCACCACCACCAGAACCATGCGATTATTCTCCACAGGCACTCTGCCAGAGGAGAGCAGTATTTCTTTCTCCTCCAGTTTCTCCACACTGGTGGAGAACTTGCTCCCAAAGGAGGGATTGACAGAGGAAACGTCCAGGGAGGCGGGCCTGTCAGACGGGTTGTTGATGTGGATTCGCTGTAGATAGACGTTAGATCTGCTTCTGTGGGCGATGAACTCCTCTCTGATGGTGACACAGTCCCGGGCTGACTGCAGGGAGGCACAGCGCACCGACAGCACGGCACCTTTCCGGAACCACAGCATGCTGGCCTGAGCCTCGGCCCGCTTCCCCTCCAGGTGCACGCCGACCCTCGGTGAATATTCGGTCGGGTGGACTGGGGCCGAGCCGGGCTGCGAGGACGACGCCACCCACAGTTTGTTAGAGTCAATGTCAATCAAAATGTGGCCATTACCTGATACAAACGGTGTGTCTAGGTGTTCCTGAGGTGTGCTGTATATCCCCTCTCCTCGGTCTACGAGCGACTTCCACCGGTGGATCTCAGCCTGTAGACACTGTCCAGCCGCCCCGCCGGGCATGGTCGAGCTGCTGAAGAACCTCCAGCTGCGCTCCGCTCCCAGATACCAGTAGAAGATGAGAAAGAGGAGCAGTCCTATGAGCAGTCTTCTCGCCCAGCTGCTTGACAACAAGCCCGGCAGCCCCTTTAGTCGCTGCTGGAGCCACATTTTGTGTTTGACTGATGGATGCCCAGCCGCGAGTGGAAACGCTGCCCACGGGGTGAAAGTGTCAGGGTGTCACATCGAATTCGCCTCGCGCTCAGAACATGTTGCGGGCTGAGAGCTGACAAACTGGCTTCGCTAGCTTCCGGGTAGTTTAAGCTAAGCTAGGTGGCTAGGGCCGTGAAGGAAAGCGGTCGGAAACCAACTGTTATTTCTCACATCGTGGTTGCAGTCCTCTCGTTCGCTGGGGGTGTCTGGCCGCCAGCACGGGGTCACATCGCAGCTGGCTTCGTTTCTCGCTTTGCCTTCAGGTTGGAGAAAGTCACCTGTCGCTCCTCGCTGCAGCGGTTGACACTTCTGGTTTGTCACAAGTGTCGTAAAGCACACCGGCGCAGCTGTGACCGGAAATGTCGCAAACAGTCTGGTTTTATGAGCGCATATGTTTGACGTGTGTATTTGAGTTGAAACATACAAAGCATTCATATAAACACAGCAATTTTGTATATTAAGACAAACTATGTACAATATTATTGTTAAAGTGTATCTAAATGTGGAAATCTCTTTTTTACTTTTGTTCCTGACATTAAATGTTAGAAAACATTTCATATTGAAATGGTTCACCTTTCACTAAATAGTCTTAAATACATTTATAGCATCAGAAACCAGACTTTGTTGGAGATCAGCCATTTTACTGAAATCCATCTCTAATCTAACTAACATAACTTATCAAACCCTTTTTCATATCATTTCATTGCCACATGAAAGTAATTGAAAAGTAATATTGCAGAGTGCAGTTTATTTGCTCACCCCAACCGGTCGAGGCAGATGTTCGACCACACAGAGTCTGGTTCTACGTGTTTATCTCTGTTAATGAGGGAGTTTTTTTTCCTCCACAGTCACCAAAGTGCTGCTCATTGCAGGAACTGCTGGGTTTCTCTATAAATTATTAACGTCTTGACCTTCTATGTAAAGTGCCTTGAGATAATGTATATTAGGATTTGGTGCTATACAAATAGTTTTAAAATTGAATTGAATTGAATTTTGGTGCATCTCTTGCCTGAGTAGAAACCTACATTGTAGTACATAGGCAAAGTCAACAATACACACAGTGAGACAATGGTCTCATGAGACACTGAAGGACTGTTTTGACTCTGGAATGTTCTCTTCGAACAAAAATAGTGAGGACAGTGATGGTCTCACACTATCACAGAGAGCTTCCGTTTACAGCACACTGTACCCACCAAGACAACACAGTTGTGTGCTAACAACAAACCCTGGGTTGCTCCAGAACTGAAGGCCCATGCTGAATGATAAGGTGAGAGCTCATAGGTCTAGTGGTGGCTCCTGACAAATTTCTTAGGGGAGGCAATTGTTGGGATGATGACTAGGATGACCCTTTCAATGGGTAAATGAATAGGTAGCTCGACAATTCTCTTTTTCTGGCGAGCATACAACATAACAATACCATCTATAACCACTAGATGGAAACACAATACAAAGATTTTCCCTTCAGCTACATAAGCCATATACTATGCTAGGCCTATTTGTGGAATGTTACATGAAGGGGTCTTAATAAATAATATTATTTTGACTCTACCATGAATATGATCAATCCACTATGGCCAATAACAGTTAAATTGTCATCAGTTTCCCTTTAAATACCTTTAAACATGGAAAGACATACAGTATATCTTTTTTACCATTAATAAAGAAGAAGATTACATATATGCCAAAAACATTAGAAGTATTTATTTACAGTTCTTTATAATATATTTGTTGTTTTTTCTCATTACAAATGGCTTATAAAAGCACTGGCACAATAAATCAATCAAATAGTTAGTATCTAGTGCTAGTAACTTGCATGGAGTGAACATACATATAACTGTAACTATAACTGAAATGTGACACCGGTAGGGTATGATTGTAAACATCACAACAAACAACACAAATACACTGCAAGAACATAATATTAATCCTAATCCAAATAATAAAGGGATAGTATATTCACATTCTTCAACATGGCACAAACATACATCTGTATTTGCAGAAACAAACAGTAAATACAAAATCTGGCTATTTATACAGATTGCCTGAACATTATTACATTAACATAAATATTTTATGCAAAACAATTTTGTGTGCAAATGAAAGTGCACACATTTACCAATGCACTATAAATAGTGATAGTACGGCAATAGCAATAGGACAAATAGAAAAGTGAAGTGGATTGTCACATCTTACAATTTCTGTTATTTATCAAGGTTACCACCAGAAGGGAAATATATATACTGTAACAAAAGGAGAATTAAGAACCCCCAAAAAAGAAAAAGTTAGGCAGTGTGTTTGTATTTATACTACATCACCTATACTGAAATTCTGCGTGTCTCCCTTTCAAACCAGCAAAGTGATCAATAACCCTCTTATTGAAATCTGGCCCATCACGTTTTGCTGAAATGTCTTATTTCTTTTTAACATTGAGAAACATCTCTCAGCTTTAGCTGTCAGCATGGGGTTGTCATGAGGATGTTCAACAGAGCCACAGTCTCAGAAAAGGATTCCTGCGGGTTGTATCTCAGTAGAACCTGGTACAGCACCAGTGCACCACAGCAGCCCTTGAATTTGGCAATTTCATAAATAAGGGATTGCTTTGTACAACATGGGACATGCCTTTCAGAGCCTCAGCAGGAAATGCATGGCAGTGTCACAGTGCTGTTCAAACCTCTCTGTTTGTTGTAGTGTGGCACCCACGAGGTGATCAGCAAAAGAGTACCTTTCTTTGAAGGATTGTATCACAGACGTCTGTACGATGAAAGGAGCTTCTCTTAGAAACGTGATGCAGCTACTCTAAACACTAGCCATGCTGAGCGAATGTGACTGTATAAAGGTAGTTGCCTGCTGCCCTACCAGTGCCCTGGCTCTCCCCATCAAGGTACATATGATGTGAGCAGGTTAGTGCATTCCCTCCCCGGAACCCATATAGATTGCATTGTAGTGCTTGTGGTTTGTAAAATTGGTTAGTAGTTGTATTAGAGCAACCTGGGCGATTTTCAACTTGACTGAAATCAACCAAAAGTTGCACTGCTCATGGAGCATGACCTTATGCTAACTGGACAATGACATATAGAGGCAGGTCAAACTTTCAAGAACAGTCACAACTACTGTAACACTGTGGTAGAATATGAAAAAAATTCCCTCCTTTTTCCCCATTGGTGGTGCTTCGCCATATCGCCGTTATGAACAATACACCCATGCTTAGGTCATGGAACAAGGAAGAGCTGCAGAGTGTGCAGATGAAGATGAGGAGGAACCATGACAATGCAGTGGACATTCCACTCCATACTCACTTCAGAGGGAGAAGATGGATTGCCCATAACCCAACAAACTTTCATTAGAACTGCCATTTAGCTGCTGAGAAGTATTGAGACTAATCCAGGCAGTCCAGTAGGTAGCACTGTCTCCCTGCAGCAAGAGGGCTTTTGGTTCTAACATGATAGCTAAGAGGTGGTAGGAGAGAGAGGGGTGATGGCTAAGCTTTTCTTCTTAATAGAGAACTTCTCATATCCCCCTACATGTAGTATTTTGCACCCACAGCAGTCCCTTGTCTTATGAAATGAAATGAAACCACACAAGACTGGAGTAAATGAGCAAAAGTTCCAGGAGTCCTGTATTTCACTGCAAATTGAGAGTTCATAAATTCCAGCAGGTCTTCCAATATTAGCTAAATGTGTGGCCCTGTCTTGCAGAGGGACACTGTGCAAAATATGGTTTTAAAGGCCAGTATGGACAAAATCCCCAACCCCATTTTGTCCCCCATCACTTAAACATTTTGGAGAATTATTAAGAGGGTTTTTCTTTTGGGTCACTATGAACAGGAAGAATGATTACAGCAAGGAAGACTTGTGCCAGTGTTTTAGGCACCTAAATAATATTTAAACTCATCCAAATGTTTCAGATTGTTTGTGTAATCATGTAACCTGAAACTGACGGAAAATAGAAACATGGGCTAAGGTAGTTCTGCACCACTCCCTGTCCTTGATGAAAACATAGAGGTGATAGAGTATACAGAACCCAATACATAAGAGGACCCCAATAGAAAAATGTTCAGGGTTATCAGTACTTGGTTAATCTGGCCACGATCAAAAGGACAGAAGGAATGCTGTTGCTCTGCTCTCTCTGAAGAAATGCTGCTGTCATCTCAGCCAGAGCTCTGAGACAATATATTCCTGACATATAGCCTGCAGGGAGCAAGCTGGGACATGATTCAAGATTCAGTCTGCAAAATCAGGAGGTGAGCACCAGGCAGGGTGGTACAATGGAATTCCCCCATGTTTACTGTGACACACAATCAATCTTTTATCAGGTGAGTAGTTGGTGTGTTCATGAAGTGTCATTCACCTGCAGTTGTTCATGTTTTGTATTAATAGATGTCACATGTCTTTTGTGTACAGATGTAAATGAATGCCAAGGTTGTCTGTCCCTAGAGTCAAAACTAAACATGGAGAAGCAGCATTCAGATTGTTTGCTTCGGTTCCACATATGTGGAACAAGCTCCCAGAGGACTGCAGGTCTGCTGCAACTCTTAGTTGTTTTACATCAATGTTGAAGACCGTCCTGTTTGTCACTGCCTTTTATTGAATCAAATAATTACACATATCTTACACTGCACTATTAGTTTATCTCTCTTTTTTTTCTTATTTTATTCATTACATTTTTATTCTTCGTGTAACTCTTTTTTGGTGTCATATGTTTGTTTTACAATTTGCCTTTTATATTGTATGTAAAGCACTTTCAATTGACTTGTTGAAATGTGTTAAAGGTTCAGTGTGTAGAATTTAGTGACATCTAGTGGTGAAGTTGCATGTTGCAGATGAACACCCCTCACCTCACTCTCCCCTTCACAACATGAAACAGTACCTGTGGTAGCCTTCAGTTGACATAAAAACTATAAAGATATTTAGTTTGTCCAGACTGGGCTACTGTAAAAAACATGGAGGCCTCTGTAGGGAGGACCCACTCCTGTAAATATTAAGTATTTAAATATAAAGGGCCCATTGTAGAGTTAAGAAAACAGCTATTTGTACCATTTAGATGAAACACACTCATGAAAACATCATTAGGATTATTTTATATAAAATTTCTGCCAATAGCTCCCTTTCACCTTAGCCTGGCTGTGTTCTCATTTCTTGTGACCATGTGCTGTAGTAACATTTCACATTGGAGAGGAGTGTGAGAGCAGGGCAGTGTGGTGGAGGGAGCAGACTGCAGGCTACGTGCAAGTGCTCATGTTCGCAGAACAGCTGGATCATCTGTCTGTAACAGAGTGGTTTTCCATCTGGTCAGTGGGCGTGGGGAATGTATGCAGCCTGCGCCTTCGGTATTACAAATAGCGAATGATAAACAGCACAAATAGAGAAAACTAGAGTTTTCTACTTTAGTGTTGTTTTTGCTGCAGCTGTGGTCTGTTTGAACAGCTGTAGGAGAGGGAGAGGGAGAGAGGGGGGAGGGAGAGTCAGACGGACAGACTCAGAAGGCGGTGCTGGCGGACCACTCTTCTGCAGAGATCACCTCCTCAGGCTGGACCAGAAGGAAAAGTGCTTCTCCTCGCCGGGCCTCCAGCTTTCACTTGGCAGATATGACACTCTGGTCGTTGCTGTTGTTTCCAGGAATTATTCTCTGTGCTCTTCTCCCTCTGACACACTGCGAGGAGCAGCGGAGCCCCGAGGGTAAGTCAGCAGCACCCAGCAGCGTCCAGCGTGCGTGGGCTCAGAGCAGCGCCGTGGGACCGGGGCTGGCTCCCCGACTCATGTGGAAGGAAACGCTCCCCCTCTGAAATGACCAACGTGTCCGCTAGAAGATTCCATCAGAGAGTCGTGAGCGAATGCGAAGTTTGTGAGACTGTTTTCAGAGTTAGCATAGCAACAGTAGCCTAGGGGATAAAGCTGAGATTCAGTTATCTGATCTCCCTGCGCTCTGAGCGTGTCGTGCTAATGCTACTTCACAGTTTGGAAAAGTCCTGAGCTGCGTTATCTTCGAACCTGTGTGTTTCCCACGTACACGAGTGCAGGCGTGAGTGGAGGCGGACATGGTGCTGTACAGGTATGTGGAGTTGCACAGGGGGGCTGTGGAGGCGCTCCATGCCTCCATGCCGCTGACGTGGACGGGGCTGGTGTCGGTGCAGCCGGGGGTTGCTGTCAACTCTGCTAATGACTTTAAACGCTAAGGTTAGCTCTGGGCTAGGCTAGCCGTGCTACATTAACATGTGTGTGATTAGCTGTTGTTTGTTATGGGCCGACGGGGAAGAGTTTATTCGACCAGGGGACCTGGCTCCTGAGGAGAAGGTGGTCAGTCCAGTCCCCCTCCGGACTGTTCCAGAACAACACTCCGGTTGTTTGGTAAACAGCAGAGGAAAGCTGAGGACACATCCAATCAGATGAGATGATTTGAGTTGGGAGAAATTCAGTGAAAAGGACACAGGGTTAAACCGTCCATTCCTAAATCTGGTGGTTTCTTTTCTTCATGGATGGAGCAATGAATGACCACCATTAACTGCTTCCTTGCATGTTAGGAGGACATTGTCTCTGTATCAGCTATTATAAAGCACTCAGTAAAGATGTGATTCAACCACCAGGACTTAAACTAACAGTTTCCCTCATTACCTCCTTAGTATAGTGGGTAGGGACCAGGGCTGTGCACAGACTTTTAGAGGGGCCTTTGCTTTAACTTGGAAAATAGGGCAACACCGCCCCCCACCCTCCATGCAAGTGTAAGTTAACACACTAGTCAAATAGGCTATTGTTTCCTTATAATATTTGCACCACTTTTTTTTTGTTTTATATATTCTATTTCATTTTTTATATTTTATATTCTATTTTTTTTTTTTTTCCTTGTGTAATTTCTGAGCATGGCTAAAGAGGAGCCTGGGACTCAAGCATTTTATTGCTGGCAACTGCTAAATGTAATTGTTGTGCATTTAACAATAAACCCTTGAATTGAATCTTGAATCTAAACTAGTTTAAAGGTTCAGTGTGTAGAATTTATGGTCATCTACAGGTGAAGTTTCATGTTGCAGCTGAATAATCCTCATCTCACTCTCCCTTTCCCAACACGAAGGAGAACCTGTGGTGAACTTCAGTTGTCATGAAAAGTTTTTAGTTTTAGATTGGATGACAGTAAAAAAACATGGCGGCCTCCACAGAGAGAACCCCCCTCCATGTAAATATAAAGTGTTTAAATATAAAGGGCCCATTCTAGGATAAAGAAAACAACAATTCATACAGTTTAGGTGAAACACACCAGTGAAAACATCACTAGAATTATTTTATATTCAATTTCTGCCAAAAATCCCCATCACCTAAATCTTACAAATTGGACCTTTAAGCAGTGATGTGATTTTGCGTCTCGGGGTTAATCTGTCATCTGATGCAAACCACAACTTTCAAACTTTGGAAATAGCTCTTAATAAATAAAGTTAGATCATTATGGGTTGACTTTGTGCATAATCATTTTTAAAATAGTATAGTATAAGAGTAGATCTAGCAAATTCAGACACTGTCCCAATGTAAACATCAGTTTGGACAGTATCACATGATAACGTGAACAGGATATACATTTTTTTCTCTTTAAACAATTCTTTTATGAGTGGATTAAACAAACTATACTGAAAAATGTAAGAAACTAATGAGCTATTTCTATTTGTGCAACCACAATGAAACTTTTAATCTCCTGATGGACAGCTCAGTCAGGCAACTTCAGTCCTATGCTGTGCACGTCCATGGTGAGGAAGTTGTTGTGTGTAGATTACATTTATTATTATGTTAGTATGCTTAGTACCACAAGAATAGTGATTCTACCCTAATAACACCTAATAAAAATGGTATATTCTTATGTAACTAAACAGTGAACTTCAACTATTAAAAAGTTTGAAATAACTCCACATCAGTTTTATCTCGGCGTATGCTACCCACTCTAAAGTGAAGTCAATAGTTTGGCTCTTATTAATTCACACGTTCCCTCCTCCTCTTCACACTTCAGGCAGAGTATATGATAAGTGCTTTGTTATGGAGAATTAGGAGCCATTCTGCTCTAAATATGCATGTTAATGAGCAACTCTTTAATGGTGTAACCAAGAAAATCAGCAGAAATACAAACCACATTAGAGCCAGTGTTTCCTGGTGATGGTAGGGGAGCTAGGAGGTTACCATCAGACTGACCAAATATATTGTTTTATGTACACTGCTCAAAAAAATTAAGGGAACACTTAAATCACACATCAGATTTAGATGAACGAATTATTCAATTTGAAAATCTTTACTGATTTACATTCTATAATTTATTGAGAACAAAATGATGTAACAACGGTCAATAGAAACCAAAATCATTAACCCATTGAGGGCTGGATTCAAAATCATACCGAAAATCAAAGAAAAAACAAATCACAGGGTGATCCAACCTGCATAACTTTTATCACAGCAACTCATAATGTGACTAAGTACTCTGTATGCCCCCCCCTTACCTGTATGCACACCCTACAACAAGGGCCCACTGTACCAGTGTAAGGTCTGACAATCTCTCTGGGGATTTCATCTTGGTACCTAACAGCAGTCAAGATACCATCACTGACCCACTGCCAAACCGGTCATGCTGGATGTAGTTACAGCAGCATAACTTTCACCACAGCTTCTCCAGACTCTTTCACGGCTATCACACGTGCTCAGTGTGAACCGGCTGTCATCAGTGAAGAGAACGGGGCGCCACTGGCGAACCTGCCAATTCTGGTGTTCTTTATTGCACGGTGCTTGGCTGTGAGCACAGGTCCCACTAAAAGACATCGGGCAGTCATGCCTCCCTCATGGAGTCTGTTTCTGACAGTTTGGTCAGGAACATGCACACCTGTAGCCTGCTGGAGGTCATGTTGTAGGGCGCTGGCAGTGCTCCTTCTGTTCCTCCTCGCACAAAGGAGCAGATACTGGTCCTGCTGCTGGGTTGATGCCCTTCTACGGCCCTGTCCAGCTCTCCTTCTGTAACTGCCGGCCTCCCGGTGTCTCCTCCATGCTCTTGAGATTGTGCTGGGAGACACAACAAACCGTCTTGCAGCGGCACTAGAGATGTGCCTTCCTGGAGGAGCTGGACTTCCTGTGCAATTAGTCAGCAAAGATAAGGAGAGAGCACCCGGCCAGCACATGTCACATTCATTCCCTTTTTGGGGGTTGTCTTGATTTTGCCTCTCCATTGCAGCTGTTGTCACTTTCATTTGCACCAAAGCAGGAGAAATTGATTCACAATCACTTTTGCTTCCTAAATGGACATATTGATATCCCTGAAGATTTACTGACTTGGTGTTATACTGTGACAATTAAGTGTTCCCTTCATTTTTTTGAGTAGTGTAATTTGTCCCACCAGTTCATATCTCCAGATAACAGCAGACAAAATGTGATGATCACTACATTTCTTATAGACGCAGTCAAGTTGCTGTCTTTCTACATTTCTACAGCAGATTGTACAGAACCATATACTGAGAGAGCTGAGAGTTCTCCACCATAACAAGCTGCAGCAGTAACAATGGGATCATTTCAAAGGATTTTTACAGTTATTGTTTTGGCTGTGTCGCAGCTAAGAAATAAGAAAATATGAGATGCAACAAAGGTTTCCTGGTTGGATTTCAACATGGATGCTGCGGCCTACAGCCCAGTGCATTAGATGAATGAGCTCATCAGCAAATAACCATTCAGCTGTTTCATTATCACCTGTCATGTAGACAACAGTATGAATCTTGTGGGGCTGTCTCTCTCTCTCTCACTATCTATATATAATATAGATAGATAGATAGCCTGTGTTAAAGTCTAGTTACAACAATAGATACAGGGGTTGCATGGATTTTATGAGTTTTATTTCTGCTTAGATACTGTGATAAGACTACCATTGTACATAGTCAAGATAGATATCACTGGAACTGTTCATATCTCTGAGTCGAATCACGCTTAAGGCAAGAGGGAAAATAAAGAGGACTGAGCCAATTTTTTGAATTTCCTTTTGATGTTATTTTTTCCAGAGAAACTTCTTGTCGTAACAGTTGCAACCAAAGAGACAGATGGCTTCAGGCGTTTCTTGAGGTCGGCTAAACACTTCAACTACACTGTAAAGGTAGGAACCCCTGCAGCAAGTTCCTCTCCTGCTGTCTAGACATGAAAGCCCCTCTCTCTGCTTTAAAAGCATGCAGAAACATATCGGGTTGGGATTGACACAAAGTATAACTTATCAAGAAATGTTATCTAGAAACTTTATTTTAGTACCAGAGACGAAGATAAATCAATATGAATAAAGTATATTTTCTTTTTTCCAAATCTCAATGAATATTGATATGAATGTTTTAAGGTTCTTGGCCGGGGTCAGACATGGAAAGGAGGCAACTACACATCTGCTCCAGGAGGAGGCCAAAAAGTGCGACTTTTCAAAGCAGCTGTGGAGGAGATGAAGGATGAGGACAGAATCCTCCTTTTTATTGACAGGTAGAGTGGGTTCACTGACACCACACATTTACATTTGACTGCACCTCACAGATGTGATGGCCTGTGTAGCACCCAGTTACATGAATACTACACCATACTGCACACCATACTGGACTTTTCATGGTGTTCTACCTATCCTTCAGCCAGCCATTGTTACCATTAATTTCTATATGAACTTGTCAGTTCTTCCAATTTGTCATATCTCATTTTCCGTGCAGTTTTTTCCATTAGCTGTCAGTAAACCAGTGTTCCTGAGTTGGTGTTGTGGTATCTCTATGTCCGCAAAAATCAATTAAAGGAATACTTCAAAAATCAGAATCAGAATCAGAAATACTTTATTAATCCCCGTAGGTAAATTCAAAGCTTCAGTGTTTGGCATATTTCCCATTGAGACTGACATCCATAATCTGTTGGTGGAATTTATGAATTAGTTTATTGATATCAACAATTTTAATTAAATCCAAACATTTGCTTTCAATTAATACTTGTGTAGTTTTTCACACTCAATATTAACATTAACTTCCCAGTTAGTGAACAGTTTTACTGTGGTTTACAAAATGTCTGTAATGCATGGTGCTGATTGTGACTGTTTTCAGCCAGTTTCAGGTCAGAACAAACTAGGCCTCAAAAAGGAATGTCCAAATAAACGTATTTGTAGTAAGAATTATCACTTCATGTTTGTTGCTGGAGTTTTTTGGCTGATTTGCTTAGCGACAACTCAAGTTTGAAGTGCTGGTGTTGGACATTATTTGGTTTATGGATTTTACGACTTCTCGTTGCACTCATTAAAAAAAAGGCAAAAAATATGGCTTCTAAATTGTAGAACTATATCTTCTATGCAGCCTCAAAAGTAATGTAAAGTAGTATATGGTAAATAATTTAATGGTTATTCTACTGACACTTTTATTCATCCTGAAATCAAGAGAGAGTATGATGGGTTATTTTTTTAATTCAAACAGTTCCTTTCATGACACTAAACACAACCACTGGCAACTTAACTCTGCAGTAAAGAATGCTGTCTTCTTATAAAGGCAACCCCTCAATTTACTTTAATTATGTCACTGGCTTCTCACACATACACAAACATGCACAGCTAAGCCGCTCAGTGCAATAAAGATTTCTATTTTCACTCCCTGTTTGGCACAGCGATGATGTGATTTTTGCCTCGGGTCCTAAAGAGCTACTCAAGAAGTTCCAGCAGGCCAGACACAAGGTGATGTTCTCCTCTGAGAGCCTGATCTGGCCCGACAGACACCTGGAGGACAAACATCCCCACGTCAGGGAGGGAAATAGGTTCCTCGGCTCAGGAGGTAGGTCCATCAGTCCTGTCTGACCCATAGTCATGGAAGGACACTTAATTTCCACACTGTGATGAAATTAATCTTCTCCCACATGTTACTTTCCCCCCTTAATTTTTGCCATTAGGAAATTCTTACACTTTGTCTGTGTAGTGCTACTAAAACACTCATGGTTTGTGGTTTTATGTCAGAGATGACTCAGATTAGAGAGATGGTTAGAAATGGTTTGCAATGAAAAAGCCTTATAAGCTTGGCAACAAGTCCTAATTCAACCGCACGAGCAAGAAAACAACATTTGTCAGAAAATAGATTTTGTGATGTGAGGTTTGATTTTTGTCAGGGTTTGTTCCTGCAGATAACCTTTCAACAAACATAACATCAGAGACATAAGGTGCTTTCACACATGCGCTGCAACACTGGACTCTATTAGACCTCTTTTGGAGAAGCTGTATGTGTGAACACAAATATCCTGGGAAGTACCTGGGAATATGTTACATTTTGATGCCAATGCAGAGGTGTTTTTTTTAAAAGGCCATCAACGACTGTTCTGCCTTGTAAACTGACAAAGTTTAATTTAGATAAGACCCTCCTGTAGAGGTGTGCATCTTCACCAGCCTTAGGATTTGAATCGATTATGATTACCAGTTAACAATTTGATTGCACAACGATGCATCTGGATACATTTCAATGTATCATATCCACAATTTTCTATATTACTGCACATGGCTGCTTTTTCATCAGTTAATACAATCACTTAGACAGATGTGAACTTAGTTTTTTTATACTAATCTTAAAGTATTATAAACTGTTACTACAATTGTAATAATAAGGTTTTCAATTCAAAAATCAGACTACAACACTAAGTGAATGAGAGTGGTCAGTGCTCTCCACACTGATTTGACATTCATTCAGTTTAGACTGGCCCCCCATTGGCAGCGCCACCAACCTGAGGCAAATGGTCAACAAATGATCGTGCTCCTCTCCCTGCTGAATTCATATTTATGTTCCTGGATAAACAGACACTTTAACCCTGATGTTCATGTCACGTCACATCTTGTGTTATGTAGCAGGTTTAAACTATAGAGTACAACAAACAAGTAAATGTCACGTACTGTACGTGTCCTATTAACTTGTGATAAGTGATGTTTATTGTTTAAGTGTAAAGTGAGGATGAAGCAGGAGACTGCAACATAGGACGACGGGACCTTTTTAATGTCTTTCTGTCCTGATCCTGGAACAGTGGTGATTGTAATCATTCCGTGGTGGAAAACCGCTAAAACAATGAACGTAGAATGAATCCATCATGTTCTGTCACTGCATCAATGCAGAGTCATCCACGTCCACAACGCAGTGCATCTTAGAATCAAGAAATTTCCACACCTCCAGACTTGTAATTGTGCTATTATCTATGCTAAAGTAATATCTTTTTATTCATTTAAATAGTTAAAAACTGCAGAGCGAGTGTTCACATCAGCTTTACAGTTGTAACACTAGCTTTGGGATAATGGAATTTCTTTGCATTGATGAAAACACTGATGATGTTTAAATTCATTTGAAATGACCATTCAAGTCGTATAACATATTTAGCGAGGTCAAGCCTTAAGTTCAGGCACCTCTCCACCTTCATTTCTTTCCAAATTTGAGCTACATAAAGCTCACACATGACCTTTCTGCTTACACCATCTTCACATGATGTGATACTCTTGATAGCTTTATGCTCACAAGCCACTGGTGTGTTTCCAGACCCTTAGTCTTGTTTTGTTGGAAGGAGTTTGGCCACTTCTTTTATAGCAGAGAAAGAGCAGGTCTATAGTTTGCAGTCAGCAGTCATAAAACCAAGCTGGTAGTAGTTACAGGTCCTGGTAATTTGAAAGAGCGGACTGAATGTGACAGAGTTTATGTACATGGCTATAGAAATAAAATGTGTTTGATGTACAAGACTAGAATCCTATCAAACTTTTAACTCATACTCGGATCTTGTGTGTTTGCTCTGGGTTCGCTGTGTCCTCAGGTTTCATTGGCTACCTCCCCAACATCAGAGAACTGCTTTCTGAATGGACAGGTGAAGACAATGAGAGTGACCAGCTGTTCTTCACCAAGATTTACATTGATCCAGCAAAAAAAGTATGATTTGTACCACTGTTGTGTTCACCTTATGGATATGTACTTTGATAAGAGTATGCATTAGAATAGAACTGCTAATACGTCACAGTTCTAAATGTGTTACATACTGTAATATTGTGGTACATAATGATATCTCATTATGTTCTATAAAATCCTTAAATAGTTGCCACAATTTTAGAGAAAACCAGATCATACTGTCAGACAGGCAAGAATTTGATTCCTTTTTGCTATAAAAATATGTTTCCTCATGTTTTACTAATTCTAACAGGAAAGTGTTTTTAGTCTCTAATTATCTTCGGTCACTTCCATTTTGCAGTTTTTTGAGCAGTGCTAAGCTGCTGTCAGTGAGACTCTCTGTACTTTCTGCACAGATGTTTCACATTAAAAATCTACAGTAGCTCAGCATGATCTCTGGTTGCTGGTGGGATTTTAATTTGAAACATCTGCAGGAAGTGCAGAGTTTTAATGAAAGTAGTTTGAGGATAAACAACAAAACAGCAGAGTGGGTGAAAGCAGTGTTAATATAAAAAGAAAAGAGTGTGACGTGATTCTGTTTTCATTCTGATGGAATTAAAGCTGTAGAAATACATTGTGGTGAACGCACGTTTGAGCTTAACAAGTCATTTCATCTCCCTGTTCTGCTTTTATTTGAGACTCTATTTCTTAGATATCATCGTTCTGTTATTTGGGAATTTATTCCATTAAATATTATAATTCCATATAAAGTGAAACTATGTGTTTTCATGTTTCAGAAATCCATAAATATCACACTGGACAACAAATGCAGATTGTTCCAGAACCTTCATGGAGCCCTCGGTGAGTGCCAATCATTATTGTTGAGTTGACAGTTCATTTCAATTCACTTGAAATCATTTTTTTTAATTGCGCCAGGTCACAACACACATAATCTCCTTAACATACTAAGGTCAGGACTCTAGACCTTATTATATTATAGAGAAACCTAACAGTTCACACAAACAAGCAGCACTTTTGCTACTGAGAGAGAAAAAAACTGGAAGAAAGCTGTGACAGAATCAGATTCAATGTGGCCTTAAATGGTTGGGGTGAGCAGAGAAAAATGGGGAAGAGAGGAGAGGTGGGTGGAAAGGAGGGGAGAGGAGAGAGGTATATATATATATGCAGTAGAATAGTGTCAGATCAGACACCTGTAGAATGAGGACAGAGAGAAAGAAAAAGTTAACATGTAGTAGACATGTAGTAGAATAAATCGGGGGCACAGAGACATAGCGAAAAGGAATGGTAAATGGTTTGTATTTATATAACGCTTTTCTAGTCTTGATGAAGGAGAGAAGTGCTCAGTGCATAATCAGAGTTCCTAAAGCAGCATTACTGAGAAAGAAGGAAGGGCCTGTTTCTGAAACATTACCTATTGGGAGGAAAAATTTAAAAGTTTGTAGGAACATCATCAATCGGTGTGCAGACATTTCTTATCATCTGGTTTTTGTCACCTCTGTCCAGCACCTAGTGTTAATCAAATTTGGATATGTGGTCTTTTGTACATTATCTGAATCTCTCAGGGCACATCTGATCCAGCCCTAACAATAAACGTTATCAAAAAGGAACATTTTGAGTCTAAATGTAGAGATGGTGTCTGCCTCCCGAACCCAGAGTGGGAGCTGGAACCTGGTAGCTGAATGCTCTACCTCCAATTCCACTCTTACAGACTTTTGGAACCAAGTGAGCCTCTATTTAGGAAGCAAAGTTTAATTGGGACAATACTGTGCTATGAGCTTTTTATGTGCTTATGTAAGTACATAAAAAAAAGTACTGATATAAAGCACATAGAATTGTTACAGTGACATGATTTTTGTTAGTTGAATTCATTAGAAAAACAAATTGAATAAAGATACATATTTGACATTATGCTTCTGTAAATATGAAACAGTCACTGTATCTGCAAAACCTGCTACACTGAAGCAACAACAGACTTGAATCAAAATAATGATGTTATCCTAGACATTTGTGAACTAGTAGCTACACAGTCCTGTACTGTCCCTCAAATTTGCTCCAACCCTCTTACAGTTATAAAAAATTCCATGAGTTACAGCTCTCTCAGAATCAGTATCAGTTGATCAGTAAACGGGTTAATATAGCACTGCTGCTCCATCACAGTGGACGTAGTGAAGTTAAACCCGAAAGGTTTTACAGTTGTGGCATTTTCAGGCACGGCTGCACGTTTAAACATGAGCTGAATTCTGTGAAGGCCTTTTTTTTTCTCTGAGAAAGGAATTTGAAAGTTCCCTGTGAGACGGATGTGCCAAAGCTCACATAGAAAACATTGAGAGTCCACGGCATAAAAAGTGTCCCCAAGGAAAACCTCATACCACAGACCTTCACTCTGAGCTCACCTATCGACCACTGTCTTATTTTTAACATACATTTTACGTACAGCCATCAATGTTAAAACCTGTAACTGGTTTTATTGTTGTGGCTGATTGGTGTATATCTGAGGCCTGTTTGAAAAACTTACTTCTAAACCATCACAGATGTAATTTAAAACTGTTTGTAGTTCCAATGATTGGTGTCTTTGCTCAGTAAAGTAAAAAAAGGACTCTGATCAGCCACAACATGATATAATGTCTCACACAGATGAGGTGGTACTGAAGTTTGAGGATGGTCAAGTACGAGCCAGAAATGTGCTGTATGATACCCTGCCTGTCATCATCCATGGGAATGGACAAACCAAGGTATTGACCTGTCAAACCATACTGTCTCATTACATGATAATCACATCAGCCTGTTACATTTTCCTCATCTGTGTTTTACCAGGAATGCTCAAGTGTCGTATGAGCTGTTGCTCTTTTGTTATGCAGCAGCTACTGTCTGGCTTAGTGTGACCATGTGCTTTACCTATGATATCACACTGATGTATCTGAAAAATCTGATCAACAGAGAACACAGGAACAAGTGATTTACAGAGCAAACAAAAATGTTCTTTCAGTAGGACTTTTAGAAACACTCTGTTCCCTTTAGGCAGAAATGACATTTTGGCTGGTTGCTGCTTTGCAGCCTGCTGTGTCTTCTTTTTATCTCTTTTTATCTCTAAACATGGGGGTGACATTTGCGTTACACCCTAGTTTTCTGTATGAGTGAGCTAACAACCATCAGAGCTTATTAGATATTCAGCTGTAGCACAATGAACAACTGAAACAGTTTCCCCAAATTATCATCATTTGTCAGTTTAGATGTTCAGTGTTGTGTTGTTCATTCCTCTACACCACTGTCAACTAAACACCGTATGTTCTTGGTTTGTTCACCACAGGAGCTTTAATCTGTTGGAGCTTTAATGTTAAGATGTGTTTAGTTCAGAAACTGAGTCTTAACAAAGCATTCATAAGGATATTAAATATTTTTTAGTCAGGCATTCTCTTCTTATATACTAGATTGTATGTTATTATACAATACATTTAAATATTCCATATATATATATTTATTTGTTTTACAGCTCCAGGTCAACTACCTGGGTAACTACATCCCCAACACTTGGACGTTTGAGACTGGATGCACAGTGTGTCATGAAGATCTCCGACCTCTCACAGCTCTTAAGGTCAGTTCACAGACACTTGGTGAAATATTTCAGGGTTCAAATATTTAATATTCAGGTTTTGGTAGTTTTCCCTATCAATGTTTCTCGTGGTACACTGATGTTTGTTTTTGTCCCACAGGAGAGTGAATATCCACTGGTGGTGATTGGCATCTTTATTCAGCAGCCCACCCCCTTTGTCACAGTGTTTTTTGAACGCCTACTGAAGCTGCAGTACCCCAAGAACAGGCTCAAGCTCTTCATTCACAGCCAGGTAACCACAGGAGAGTAAATCCATATACTGTACATCACTGTAACAACCCTGTTGAGTTTTTTTTGCTGTAAATGTCGCAGCCTCTCTACGGAGGCCGCCATGTTTTTTTCATTAGTCCAGACTGGACAAACTAAACACCTTTTCAGTTTTTTATAAGAATTAAAGGCTACCACAGGTTCTTTTTCATGTTTGGAAGGAGAGGGTGAGGTGAGGGGTGTTCAGCTGCAGCATGAAATTATAACACTAGATATCACAAAATTCTACACACTGTACCGTTAACAGACACTGAAATCAAAATGTAGTGATTATGATATGATTTTATTAGTAACTTATCAACAAGACACCAAAAAAAAAAAAGGCTTCAGATGACCTCTGCAAAAAACATTGTACTATAGAAAACTATAGAATTTTTGATGAAATGGAAAAAATGAGTGTGTTTGAACCTAATTGATTATTTTCAATTTAAAACTCCTGCTGCCTCTTTTTAGAAGACCCTGCTCTGTTAATCTGAATTTATACTGTTCATCAACTCTCAGGACTGATGGAGTGACTTCTTTCAATGATTAGATTTCAGTGCTAATAGGAACTGCTAACCTACTAGCAGCTAATGGAACTTGACTTGTATTGGTGCAGGTTCATCATAAACAAAGTAAAGGCTACGATAAGGCTACAGCCATGATAACATGGTAGCAGTGCATAAAATCAGAACAGCTTTGTCCTAAATAGAACTAGAAGCTGCTCAGAGAGCATCTTTCTCTTTAAGTGGAGACATGTGCTGCTCTGTGCCAATTGTAATTCACACTCCCTATAGACATATATAAATGTCATTCTTTTTCTGTTTGTTTGTTTCTGCTCCACCTCCAGGTAGCTCATCACGCACGTCAGATCAGCGCTTTCCTGCAGGATCATGGAAGCCTTTATGAGGACGTCAAGTTCTTCGGGCCTGAGGAGGGCATGGATGGAGCTGCCTCCCGCAACCTGGGCTTGTGAGTTCCATGTAACTAGTGGTCGGCGGTGTGACTTAAGTTTCAAATGATGATATAGACTTCTAGGTTAATTTATTTACCTAATATTGTGTTATAAAGAAAAACTGTAATACACACATAAAACACATAATGTTTTCTTTTCTTCCACAAATGATGTAAAGTCATCATTTTTAATCTTTTTTATTCATGATGATAAAAAAATATATCCATGAACTCATCCATAGAATCAGTCAGTCATCTGTCAATGTTTCTATAACTGTTCCTTTGGAAACTCGAAGCCTCAATTTCATAAACACTGAGAATGGACTTCACAGCTCAGGAGGAAGTGTCTTGTGTATTGTAGTTGAGCCATGGAAATACGTGATAACATATTCTTGCTTTTTTTATTTAGCTGAAGATGTTTTTTAGTTGTTAAGTCTTGGTGGAGGTAACATATCAGGCTCAAATAATTGTTTCAGTATATAATTACTATTATTCTAAAATTATAATAATGAAGCTCCTACATCCTCTGCATCTAAGTAATAACATTGACAACATAAAAAAACTATTTATTTACTTCAGGCTATTCCACCAATTAAAGTACAGTCCTGACATGGTTTGAATAAATATAATTTAAAGCTGTTTTGGTACTCAGAATTAGTCAAGAAATGAGATCAAATGCCAGAGGAACACTGTTTATGATGATTTCTGAGTAAAGAAAATCAGTTTGACTGATATGAAAATAGAAGCACATGTTGTTTGACCAGTTGACATTGTCATACAGCTACTAAACAACAAGGTGGCAGTGTTGGAGTAACTGTCACCACATGCGGTGTTGGACATGTTGTTTATGTGGAGTGTGTTCCAGTGTTACACACAGTGTCTTTCCCTCCTTTCAGTGATATGTGCCGGAAGGACAAGGACTGTGACTACTTCTTCAACCTGGATATTGAAGTGGTCTTAAAGAATGAGAACACACTCAAAATTCTCATTGAACAAAACCTGCAAGTATATTTATCAATACTGAAATATTAATAACAATGTGGTGCTAGCTGATGTCTTGGAACTGATCTAGTCACAACCACAACAAAGTAAATCTCTTTATTACATTAATTTGTTAACATGACTCGATCCCTAATCACGGCCTATGGCAAGATGAAGAAATACCCTAATGCTACTTTTATGGTGTCTCAGTCCTATTTTAGCACCGATGATAACACGACCGGGTCGACTGTGGAGCAACTTCTGGGGAGCTCTCAGTGCAGATGGCTACTACGCCAGGTCAGAGGACTACGTGGACATAGTTCAAGGACGCAGAGTGTAAGTTGCTCAGACGTTGTCCTCGAAAGACTTGAGATGCGGGTTTAGCAACAGAAAACGTATTGACAACACTGACACTGCAGTCTAGACTCTTAAACAGAGCCATGCACAGTGATTTTTAGACCGTGGTGAGATTTATGGAGGAAATGTCCATAACATCATGGTTTTCCAACTGGAATCATTACATGTGGTTCTTTTCAGTTGGCACTAGTAAAAGAGGAAAATTATCACCTACAGTAAATTCTCTGTATTGAAATAATGACCAGCACTAGCAGATGAAGGCTGGGTAAGAGTAGACGGGATGAAATGACCTGTAGTTCAGCACAACTGTCTGTCATGTCATACTCACCACTCTGCTGCTCTTACTTTCACTTATTACTGCTTAAACTCACTTTCAGGCCCTCATTTTCATCCAGTCAAATATTTCACACTGCTTCTCCCACATTGTATTGATCACCAAGCTACTGAGACATAAAGTCTACCCCTTCTATATTTCAAAATGAAAATTTTGTAGAAGTGAATGGGAGGTTATCTGTGAATAGAGTATTTGTGTATAAATATGAGAAGCTTGATCAGCAGACTCTGTAAACACTTTGTGTTTCTCTGACCGTGAAACACAAAGTGGAAATGCCTGAGAAGTATATATCTGTTAGAAAAGAGAAAGTGTTCATTGTGTGAGGATCGTTGTACTGATGGAATTAAAGATGAATTGAGCAAGATAAGGAAGTGATGAAATTAAAAGAGGATCAAGTCAGAAAACATGGATGCTTCTGACTAAAATATAATGAAATATTCTTATTGAATAGGAAGAAGGAACAACGTGTGGATAATAGGGTCTGTTTTAACACAGTCTGTTTGTGATACCAGGTCCTTGTGTTGGTGTGTAAATTGTCTAAGATTGTTCTGGTTGATAGGGGTGTGTGGAACGTCCCGTATGTGTCCAATGTGTACCTGGTGAAGGCCAGCATCCTCCGATCAGAGCTGACAGACCAAGAACTGTTCAACTCGCACATCTTAGACCCAGACATGGCTTATTGCAACAACGTACGCAACAAGGTGGGTAACAGAGAACAGCAACAAATTTCATTAGCATCTTTACATGAATGATATCAGCATGGAAATGATGGTTTCAGTTTGTTAACTAAAACTTTAACTTAAAAAATTAAGTTCTTCTTTGTAAATGTAAAATTGTCTATAATAATTTTGAACCTGTTGTTAATCTTCCTCCAGGGAATCTTCATGTATGTAACCAACATGCACAGTTTCGGTCGTATCCTGTCAACAGAGAACTATCAGACCACCCATCTTCATAATGATCTGTGGCAGATCTTTGAAAACCCGGAGGTGAGACTGTCTAAATAGTGACATAATGCATGTTTAAATATTTATAGTTCATAAAGTATACTACGGCAGTGCCTTTTCTAAACCTGCCTGTTCGCTTGTCCTGTGTTGATGCTCTGGAGCTACTTCAGAATTATTCCTTGCCATTAGTGAGTCCTCCTCAAACAGCTCTACAAACGTTCACTTTTTATTGCTCGTGTACTGAGATTTGTATTTACGGTCTATGGTGCAGAGTGAAGCTAGAAAACTTTGTGACCATCCTACCTGGTTTATCTGCAATGAAGATTTTATAATCAATAAAATGAGTGGACCAAAGTCATAACTTGGACATTTGTTCATTTGCCTCTGTTCATTTTAATCTGTTCATTTTAATCCTTTCTATCACCCAACGCTAGGGGGTTTCTCAACAGTACTCATGACAGCAATAGAGTTAAAACACCGTCGAGTCAGCCAAATACAATCAACACCAATCTTAAAGCCTTTATGGGTAAATTAAAGTTGGTAGATATATGGAGAGTGAAGTATCCTGATCATAGGTCTGATCTGGGAATGTCCATGTTCATGACAGGGCCACAGCTATCTACACAAACTAGAGTTTCCCCCATTCTTTGAACATTTAACATTGATAACATTGTAGGTATGCTGTGTGATTGTACTGAACAGTGTCTGGGATTTTTTTTTTTGATTCAGGACTGGCAGGACCGCTACATTCATGAGAACTACACACGCATCATGAAAGACAAGCTGATTGAAACTGTGAGTTGTCCGACACTCAGAAGAAATCACTTTTTCAGCAGTAAAAGAAAAACGAAAACGAAACAACACTATTAACAGCATATTTACATGAGTGTGTAACAGTGTAATTGTATGTTGTATAAATAATGTCATTGGTGACAATGCGTTGTGTCTCCTGTCCACCAGCCTTGCCCTGATGTGTACTGGTTCCCAGTTTTCTCTGACATAGCTTGTACTCACCTTGTTGAGGAAGTGGAAAACTTTGGGAAGTGGTCTGGAGGAGGCAATGTGGTATGTTATTATATTGGTCTGTGTGTGGGGCAGTGCGTTTTTCATCTTTCATATGTAATGATTGTGAAGATTAAACAATTTGGTGTTTTAAGAAAAGAAAAAATCAGATGAGACATAGATGAGATGAGACAAAGATAAGATAAAATAAAGTGAAATGTTCTATGTTATGTTATAGCACATTTAAAGGAGATAGCAAAAATAGAAACAGCAGTAGAAAATGTATAAAGAAGTAAACTAATATTAATACAAGTACATCTAAAAAAGAGTGACTATACATGATGTTATCAGAATATACAGTATAAGAGAAGTACAATTTCACAGACATATATGGAAATCGCTTCAGATGGCAGCTCTCTGATTTCAATGCCAAAATAATCTTTCTTTTTCATTAATATTTTAATGGAATGACATTGTTCTATAAACAGATTGGTTTTTGTGTTTTCAGGACACCAGAATACAAGGTGGCTATGAGAATGTCCCCACCATTGATATCCACTTGAATCAAATCAACTTTGAAAAGGAATGGCATAAGTTCTTACTGGAGTATATAGCACCACTAACAGAGAAAATGTATCCTGGTTACTACACCAAGGTAAGACTTCATGGTCACACAACTGTCTCAGGAGATAAGAATTAGTCTGAACTGACAATGAATGTATTGTCCTGAGCTTCTCGTCGTAAACTGTTTGATGAGAGAGTTAGTTTCCTTCCTGAAATATTGATGTGCCATATAAACTGACTTGTCTCCAGCTTTGTTGCAGGGTGAACGTGACTGTAGTGTTAATTTCTGGAGGAAAAGTTTAGTTTATTTTCTCTATAAACACAGTCAGGTATCTGGCTGTTCCTGGGTCCATTGAGCAGAGTGCAACTCTCATGATTCAGGTGAAAACGGATCCTCTTGCTAAATAAGACAATCGCACCTTTCATAAACACATTGCTATGTCTGTGAAGAAGATTTATCAAGGCTACTTTGCTTGTTTGCTCTAAACCAAGTCAGTCTCCATTATCACCAGTGCAATTTCACACTCTGTCCACACCAACACCTTTTAGTTTTAAAAACGCATCACTTTTGGTCTTTGCTCAGAGAAAAGAAATCCCTGCTGTTTATTGTTTGTAGTATTTTCTGTAGCTAAGCAACGAACTGCAGAGCAGATAATCCGCTTCCTGATTGCATAATTATAAATATTTTTTCAATACAGTTATAGAGGAAATGGTTTTCATTTTAAAACAAAAACATGATGTTGATATATGGCCCAATCCTTTTACTGACCACAAGGCTATATACGTAAAGATAACGTGGTTCTCCCTTAAAGAATGTGCTGCTCAGTCGGCATACTGGAAATTTAATAGTTCTTTATTACTAAATGATGAAGTTGAAAAAGAGATCAATTATCTAATCTCATATTTTTGGTCCAAAGCTGGAGGAGAAAAACAATTTGGAGTTAATTGGTAACAGTTAAGATTTGAGGTTGATAGATTTTTGAGAAAACATGGTAGTATTACCATGGTAGTATGGTGCTGAAATGATTCCAGTGATCAGATGTCAGATTCATAATTTATCGATAGAAAAAGGCTCAAGATTCATAGATCAGAACACACTGATGTTTGTCTTTAACTTTGATGTTTTATGGAGTTACTGAACAATGCAGAGGATCATGTGTAGACCAACTGTATGTAAAGATGGACCATGAGCCCCCACTTCCACTGTATGAAAAGGGAGCTTTTCCAACCATCGTGAGCTCTTGATGTGTACATTGAATATTTTTGTTAGGACCATGTTCCGTCTGCTAACATGGAGGGGGCGGGCTTGATGACTTAATTTGATCCAGACGTTTGGGAGCTGTCATGTCTTCCATTTTTATATCCAGCGTCAGGTCTAATGTGTCTTTTCGGTGGCTCCTGTGCTGCTGCTGTTTGTTCTGCTAACCAACATGTCTTCTCTCATCAGTGTGCCACTCCCTTGAACTTTGTAGTGAGGTACAAACCTGACGAGCAGCCCTTGCTTGTCCCTCACCATGACGCCTCCACATTCACTATTAACATAGCTCTCAACAGCAAAGGCATTGACTACCAGGTAAATGAGGAGGAGCGGGCAGGTACAGTAATAGAAGCTACAGGACATGATGATGCAGGTGATCTGCTCCTCTCTCTTTGCTTCTCTGCTCCACCTCTGGAAGTGAATGCTGGGATAGGAGCCGAGCTGATGCTTGTCTTTACTAAGCAGGAGCTGTGAGGGGTGTACACGGTGTACACACACTGTGTGTCTGGCAACGTGGGCAGTTTCTATGTGAATGCTTGCATGACTCCTCTCTGTCTGTGTGTTTGCAGGCTCAGTTTGACTTGGCCTTTGTAGTTAGATATAAACCAGATGAGCAGCCCTCTTTGAAACCACACCATGATGCCTCCACATTCACTATAAACATTGCACTCAATCAAGTGGGCCTTGATTACCAGGTGAGTGTGTTCAGACAATGGTAGCATAGCACTGCATGATGTTTACTCAACATATATGATGCACACAATGATGTCAGACCGATTCAGGCCATTTAAATTCACCACGTGTAGCTATGTTACATCATGTGGTGCTTGTGTCCTGTCGTGTTTGTGAAATTTAAACCCACAAATTAAAAATATTATATGCAATGTTATAGAAATATATTGAATTCTATTTTGAGGTGGAACTTTCCTTCAAATTGACATAATACGTATGTTGCTGTAAATCAGATGACTTGCTTGACATCACAGAGTGGAGAATTTTCACATTTGGTAATAACAAGTGGAGAAAACAGACCCAGTGATGAGTCTGAGTATTCATCATCCAAAATGCTTTTCTTCATATATGATATGTGCAGATTCATCATGTTTTGCACTTTCAGATGATTTCTTCCTACGTTTCACAAGTAATTAGTTTGAATCACACCAACCTTTATTGTTCTCCTTTCAGGAAATGTCCAGGTATGAACATATGTTAAAATAATGCTGCAAGCAGCTATGATCAGGCCCTTTTGCTCCATGATGAGCACATAAAAGTAAAAAATATATATTGTCCAATAGGTGGTGCTGTGGACTATGTAGTTGCCTTAAAAGTCCAGTGTGTAAGAGTTAGGTGAAAGGGATCTATCGGCAGAAACTGAAAATAAAATAATCCTAGTGATGTTCTCACTAGTGTGTTTCATCTAACTTGTTGTTTCTTTACCCTAGAATGGGCCCTTTATATTTAAATACTTAATATTGACATCAGAAATGGGACAAACTAAACACCTTCTGAGTTTTAATGACAACTGAAGGCTTCCACAGGTTCTTTCATGTTTGGAAGGGGAGGGTGAGGTGAGGGGCGTTCAGCTGTAACATGAAACCTCATCACTAAATTCTACACACTGAACCTTTAAAGTCGCGTCTCTTTTCAAAGGTGAGGTTTTGCTAATGTTTCATCACAAAACATCAAATTTGGACACGCACCCTGCTCAAGTCAAGTCACTCCAATGAATTCTGTTGGAGGAATTCATTCATGTGCTGTAGTCGGTTGGCAAATATGACCAACTTCTTTTTGGGTTCAGGCTTTTTGTACATCTGGGCACGATACATGTGTCGACCAATGTTCAAGGGGCTGAGGATTATGGGGCCTGGTCAAGTGATTGAACCACGCCCATTATCAAGACAGATGGATCCTGACAGACGTTATTAGACTGTTGTATTGTATGGAAAAATAATACAGAGGATAGCAATATAGATTATTATCAGAGCATAAAGTCTACATCTGTTCATTAAATGACCTCAAACAGTAAATAATACATAAATGGTATAGAGGGAGTTACTGTTCCCTGCTTTGATATCAACATGGGGGAGCTCCGACGTGTCTGTGCAGCACAAAGGTCTGAAGGAGCATGACGCTGATATCAGAGTCCTATCATCCCCCATCATGAAAACGGAATGCCGTCATATTTCTGGCATGTTCATCAACATCCTGGTGTTTGAAACTTTCCCTGTGCATCAATCCTGTCTGTCTTCTTTGCATGACACGTACAGCTGAAGCTGGACCCTTGTGTTAATTATTGCATCCATGTTGTTTCCCTGCATCTTCAATAGACTGAAGTCCACAGTGTTATCACATCATTGTACATGGATTTGAACTGAGACGCAACAACTGCTAAACACTCGCTGTGATTTGTGAAGCTCAGCTGATGTTAGGTCATGTAGTGTGAAGTCCTCTAACATTAATCATGCATATTGGAGGTATTATGTACACATGTAGCTTAAATAGCTGGTAATACTGTCAGGGGAGGCACAAGGAAATACATGGAGATTAAATACATTTCCACAGCAACATGCCGTGAACACTACGCTGCCAAAAACTGAAGACTATTTTTTATAAACTATTAATATGAATTATTTTTCAGACATGGGCAGGATGTAACGTATCGGTATCTTCTACTCACATGGCGCTGCCTCTTAAGCTTGAGATATTTGTTTTTTTCATTTGCGAAAGGTTTCAAACGTCAACCCCACACGAACGTCAGTGCATGTCTGAAAGCAGCATTAGTCAACATGTAATGCAGGTTTTTCACAAGAAAAGCCCACAAGGGGAGGTAAATGTGTGCAGGAGGTTTTGAGTCTGACATGACAACTTGAGTTGTTGAGTTTGCATCAGTCAGGGTGCAGGAAAAATAGATGTAAAGACCTTTCTCCAGTATAAGCCTCTGTCAAGTAATCACATTTTCAAACCTGCTCAGCATCACGTGGTCAATGACACTGTGGCATTGGCGAATGGTGTTAAGAGCAGTGGACACTGTGGAAAGGATCATGTCAATTTGGTTTCTGTTGTGTTGCGTCTTAAAAATTGAGCATCTGTGAGAGATGATTACAAATAATGGTAAATTCCACCATGTAAATCCTTTTATAGTGGAACAGAATGAGGTGTTACTAACCACAGGAATGATGACCAGGACCCTGATGGTTCTATTTAGCGGTAGGTAACCATAGAAACAAAACTTAATGCTTTATACCAGTGACTCCCAACTAGGGGTACTTCTACAACCAGGGGTATGTAGCCAGTGTGGAGTACTATTTGACACAAAGAAAAAATGGTAACTCTGCTTCTGCCGCTCAAAGTGTTAGAAGTCCCAATACAAATTGAAGCAAATCCACTGAAAAAAACTGAGAAAGACTAAACATAAACCACTACCATCTACATAATTATATCTTGTCGACTACCACATGTGAAATCATTTTGCAAAAAATGGCTGGAACCAGCATAACCAGCCCTTGAACCTTCTTCAGCTGTCAGACGTTAACGTGTGTCATGCTCTGACTGCAGGGTGGTGGATGCAGGTTCCTCCGCTACGACTGCTCCATACAGGCTCCTCGTAAAGGCTGGGCCCTCATGCACCCGGGCCGCCTCACCCACTACCACGAAGGATTGCCAACCACCGCTGGCGTCCGCTACATTGCAGTGTCCTTTGTGGATCCCTGAAGATGAGGACACCCTACCAGCTAGTCCAGACCAAAGGGGACAAACGCTCAATCCCAGCTGTACTGTATGGTCTGATTTGGAGTGGTGACCATGTTTTCTTCTCTTTTAATGTCCAACATGATCATTTCTTTCTCACTTATAGAATCATACACAAGTGTGGCTCTGATCAACCTTTATCAGCAGTGGAGTTCCAGAGCTCAAAGATATAATGAGACACCCAGTGGAACAAGAACATATAGGAGGAGAGTATTATATTCAGTCATTAAAAACAGCAGCTTAATTTTTTTTTGGATCCTTCTAAAGACTGGTGTGGAGTTTGGTGTGGAGCCTGCTTTGCCTCTAGTTTCTCAGGAAATCACCAGTTCAGCTCAGATTTTTTAAACATGCTTTTGTAAAGAAAACGTTGAATTTAATTCCATCAGTTACGTCAAGTGCCTTTTTATATTCAGATCTGTTCGTTATAGATTTTTTTACTGAAGTGAAATACTCCAAAACCCGGTATGCCTCTTAAGTTATTTTTATTTTAGTATATTTGATAAAAACCCACTCCACTATTTTGTGTATTTGCAGTCTCACTGCTGTTTGAGAGATTTTGTTTTCCTCTGCTCTCACTGATGTCAGTCAGCTGAGTTCCTGGTCTAAGTAACATATTCACACACTCGCTGTGCTGTAAACACAACTGGAATAAAACAGTGAACCAAACTGAAGTGAGTCTGAGCTGTGATCGAACTGTTCTGTCCCTGAATGAAGCTTCTCACAGATGTGATAAGAAAACTAAGATCAACACAGACCAGCTTTTTCTCTGCTCAGAGCAGCTTCACGTCAAACAGCAGATGACGTGGTGGCATCATGTGTCTGTTATATGGATCCACTCAAATGTGACGGTTCACTTTAAAAGTAAAAAGTGGCTTCATGCAGACTGAGGTCACTTTCTCCCAGTGATGTCATCATCACAGCACTGAGGTCAGTGTTTGCTGTGAACCAGAAACACTGGAGATGATTTCACTTGAATGTTAAACTGCCTCACATCCTGCTGCTGCTGTGTCTGACTGACGTCTGTAAATCTGGTTGCACATGGAAACGTTTACTTTGTTTCTATGTATTTTTCTGGTGAAGTGCTTCACAGTCAAGCTGCTTCATCTCAGTCTCCATTTCTCCCACTCTGATCAATAGTGTGTAGTGGTCGCTTGTGCAAACACAAATGTAAAGTTCAGCGTGTGAGTACAGCACTTAGTCTAGTCCATTATAATCTATACTGTGTTTAAAACTAAACTGAAAATAGAAAGACACGTGGTAAACTGTCTTGGTATTAAGTCGAGAATGAAAACAGAAATTAAGTTCAGCATCTAAGCAGCAGTTGTCTGGTCCTTCTTGAAATGTATTTGCAGAGCCCACATTCACAAATCACATTTGATTAAGAACTAAACAAGGTGTGAGATTCTCTTCCCTTACAGGTTCAGTGTGTAAGATTTCAGTGAAAGGGAATTATAGGCAGAAATTCAATATAAAATTTTAGTGATGTTTTATCTGAATGTATCTTTTCTTACCCTTGGATAAACCTTTTATATTTACATCGAGAGCAAGTCCTCTCTACGGAGGCCACCATGTTTTTTTTACAGTAGCCCAGTCTGGACAAACTAAACATCTTTTGAGTTTTTATGACAACTGAAGGATAACACATATTCTCTGTCATGTTTGGAAGGGGAGGGTGAAGTGAGCCGCAACAATAGATGCCACTAAACTCTACACATTGCCCCTTTAATAACTTTATTTACAGAGAACTTACAACAGAAACAAATGGTTAAAATACTAAGTACATAAATAGATAAGACCAATAATATCTTGCTAGTTTTCAGTCAAGATTCAGGAGGTCACAGTCAAAACCTTTGCCTGAAGATCACAAGCAGAGCAGAGGTAAATAGAAAATGAGATACAGCCTGGGCCGGGCCAGGAAGATTCTGAAAAAAAGATATTTGTTCAAACTGCAATTATTTTCTACCTTGGCATAAGGGAATAAAAGCATGTATGATCATCTCTGCATGTCTCAAATGGATCCAATTTGGTAATAATCCTGTGACGGTAAAACCCAAATTGGACAATTTGTGATAACCCTCAATAATAAGGAAAAACTACAACAAGAAATTGCAGAAAAAAAGCAAACAAAGCTCAGAGAGTTACAAGTGAGGGATCCCCCTCTCAGGATAGACTGAAGTTCAATAGATGGTGCATATAAAACCACATAAACTAAATATTTGGATTCACAGGCTAAGACATTACAAGTTACACCCTTCAGAAATTCTCATCAAATGTCCATAATCATGATTGATTTTGGATCAACTTTATTGAGTAAAGTGTAAAATACCATAAAATGTAAGAACTTCATTAAAATCTAAAGCTTAACAAGAAACTACATAGAGCTTAATGCGTTTCAAATATACAATCTATGTACAAGCACAGAGACATTTGATCACAGGCGGAAGCGATCAGAGAAGTTTGGACTGTGAGGGACTGTTAGAGGAACTTCACTCTTCTTAACCAGAACAGGTTTGTAGTGTTTGATGGGCTGAGCCTTGTGAACCTGCAGAGAACACACAGAGGAAGAGTGTCACACACACAGAGCATCTGACACAGCCTATAGAAGCTATGTTGTAAAAACATTCAAGCTGCTAATCGGTTTTAATGCTCAGCAGGGATTTTTTTTAAATCAACATGTTGAATCTATTAACAAATTAGTTGCACATTGTAAGAAAATATGGATTCTCAACTGCTCTAACATGTTTATATCATAATTACAGATTAAAATACAGCTTCACTGTCGTCTCAAACAGTATTTTCCCTCATCTCCTGTCACAATGAACGGTGTTTGAAAGTGACCTGTTCTTGCCGCAGCCTGGTGATCTCCTCTTGTTGTTGCTGCTCCTCCTCTCGTCTCTGCTCCTCCTCCATGAGGTCCCTGAGAGCCTCCTTCTCGCTGACCAGTCGCTCGTACTCCTGACGCTCCCGGGCGCGTCGCTCTGTCGACAGCTCAAAGTTCTCCACAGCTGTGGAAGAGTGAGTAACTTAAGAGCAGTGACAGATATCGTCGAGAGAACAGGAGCACAGTGAGTTCCACCACAGTGAAGGAGGCTCGGCGCAGAAAGCTGCAGCTTCTTCACCGTCAGACAATATTCAATACCTGATCATGTGATCAAATTAGAATCAGGCCTGCGCCATGAAACTGTGATCATCAATAATGTTTTCTATTACAGATACAAACTGTTAGTAACTTCTAATTCATTAGATTTATAATATGAATGTTTCCACTGAGTAAAAACAACTGGGATTGTGATGAAGACACTGATGAAGAGGTTTTGTCTTGAGTAAAGAACTGACTCAGCTCCTGTGAGACCATCACTCAACCTGACAGGAGCAGAGTCCAGTGGAAACTCTACATGCAGCTTCAGCAGGCTCTTGGTGAAGAGGAGAACATGAATGTTAGTCCCACCTGCTGCAGCTCGCTCTGGCTTTTTGGGCTGGAAAGGTTCTTTATGAGTGACGGTGTTGGGCCTGGCTTTGAACGTTGTTGCTTCCTCCTGTCGCTTCTGCTCTTCTTTCACCTACAAGGCACAGAGATCACGTGTGGATGTGGTGAAGAATAACAAGTGCTTGTGTGCATTCAGAGGCAGATCCCATCGTACCATCTGCTCCCAGCGACTGTTCTTTACAGAACCACGTTCATCCAGGAGAAGTTTGAAGGGCTCCGGCTTCGTGGGCTCCAGCTTCTTCTTTTCAGGGAGCAGCACAGAGTCAAAGTCTGGCAGCGGCTGGGCCTTGAACTGAGGGACCTGAAACGTTCAGAGGACAGTGATCGAACACCTGCTCTCAGACATGCAGCATAAAGACACAGCAGCTGAGGACGTGAGACTCACCTCTTCATTTCTCTTCTCCTCCAGCCTCTTTTCTTTCAGTGCCCTCCTCTCTCGCTCCCTCTCGTCAAAGGAGAAAGGACAGACCTCCACGTGGTGGTTCCCTGGGAGCCGTGGCTGGAAGGGGAGGCCGAAGTGAGGCACTGGGGGGGGCTTGATTGGTGACAGCTGTTTTACCTACAAGACACAAAAGCAGGTTTAGGTCATTTACAGGGGTGTGAGCAGGGGGAGGAGTTTGTTAAACAAGCATCGCTCATCATCAATTCCTCTCATCGTTCTAGTTTAATCTGCATCTATCAACAAAAACACTGTTTAAACTAAAAGAGCAGAATGTGGTGGAGGTTTGTCCAAACCAGTTTTAAAGTCAATTCAGTTTAGTGTAAACTAAGACAAACAACAAGAGCAGCTGGAGAATTCTCCAGTTGGAGACAGCATTTATTAGATCTGGACTTATTTCAGAAACAGAACAAACACCTAGAACGTACTGGTCGAGTGCTGGGAACTACTACTGCAGCAAATGATCTGCAGACCTGAAGATTCAGTTTGTTGCTTTTAGGTTAATGCTCCTCAGTGTGTCAGCAACCCATGATGTCATGATGAGTGATCACTTCATCCACATTAGGTGCAGATTGAATTATTATCACCCAACTGACTTCTTCTTCTCACTTCCTCCCTTTGTTTGGGGAAAGCCTTGGTACAGTGGACACATGCATGCTGACAGATTTCATGCCCAACACACATGCTCGATATTTGTCCTGGTTATTGAGTATATGTGAAATATTCTTGGTGAATATCCAGTAGAGCCATTAAATGTTCAAGTAGCTTTTCATACTAGACAAACAATTGTGTCCTTACTTCCTCGACCTTGCGATCCACACGAACCCTCTTCTTGAGAGCAAAAGCTGGAGACTCTGGAACAGTTGGATGCAGAACTTTCTTCTCTGGCACGCCCTGTTGACAGGAGGAAGTCAACTTGACTACATGTATTTATGGGAAGAACCTTAAAAGCTTCATGTTGTCAGTACAAGAACCCAGCAAGTTTGAATGTAGAGCCTGTATCTGACATTGAAGTCAGTCAGTAGCAGGGTTGAAACTCACCACGACTCCTTCCAGGATCTTTTTGGGCAGAGGCTGGGATTTAAAGGTTTGTGGCTTCTCTTCTTCCTCAGAATTCTTGGAAACCTGTCTGTCCTGGAGCCTTTTTTCAATCTGCAGCTGAAAGCCCTCAGGTACTGTGGGTTCCTTCACTGCTGGCTTCTTCAAATGCTCTGCATTTTCCAGTAGTTTCCTGTTTAGCTCCAGAGCCTTGAATTTAAACCTGGGATTAGAAGACAACATTAATTAACGGCCCTGGAAACTGAATATTTGATGTTCTCACTAGCGACGCCACATGTGGACATTTCCCCACGGATAATAAAGTTGAAACAACACCAGTGTTAGACACTAAATAAAGCCTGAGCTCTTCAGACACTTTAAAACAGGCTGTCAGCTCAGTATTTGTAGCTTTAATATTAGATTGCAGTCACACTCGTGTGGTGAAATGAGTGAGAGTGTCTGTGTTTTGAATCAAGCTCAGGTTCAGCATGTTTGGTCAATGTCTGAGCAGCAGTGTCAAGTGAACAGTCCTACAGTGCTTTAAGTGAAAGAGTAGTGATGCAGTTTGTTGGTCAGTTGAGTTGCACCTTGAATCCAGCCAAACATTTCAGGCAGCACAACACTGATTTGGAGCAATGTACAGAGTTGAGGTCTCAGAGTGCGAGTGTGTCAAGTCTGCTCAGCCAGTGCCAGCACCTCCAGCAGAGCCAGGGACACCTGATTCAGTGTGCAGCACTTAATGCACTTTAGTTTTCACATTTTGTCCCCACTGCTGCTCTGATGGACTTTTCTTTTTCTGGACAGAGTTGGAGGATTTATGTCAGCAGCTCAGAATGTATGCAACAAATGCAGAACCATCGATCAGTCCACTGTCATAAGGTTATGTTACGTCAGTCCATGGCCTCTCATGTCAGCAAATAACATGATTCATTTACAGTTATGACCCTGCCCATAATATATACTGGACCATGACCCTCTGGAGGAGGAAGAGGAGGGACAAATAAATCATGAGCCATGACGTTTTGATCCATATAAATGAATTCATCTCTTCATTTTGTTTTTAAAATACTTTCACAGATTGCCACTTTTCCTGTCGTTTTCAGACATAACCTGAAGATAAGGTCGGGAGAAAAGAGTCCTGACTTTAGCCGCAGTTTGCTTTTCACACATGCAACAGCAACAAATGCTCCACATCATTCAAGAGGTGGTGCAGCAGACAGGGACATTTTTGCATCTGTTGCGTGTGCTGAAGAACAAGCTCTTACTTGTGAAGTTTGTCCACCTCTTCAGCCTCCAGCTCAGCACTGCTCTTCACAGTGGTGGGCCGGCTCCTCTGGCGGGTCATCAGGTGTGGGGTATGAGGTTGGGTGAGCTTCAGGTGGTCACCCTTCACTGGATGCGGCCCTCTCTCTTGACTCTGGCGACTACGCAGATGGTAGCGGTCGGGGGTTCGTTTTTGGAACTGATCAATCTGCTGAGCCATGGGCACATAGGCACCTGACCCCTCCACCTTCCTCTTGTTGCCCGTCGACAGGTTGAAGGGTTTCGGTATAGTGGCACCTTTCGTGGCCTTTAGCTTAAAAATAAATAAATAAAATATAGGTAAGATCTGGAGAAAGTTTGTTTAAATGTCTTCACTGCATATACATTATAATACTGCTCAATAAAGACAAGTGTTAAAACTGAACTCTAGTTCTATAGAGACTGAGCTGAAGATAATTCAGAGTATTTCTAGAGTATATTCAGAATTCTGGATCAGGTTGATCATATGAACAACTTACTGGGGAGGAAGGTTTGCGAAGCTGACTGATGAAGTCCACTTCTTTATCTGCTGTACTGGATGAGGCGGTCGCCTTAATGCGGTGGTCTGTGTTGAAATTGAATTCCTTAGGCACAGTCGTGGACAGGGCTGTCTTCTTCGGTGGTGGATCTGAAATAACAGACACTGATTTCCTTCAAGAAGAAAAGAACCTGGATCCCAATTAACTGTTATTTTAAAGAGGCACCAACACACAGCTCGTTATTCAGCACATTAATTACTGAACTGAACTAACTGCAGCCACACAAAGTCAGTCACTTAAATCCACTCACTGCCAGCCAGAGCCGCTTTGTAGCTGGCCTCGTTCTTTTTGCGGTGAAGAGCCACTTCCTTCTGGAGGATCCTGATGCGCTCCAGCTCCTGTTCTTCAGAGCTGCACAGCCTGTTTTAACACATCAGCCAACATCTCATTTAAAGTGGAATCTCCACTTATACACACTCACAACATTTAGGATTTGGATAAAAGCATCAGCTTAATGATACGTAATGTAATGCAAAGAGATTCTGAGTGTTAGTCTTCTTACTCTGTGTTCCCAGTTTTAGAAGCTGCTGTCCCAGTCTTAGGTGCAGTCCTGGGATTTGTCTGTACACTTCGGCGGAGACCAGTCCTGGGATTTGTCTGCCCACTTCGGCGGAGGACACTACTGGACTTTCGAGCTCGTCTGGCAACAGGACTCCTAAAACAATCAGCCGCAGTAGAAAAGTTGAATGAAATACAGTAAAAGGAGGAAACAAAGTGGGGGGGGGGCCAACAAGGCATCACAAGCATTTGTTTTAAAAAAAAAATTTGATCTATAAACCTATGCAGTGGCTGTTGAGGTGCAGAGCACTTGCTGAGGTGAAGGGAAAGAGAACATCTTGGGATGACAGGACAATCGTGACACTTACGGTTTGGATTTCTTTGACGGTGGCGCAGTCGACTGTGTTGGAGCTGAACCGGTTGATGTCTCTTTACGTTTTGAAATCCTAAAATGAGGAAAAAAATAAAGATTAAACATTAAATTACATCAAAAGTACAGAAATGCTTAAAACTTAATCTGAAGTTCCCCAAACACCTGATTGTGCATTTCCCATGTATGGGACTGACTGTCAATGCAACTTTAAACAGAAAGCACACAAACAGAACATTAAACCATTGGCCTCCGGGCTTCAGTCTTGAAATTTGATGCTAATTACAAAAGTATTATTTGATTATATGACGCCTCAAGAACGTGCAAGAATAAAACTGCATTGTGTTGTACTGTGTAGCTTGTTGCAGCACACTTCATTTCACACTGTAGTTCATGTGTAGCCATCACAAGAAGTGCACCTGCTTGGCTGGACCGGAGGTTGATTCGCTGCTCTCCTCTTTGGTCGGCCATCGGCCTGAGTCGCAGTTCCAGCTCCCCAGGATGTGACAAGGTTTGGAGGTGGAGATGCGGCTGTGCCAGGACCTGGAACATGGATCAGTCCACATGGATTCACATTGAGCAAGTCATCAGGACTAGTCACTGAATTACAGGAGACCAGAGGAACGCTCACAAGGACCAAGCAATCTTTTAAAACCACCTTAACGTATCTTATCAGAATATATATATATAATAATAGTAACTAACCAGTGTCCACATCTGTCTTGACTTGAGGAATCACGATGGCTTTGGGCAGGTTGGGTGTGTTGCTTCTCATAAAGGGCCAGTCGGGTCTTGAAGGTGTAGTAAGGCGACCCTCTGCTCCCCCGACCTGTTGTTCTGCTCGTGAGACAGAAAGTAGATGTGAACTCAAACAGGTGTTTGAACGTACATACTGGTCATTGTTTCCCACAGACTGTTTCCACCACAGTTTGTTAACAAGAGAGAAAGTGTCTCAGTGGAACATGTCTTTGGTTTGAGTCGATAGATGAACCAACAGCAGCAGATGAGCTTCACACAACATCACTCTGTGTTTCACATTAACAGCTCAGTGTACAACACCTGCATCCATTTCCAAAGTGGACGAGTCTGCAGAGGCTCCAGATAAATCAACCATCCTCTGAGTCAAGCTGTCACAGTGAGTTTCCTCCTCGTGTCTGAGCCACATGAGAACCAGGGTTACTCATCGGGACCGGACACCCAGAGGAAAACACCGATCAGCTGCTGGACAAAGATGAAGGAAGGGTTTTCTACCGTCTGAGCAGCTCAGTGTCGAACAGCCACACGGACACTCACCGAACCACTGGTCATCTCCGTCGTTGTTCTCCAGCTCCTTCAAGTCGACGACGTGGGACGGAGCATCGAACTCGTATCGTTCAGCGGAGCCGCAGTCGCTTTCCGCCATTATTCAGCACGAAGCTTCAGAGAACATGAGACATAAGAGTCAGTTTCAGCGAGCGGACCTGTGTTCAACCAGTTTACATGAGAACTGTCTGTGGGGACTTCATGGCCGGGTCCTTCTTTCAGACTGGAAGCTTCAGTCCCACTCGGTCAGTGAATGTCTCAGGAGACATTGGTTCGGAGGAGCTGTACTTTCCGTTGGGTTCATGTTGTGAAGCAAACAAGCGGCTAACGCTAGCTGCCATTAAACATGAGCTAATCAGAAGCGTTCAAAGAACCAAACACTCACACACGCTCAGTATCGATGCAGTCATTGGATCAGAGCGGAGCTTCGATCCACTTTATGATGTTTCAGTAGAAATGAGAGAAGAGTTCCTACTCACCCACCAGGTTTCCTCGGGAGCTCAGGTCTGGAGCGCGGAGCCGAGCGATGTAACGTTAGCTTTTAAATTGAAACCGACCAATAGCTGACCTCCCGTTCATTCAACTCGTCGCTCATTGGTTCATACAAGCCAACTTCCTGTGACCTGATCACGTGATCGCCACGGCTTGTAAACGGAAATGAGGAAACGTTTTTTTCGTTTTTGTTAAAACACACAAACAATCACAAAGAGCACATGGGTTAGACTCAGACATATGACAGGTATGTGACGGTGGAATATAAGAAACCAAACAAACACACACACACACACACACACACACACACACTAACCTAACGATCCCAAACCAACAAAAGGAAGACATTAATCAAATTAATAAGAATTTTCATATATCCTTATAAAACACTATTTTGCTTTTGCTTTGCCAGTGACTTCTCTTGATTAACACAATATGTCCTAATCATTTATAAACCAACAGACAGCCAAGATTTTATTCCATTTACTACAATGAATATGATATTTTCATTGTAGTAGCAAATGTGGCCCCAACATTCCAAAACAAAACTGGGCCCTTTTGGCAAACATGTGGTGCTCTAGACAAGGTGTAATCTGGATGTGAACCTAAAATGGCCCATGTTGTATATGGTGAATATGGCGCAAATAGCACAAAACTAATTCAGGCCCCCTTTTGTTCAATTCAATTTTATTTGTATAACGCTACACAATAATATTCATTATATCACTTTACATAGAAGGTCACTGGGTTTCGTGTGTCTCGTTGCAAGGGTCCACCTCTGGGTGGGTAAACCTTGTGCATTGTGTGTAAGGTGGAGCTCCTTGACCTTTGGGAAAATAGGTCATTTGATAAATTTGATTATAATCATGATAAAGGATACATTTCAAGACAGCACTTATAAACGTGTTGTTCCATTTTTATCATTTAATTAACTCTAATTAATCAATGAATTTGTCGATCCAGAATTCACATGCGATTGCATTAAAGTGTTTTGGATTAACTGAATAAAAGATAAGGAAGGGGATATCTTTGCAAACTTTATTATTCTCTCTTTGGGTACAATTTAAGTAATATTTATCTGAAAAAGGCCATATAGTCCAAAGGTTACCCTGCGATCCAATAGATCTCTTACAAACAAAATGCCCTCCTTATATTAATCACACTTAAGCATAGATTTCCTGTTAGTTGTATTGAACAAGTGGGTGCTTGGACTAACAACAACTTTCTTCCTTTTCTCTGTCACTCAGTCCTTTCCCACCTTCTCACAAAACTGGCAACCATCTTGATCTTATTATCACCAGAAACTGCTCTCTAACCTCACTGTCACTCCACTGCACGACCACTTCTTTAGCTCTTACTCTCTCCCACTCTCCCAATCTGACAACCCTATTTCATTAAGAGACTCTGTAGTTGTCCGTCGCAACATTTGTTCCCTCTCTCCCTCATCTCTGGCCTCATCTGTTTTATCAGCCCTCCCTTCATCTGACTCTTTCTCACTCATGCATCCTGACTCATGCCACAGGCACTCTCCTCTCTACTGCATCCTCTCTTACATCACTCTTCATTCTCCAACCCACCTTCTATAATTACCTTTCCATCAACTTCATTTTCATCACCTTCTCTTTCCTCTTTCACCCCCTATCTCCCAATCAAGTTCTTATCCTGGTAACCTCCACCCGCCCAATCACCTGCCCATTCACTCACATGACTTTTCCAACCACAGATAGGCAGATGACACCAAACTAATCCTCTCTTTTCCCCAGTCTGAAACACAGGTAGCAGCACAAATCTCTGCTTGTCTGACATCTCTCAGTGGATGTCCGCACACCCCCTGAAAATCAACCTTGACAAGACCAAGCTACTTTTTGATTCTCCCACCCATGACCTTACTATAACCATTGTTAACTCTTTGCCCCCACCCAGACTGCTAGGAACCTGGGTGTGACGCTCGACTGTCAACTCTCCCTTACCACCAACATTACTGCAACAACCTGCTCTGTAGATACATGTAGCACAACATCAGGAGAATACGTCCCCTTCTCACTCAGAAGGTGGAACAGGTTCTGGTCCAGGCTCTTGTCATCTCAGGTCAAGACTACTGCAGCTCCATCCTGGCTGCTCCACCTGCTAGTGCTATCTGACCTCTGCAGCTCATCCAGAATGCAGCAGCTCAACTGGTCTTCAACCTAAGTTCACTCACACTAGTCTGCCCCCTTCACTGGTTACCAGTGGCTGCCTGCTTCGACTTCAAGACACTAGTACTTGTGTAACGAGCTGTGAATGGATCAGGTCCAGTCTACATCCAGGACATGGTCAAATCTTACACCCCAGCCCGTCCACTCCGCTCTGTATCTGCCAGTCGGCTTGCTGCTCTGTCACTGTGAGAGACACTCAACAAAATCATGACTGTTTGCTGTCCTGGCTTCTTAATGGTGGAACGAGCTCCCCATTGACACCAGGACAGATGAACGTCTACACATCTTCTGCTGCAGATTAAAGACACATCACTTCTGACTGCACCTTGGTTAAGATGATTATGTCTAATAAACCACTGACAACTCTGGTGTTATATTATAGAAAAAAAACATGTATGGCACTTGTTGTTTGGCTTTCTGAAGCAAAAATATAATATAATGTAAAGTAACAACCACTCTCAGGGAAATATGTAATTTATCCTGCATACAATTACAGAAAAGTACAGAAAATAGTGTTTAGATACTTAAAGTCCTGTCTGATGGTTAATGCATGAAGTGCATGTGAGGGTTTAGTGAAGGTGAGCTTTCCTAAAAACTGTAAAAACTGCACTTCAAAATTACAAGGGAGCAGGATTGCTCCTCTGGGAACCATGTTTGTTTGTATCAAAGTCTATGACACTTTATTCAATAGTGTTTGAGATAATCCAGTGTGTACCGAAAATACTGAGCCGAAGAACTGACTTACACCAAAGTGTGTTTTGAGAGAAGCCTGTGAGAGACCTGTTTCTGAAGTTTATGAGAACCTATGCTAATGTTATGGGGATGGACTGCTGAAGCTCGGTGACAGCTAGAATCCACCAACTAACTAAAATCGACACCATAAGAAATTGTTTATTCGTGACTTTGAATCATAAAGCTAATACAAGCTAAAACGGGGTGGTTGTGGCTGAGGGGTAAGGTGGTTGTCCTCCAACCAGAAGGTCAGAAGTTCAATTCCCAGTCTTCCCATCTGCATGCCAAAGTGTCCTTTGGCAAGATGCTGGACCCCAAACTGCCCCAAAGAACAACAAATAGATGCACTGCAGTGCACTTTGAGTGGTCATCAAGACTAGAAAAGCACTATATAAACACAACCATTTACCATTTATGAGTTCTAATATGGGATTTTAAAACACATCCACATACATTTGGATAAAATGTAAAGATGAAATTGAACATCCAGATCAGTGATTCCCAACTTACTTGTGACCTGAGTTATTATTTAGTTTTTTTGTCCAAAATGCTGCATCACGAGTGCTGACAGGAACTAGAAGGAGAGATCATATTACTCCTGTCTTAGCTTCTCTACATTGGCTCCCTGTAAAATTCAGAATAGATTTCAAAATCCTGCTCCTCACATTTAAAGCCCTTTACAATCAAGCCCCTTCATATATCAAATACCTGATACCTGATCCAAATAGATCACTTCCTTCACAAAACACAGGCTCTCTTGTGGTTCCAAGAGTCTGTAAGAGTAGAACAGGAGGTAGAGCATTCAGCTACCAGGCTCCTCTCCTGTGGAACCAGCTCCCACTCTGGGTTCAGGAGGCAGACACCATCTCTGCATTTAAAGTTAAACTTAAAACGTTCCTTTTTGATAAAGCCTATAGTTAGTTCTGGATCAGGTGAGTCCTGAACCATCACTTAGTTATGCTGCTATAGGTCTAGACTGCTGGGGGAACTCCCATCATGCACTGAGGACCTCTCCACTTCTCTCTGCCTCTCTGCCCCCCCACACTCATTTATTCATTTCACCACGTCACTAACTATGTGTCTTTTTCCTCCCATAGTCTCTCTCTTTCTGCAGGTCACTCTCGCTCTAGAGTTTCAGACAACAACACATTATTATTATTATCATTAAATGTTTCTGCTGTTATTAATAACATCTTTCCATCAGTAATTATCACACTTATGGTTTTCATCATAACAACTAATCTGACAGAGTTGAAAGATGATGCTAACACAACTGTTCCTGGTGCCTCTCTGCTCATTGTGGGGTCTGTTGTGTTCTCCACCAGTGGAAGGTCCCCTCTTCCTCGACCCTCCATGGAAACAGTCCTGAGATAATGCATGTTATGATTTGACGCTATACAAATAAAGTTGAGTTGACTGTGGGCGGGGGCGCAGTCTTCCTGACGCTGCCGGGGGCGGGACTGTGACTCGGACAGGAAAGCGACAGAAAGGCGAGTATCTCTGATAAAACAGTAAAATCCTCTGAAGCGGCTCCTCTGGACCGCTGTCTGCCTCTGAGCCCCGCGTGTACCTGCAGCCAGCTGCCGGGTTTAAGCGACATATCGCGGTGTGACAATGTTTTGTGTCTGACGACAGGCTAGCTGTCCCGGTCAACTCAGCCAAGTTAGCTAGCTAACACTTCAGCGTCCTTACTGAACTGCTGTTAGCTACAAGTTAGCTGCTACTTCACTGATTCACACAGGCCAAAAGATATTTCAGATTAAAAAATAAATGAGATTAGGTCGTCAATTATCTTCAATCTGAAGTGGTTCACCAGAGGTTAGGCTGACAGATGTGATGGTTCTTTACATGAGAGGTAAACAGCAGTGAGGAAGTGGAGCTCTAACGCAACGTAAACTTGGCAAACACTCCTGAAACACCAGCTAGCTGAGGAGCTAACACTGACAGCAGTGTATAAACACGGATGAAGCTGGGTGGTTACAGACTTAATGGAGGTATACGGTGTCATGTGAGAGAACGCCACCCACTAAACCTCTACATCTGGTTTGACGGGATTTTATTCAGGCACAGTTTGAAAGCTGCTGTCAGAGATTATATTCGGAGATTACCATTTCCTGCTCTGGATGAAAATTGGCGACAGTCATAACCTAAAACTTCAGACTATAAAATTGGTTGATCTTATTTTATCAGCATGTAAACACCAAATCCAGAATGCAATCCAAGGTCTCAGTATTGAATTAGCTGGTTTGATACTAGTCGTTCTGGAAATGATCATGTTCGAGTGTTATTGTCATGGGTTTGACTTTTTCTTCTAATCAGAAATGAGGCCTCATCCCACATGTTTTTTTCCATGCACTATGTTATATCATACCTATAGTGTTTCATTTGTTTTATGCCAGAAACTAATTTGAAAGTCATTGTTGGTCAGTAAAATGCTTTGGCCCTAAGTGAAACATTGTTAATATCTGGTGGAGTACACTGAAATACTGGAGCATACCCTGAATACAGTTTTTCACATGTCCATGATGCCACAACTAGATCTCTTATACCTCTCGTCTAAAGTGCACACACATAGCAACTCGTGTTGGGGAATATCATTTGATACAATCTGACACCAGTGGCGCACACGCACATATAAATGCAGATACATTAGACAGATGAAATAGTCAAAGTTCACTGTCTGATTGGCAGATGCCCCCTCCACCTCGTTTCTCCCTGTGAGCTTCTCTTTGCAGGAACTGTTGAGTTACTCTATAATTTTGTCAGGTCTCAAACTTACTCTGTAAAGAGCCATGGCATCATCTATATTGTGAATTTGCATCATCAAGCAAACATTTCTGGTTGATATTATTTTTGTCAAAAAGAGTTTAATTCCACATATTGAAAAAGCAGGAGATGAAATGATTGTGGCCATAATAGGTTTCCAGAGTTTTGTTAAGTGTTTCCTGACAGTGTTTCATGGATCCATACCTCACACCATCTTAAAACTCTCATCCTGTCCTATTTCATCATTGTGCTTGTACACCAATCAAGCTCCTCACCCTGCAGGGTTGTTTTTGCTCTGAATGCACAGAATCAATAACAGAGTACATGTCTTTCTTCATTCTTTCAGATGGCTGCAATCAGAAAGAAACTAGTGATAGTCGGTGATGGAGCCTGCGGCAAAACCTGTCTCCTCATAGTGTTCAGCAAAGATCAGTTCCCTGAGGTCTATGTGCCCACTGTGTTTGAAAACTATGTGGCAGATATTGAGGTGGATGGTAAACAGGTAAGCTGTTTATTATAATGTCACATTTCTTTCTTTTTGTCATGAGTCAATTAACACAGCATAGGGTGTGTAGACTGAGCCTCGGACCCTGAAGGTTTGTTTCATAATATAACCTGCGCAGCACTTGGTTTTTAAGGATGATACTATATTGGACAGTTAAAAACAAAAAATGCAAACAATATATCAAATGTTAGTAATATGTTTTAAACTAATGCTTGTGCAATGCTTCATCTTTTTTGTCAATGATATATGAACATAGAGACGCTATTTTTAAATGATGAAATTCTGTCATTTCATCTCACTTATCTCTAAACATGTACACTGATACCAACACATCTGCAAGAAGGTAACATTGGGTTGTATATTGATTTGTCCATAGACTTAATTTCCCTTCGGGGATGAATAAAGTAATCTATGAATAAAGTAATCTATCTAGACATATATACACAGTATGTAGAATCCACATTGACCGCTGGATCGACCGTCCACGTTGCCATCCAATTGGGCGAAATATTTTCAAGAAAATGTTTTAAGATTAAAAGTGCCTCTGGATTTTAGTTTAGTTGTATTTCAAAGCTTCTCCCTCACCCAGAATCTGCCTGATGTCTGAATCTGAATACTTTTCCTGATTTTGAGCCATGGCTTTTAAACCTGATAATAGATCACCAGTTTGACATTTTGATGGATTTTTAACAAACTGAACAAAGCTCAATAATAACTTGTTTAACCTGTACATCAACAGAAATGGAAAATTGACTGTTGTGTACCGGAACAATTTTTTGTCAAACAACTGTTCTATCCAACCTTTCTGCTGTTTTCCTGGTTGTCTTTGAATCTATCTCATGTTGTCAGAATCTAGGGCACAAACCTTGTAACTGAGCCCTGTAGCATTTAATTGTGATGCAGATATGGTGGTGTTGTGAAGTATGTAAGCATTAATGTCCTTGACCCCTGTAGGTGGAGCTGGCTCTCTGGGACACAGCAGGACAGGAGGACTATGACCGGCTGAGGCCTCTCTCCTACCCAGACACAGATGTCATCCTCATGTGTTTCTCCATCGACAGCCCCGACAGCCTAGGTGAGATTTCTTTCCTGCCATTGGTTTTGACAAATGTACCATTTGCTCCACATTCAACATGGACACTTTGTGCCCGATGCAGAGAATATTCCAGAGAAGTGGACTCCAGAGGTCAAACACTTCTGTCCCAATGTGCCTATTATTCTGGTGGGAAACAAGAAAGACCTGCGGAATGATGAACACACCCGTCGAGAGTTAGCCAAGATGAAACAGGTGAGTGAGGCCTGTACTTAACTGTGCTCATTCTGCAGCTTATACAAATTCAAACCTATGGGGGTTTGTTTAGACTGAATTTCATTATAATCCCAAAGGTTACTTATCTCAAAATGCATCAAATTGACTGAGTTAATCATGGGAAACTGTTTGTGAAACTGTAAGAGCGAGGAGTCCTCCATATTCTGCACTTTTGGTTCTCACTGCAAAGCTATACAAGATAGTAAATGTTTATCTGCACACTCTAGTAACAATCAGGTTTGACAAGGTGGAATATTCTCACCAGTCCACTTCACTCTGTATATGGATGGTCTCTCCAAACAGTTAATAGAGTTAAGGACTGGCTGTATGGTGGGGATAGCATTGTTAACCCTTAGGGCACCTTCTGGACATCTTTGGCCATTTAAGTTTTCTTTTTTTGATATTTCTCACTGTGTTAATGCATATGACTCGGGACTTTCAAAAGATGTGTATTTTCTGCAGATTTTAAAATTTGTGTAAAAAAACCAACCTTTTATCACCTTTGTGGCACGAAAAAAAAGCCCCATTGGAATCCATTATAACTGCTTTTTATCTCTTTGCCATGAAACCATAAAATCATGCATTACACATTTTTATTATTTCATTCTGAAGTCCTGGCTTCAAAGTTATATTTTATATATTGACCCATTTTCCATCATTTGGCATAAAGGTAAAATACATAGTGTTTCCTGGTTTCCTGTAGTGGCACTATTTCTGTATAATGGAACCCATAAACCTAATGTGTGCAAGTGAAATGATGTGTGAAACCTACATTTTGCTGTGAATATCTGTATGAGTTACAGCATGCTAAGCTTTCACTGTAACTGTGTATGTGTAAGTGTGTTTGTGCATCTGTGTGTGTGTGTTGCTAATCAGCAAAATAATTACGCAAAAATAATGTTAGTGATCATCAGTGACATATGCCAGGCTCTGTTAACCTTCCAAAAATAATGACATTATCATGTAGTAAAGGGAAAATATTACATTTTCTGTGTTTTGTTTTTATATAGTTAGCATAAAAACCGATGGTGTCAAACTGGAGTTGAAATAATGAAAATGAATGAATATTTGGTATTTATGATCAGGGCTGATGTTTAATACAATTAATTAATTAAAAAAGAGTGTTGGATCCAGCTTAATTTTCTCTCATTCTTTTGAGCAGGCCGAGTCTTAAAGAAAGAACAAAGTGAAATATCTAGGTCACATCATTATGAATGATTTCTGTGATTCTGACGAGGTGCAGCATCGGTGCTGTAAACTCTATGCACAAGCCAACATATTCACTGCATGTATCAGCTGCTAGAAAGATAGAAAGATGTGAAGAGATCAAACAATGAAGTCATCCCATTGAATTTATTTTCTTTTTTGATTTTGCCACACAGGAACCAGTGAAGTCTGATGAGGCGAGGGAAATGGCTAACCGGATCAATGCTTTTGGTTACTTGGAGTGCTCGGCCAAGACGAAGGATGGCGTGAGGGAGGTGTTTGAGATGGCCACCAGGGCAGCACTGCAGGCCAAGAGACGAGGCAAGAAAAGCGGCTGCTGCCTTTTATAGAGTGTCAGGTGACGCAGGATCAGGAGGGAAGGAGGGAAATAAACACGGCTAAGAAAAACATCCCTGTGGCTGTTTCCACCAAGGTAGGCACAGTTGACTGGGGAGTTGTAGGGATGAAACCAGGCTAAAGAAAAAAAGGAAGGTCAAATGCTATGGAAAAGGGGAATACATGTATATACATTTAAGTTCGACATTATAGCTTTTAGCTTTCAAATAGAAATACTGTAATCTCGAGTTTAGGACTCAATAAAGCTGAAATTAAGAGAACATGACGAGAAGGGAACATCTCTCCTGCTCATACTCTTACTCCAGTACAGTAAGCTCCTCTGTGGCTGGTGGTCGAAATCAGACGAATGCCTGCCTAACTAACTGTTGGAAGACTTCCGTGGCTTGCAGTGTGACTGTGCTTGTCTTTCATTCTGTATGTTTTTCACTCTCCTTAAATTCCAAAGTTAGAACTAACAAACTTTTTATGGACTCGCTTTTCTTTTTTATGAACCTGTGATATTTCATACAATTTTCAATTAAAAAGCAGAGTTTAATTGTTTGCAGTTAAGTATAAAAACATAATGAGACCAACGACCATGAGTGTTTTATACCTGCTTGTTAATTAATAAAAGTTGACTGAGTTAACTTGGCCTTAAAGTGACAAAACTGTGATTGAAATAAATCAAAGTGTACTGTCAAATACGCTGTATGTGACTGGGGATTAAAGGGTAAATAAAATGTTATTGTCCTTTAGAAAGTTACTGTAAATTCTGAAAAAGTAACAGGTCATAATTTATAACTGCTACTGGGGCAGAGCCTTTTTTAAACAAGCGGAAAAGACTTGATTCCTAATTTCCCCCGTTTTCTGAAAATATTTCAGAATTTAAGAAGAATCCTCCCAATTTTACCATGTGATCACTTTCAATTTGCTGTTAATGCAAACTGAACCCTGTCTACCTGACAAATTCAGTATATTGCACATTTCTACAGCAAAGTATCCTATACTATACAGTTGGGTAGTTTCTTTCAAAATAAATACTATGCTAGCTGCCAGTAGGCTTTTAATGTGAAACCTTTGCCCAGGGCTTCAGTCACTTGTGGAAGTGAGTGAAAACAGTGTTTGTGTTGGAGAAGTGACACTTGAGGGATAGTTGATGGAATCAGTGCCATGGGACTGTCATCTATAGTGATGTTCATCTGCAATATACAGGACAAGTAATTCCACACCTTTGGTCTTCTCTGGAAGTTAGACATTGACAGTGTTTTTCCCCACTCTGCCACTTCACTCATGTCTACAGCTGTTATTTTCTGCTTTTTACTCTGTTGTATGTTATGTTCACTTTGTGATATTCTACTGGCTTTTGTTGTATTATTTGCACACAACTAAAATCAAGAGGTCGGAGTGGTTAACACTTTTTAAAATATATGATGTCAGCTTATTAAATCCAAAATGCAAGCAACTCCTTATGGATCGGACATTTGTAATATTCTTTTGTATACAAATGTATCCTGACATTTCTCCAGTTGTATTTTGTAATGTATTCTAAAGGAAATAAATTGTAACCGAGAATGACCAAATTCTGCCTCTGGCATCTTGTGCTTTCTCTCTTAACACCATTTCAGTTATGACGAATCATGCTATTGTCCATCACTCGTCCATCAAGATCCCAAAGTTTCCAAGGTACCCCATGTGTCAGGCTCATACCCATTTCCATTGAATTGTTTGGTACAGCCATATATAGCTTATGGTTATGAAAAGCTTCATTAAGTTCTGCCATTTGATTGTTCAATTGTTTTGACCTTCATACTGTAACTGTTGGTTTTGCAGTTATACTGTTTTTATACACGTATCTCATGTGCACAAATTAATTAAAATGTGGTTACAAACAGTATCTTAGACACATGCATCAGTAGTACCAGCAGTCAATGAAGTAAAACATGGCCTCGATATATGTACTTTTCTATCTGACTCCCCCGGTGCTCTGTAGAAAAGACAGGGACTTGGATGTAAAAATAATTAACACATGGACACAGAATTAAAACTGAGAAAATGTATTTTTCATTTCATATGCAGAGGTTGGTAGAGATGGGTTAACATTCTCAGTTTTACAAGCAGCATCACAATGTTTTTAAAATCTATTAGCTGTGTTAAGAGAATTCTGTGGGCACAGATTCCTCTGTTCTGACTGAAAGATCAAAGCTCATTCTCGTAATGAGTGACAGTATGTGTGACAAGTGGCAGAGATCAAACATTTCCACCCAGGCTTTTCAAACCAGTTTTGGTGAGTGCAGTGCAGCACCAATCTATGAACCCTCTCTTCACCACTTACTGTCATGTGCTTGCAGAGTTCTTGTGTCTGTAGAGGTGAGTTGATTGAGTCTTTATATCTCTGTCACTAATTAGTACAATGTTATTTAAATTCACATTTCTAAATACTAAGTTAATATTGTAAAATTGTTAAGATCACATTATTGTGCTGACATACACGTAAATAAAACCATTTTCAGACATGACCTCTGGAGGACGTTCGCAGAATTGGGTCAGACTTTCTGCAGTTTTGTCTTTTCACATGCAGCAGATTCTCCGCTCAGACGTATTCACAACAACACATACATCTTATAGAGGATTCAGGTGAGGGGTGGAGCAGCAGGCAGACCCAGGATATAACGTTATTTTCAGTCTGTCGTGTGTTAGAAACACCATCAACACCCCCACTCACATTCGATGAATCCTGTGGACGATCTCCTGCTGTGTTCTCACATCAGTTCCTCTGGACTTTCTGCAGACTTTATACTAGGGGGCTGGCCAAAGCAACTCTGGAAAAAGTCCGGAGGCTGTCACTTGCATATTTGCAATCACACATACAGCCCCTCCGGAGGAAGTCTGGAGGAGCTCCAGAGTTCAGTGCACTTCTGAAAGCAGCTAAATCTAACACAGTGGCATCACTGGCGTCAGTCCTCAGCTCCGCTCTATAGTGTCCGATGGAGTCCTGCCACTAATTCCTGATAGTGTGGCTCTGAGAGGGGATGAAATACAAAGACTTTTAAAGTTGTAAACAGATTTTACAATTTACTCTCACAATGGAAATTGTCTGGAGAGTCACAAACCTGTGTCAGGCTCAATAAATGAATGTCTAATGAGGAAGTCCAAGACCACCATGGCTGAGTTGGGCTTGAAGTCATCAGTGGCCAGCAGTTCTTTCACCTGGAACCATGACAGGGTGGTCACAAAACTCTCCTCATATTTCTTCTCTGGATGTTAGACATATATATATATACATCAATTAATATATGAAATGGACTAACTTGAAATGTAATATGAATAATACCTTGTTGTGTAAATATTTTTCATCATTTGGACAGTGCTGTGTTGCAAAATGCGGTGATTGTGACATAACACAGTTTGCCTCTACTTGTGTTGCATGGTTGTGTTTGGGTATGAAAAGTCTGACAGGGACCAGATAACTGAACTTTGCAAAGTTGTCCACAGATTGGATCAAATCACCACTAAGCTCCTTCACCACCATCACCACAATCATGAGGTGAGACCAGGACATGTGTAACATCCGGGACACGTGGGCTGTGTCTGAAATCAATCACTGATTACTAGATAGTTCACTATATGGTGAGTTTGCAATTTTGTAGTGTTGTCCCGAATTTTAAGTGAACATCTTTATACCCTATATAGTGGAATCGTTGTTTCCCACAATGCATTGAGAAAAGCAGTGTACAAACAATTGTCACTATCAAGCAAAATATACCATCATGTATGAAACGCTTTACCAGAGGATCTCAGACTGCGTCCTGGCTCGTAAGGAGATAAAAGTTCTGAAATATAGGGAGGAGAAGCCTGTCTGGATTTTTAAAGTAATTAAAAGTATTTTTAAATCAATCCTCAAATAAACAGGCAGCCAGTACATGGGTGCTTAAATGGGGGGTGATATGGTTACATTTTTGGATTGTGTTAGAAGCCGAGCTGCAGCATTCTGGACTCACTGTAGACGGTGGATTGATTTCTGAGTAAGACCACTATAAAGGGAGTTACAGTAGTCGAGGTGAGAGGAAATAAGGGCGGGAATGAGTCTTTACAGGTCTATGTGAGGGATACAAGATTTAACCGTGGCTATGTTTCTTAAATGATAAAAACATGATTGCACAACCTTCTTAATGTTGAGACAAACCACATCCAGATTTCTAGCTGAGGACTTGGTAAATGGTTCTAGCTTACCATTTTGCCATCATATCATTCTTGCTGGAGATGGGACCAAAGACAGTTACACTGGATTTGGACAGGTTTAGTTGGAGAAAGTTGTTTCCCATCCAGTCTTTTATTTCAGCAGAATGTTTTCTCGTTTCATGTTTTTTTGTATCAATCAATCACATTTTATTATGTATAGCCAATATTCACAAATCACAATTTGTTTCATTTGGGTTAACAAGGTGCAATATCCTCCAGACTATATGAATGGACTGTATTTAGATGGAGCTTTTCTCCTCTTGATGACCACTCAAAGCATTTACAGTAAAGTTACCATTCACCCACTCACACACACATTCAAACAGTGCATCTATGTGCAGCACTTCGTCTATAAGAGGGCCGACCTTATGGTTAGAGGATGGCCACTTTACCCCCTAAGCCACAGCTGCCTCACCTCTTGTGTCTTCTCAGAGAACTTCACTTCCTGCCCTGTGTTCCTCCACCTGTTGATCACCCTGATTATTTCCACCTTCTAAAAAGTAGGTAAACACAGTTATGACCATCACATTCATAGAGCCTCACTGAATGTGATAGTACACCTGTGTGTTACCTCTAGACTAGATTACTGTAATTCCTTATTATCAGGATGCCCCAGGAAGACTGTGAAAAACCTCCAGTTGGTCCAAAATGCTGCAGCATGAGTGCTGACAGGAAGTAGAAGGAGAGATCATATTACTCCTTTACAATCAAGCCCCTTCATATATAAAAGAGTTCATAACACCATATTATCCAAACAGATCACTTCGTTCACAAAACACAGGCTCTCTTGTGGTTCCAAGAGTCTGTAAGAGTAGAACAGGAGGTAGAGCATTCAGCTACCAGGCTCCTCTCCTGTGGAACCAGCTCCCACTCTGGGTTCAGGAGGCAGACACCATCTCTGCATTTAAAGTTAAACTTAAAATGTTCCTCTTTGATAAAGCCTATAGTTAGTTCTGGATCAGGTGAGTCCTGAACCATCACTTAGTAATGCTGCTATAGGTCTAGACTGCTGGGGGAACTCCCATGATGCACTGAGGACCTCTCCACTTCTCTCTGTCTCTCTGCCCCCCCACATTCATTCATTTATTTATTATAATACATGTCAATGACTAGTTCACTTTGTACTCCCATAGTCTCTCTCTCTCCATTTTTCTCTCTCATTTCAGATATCTCTGACCCCGGAACCTCAGGACAACAACTTTACCATTATTACTATTATTAATTACAATATATCAGTAATTCATTATGATATGAATTGTGTCTGTTATCAATAATAATTAAATGTCTTTACACTGTTGTTTACATTTTAACTAGTCAGATCTAATACCTGATGGTGCTCAAGTGTTCCCGGTCTTTGAACGCCGCCCTCCCCACTATCCCTCTCTCTTCTCTCCCCTCTTTTCCACCCATCTCTCCTCTCCTCCTCCTTATAATAAGTTCCAAATTTGTAGTCAGTAATTTTATGAGACTTATTCAATAATTTGGCGATCTTTTCCCTTCCTTTGAAGGGTGGTGCCCCTATTTATCTCTTATAAATCCAATTATTATTTAATATTAATATTTTTAATATTAATATTTATCTGATAGCCACATTTATTGAAAGCCCAAAAGCACAACATTAAATGGTGCCACGTTTAATGAGTACATAATCACAACAGTGATTAAGTGCAAGACTTTGTTTTCCTGGTTCTAATAAAGAGCCGGAGGAATCGTCTCAGCAAAGACGGCTTCTTTGATTTGCTCTCTATCACCTTCATCATCTCTTCTAGGATTGTTATTCTCCTAATCATTTCCTCGCTCCACTTTACTTTATCCTCCTCCATTGCCTCCAGAGCTTGCTTAGTGGTGTTGAGAGCCTCCTGAAGTGTGGACATTTCCGACTGCCACTGGAGTCTTTCCTTCCTTCCTCCTTCCTGTTCCTGTAGCAGAGCTGCCTTGAGCCTGGAGGTTTCCTGACTATGTGTAGCCAAGATTTGGGACTTCTCATGCTCCCAAAGGCATCTTGACTTTTCCAGTTGGTCATGGGCTTGAACCAGGGAGGTTTGGATTTTGGATGTTTCCTCAATCTCTCTGGCGAGGCATGTCTCTGCCTCCATTGTTTTCTCTCTTTCAGTTTGGACAGCTCTCTCAAGGTCGCTGACCTTTTGGCTACCACTTGACTGAAGAATCCTCAGTGCTGAAACTTCCTTCCCTAGCAAACTCTTCCTGTGGACTGAGAAGTCGATGCCTCTGCCTGTGGAGATGGAGCCTGAAACACTTTTGCCTCTTCCTCCATCCCCAGGACAGTCTGGTCTTCAATTGACTCTGCTGACTCTGTCCTAGGGATAATCTTTCTTCATATATCTCTTCTGACTTTATACTCAGGACAATCTCGTCCTGATTCATCTCTGCTGAGTCCACCCTAAGGACAGTCATGTTTGTTGCCTTTGTTTCCTGACATGCTGGAAATGGAAGGCTGGTGTGTACGTCCTCATGATTGAAAATGCAAGGCTTAGTTTAGTAAATTTGTCTTTGCTGCATTTGTTAGATTGGCATAGAGACTTCCAAAAATGAATTTACAGAGCCTGATAAATTATGTGACACACAGAAACAAGATCTTCTAAACAACTGACAGAAGATCTGAAAATGAATCCATTTAATGCTACAAAGCAGGGGAGAATATAATAATAATAATAATAACTGCATTTGTATAGCACTTATCTAAACAAAGTTAAACAGCTAAACATGACTTTCACCTAGCCTGGAAGGATAGCTTGATATATTACAAGAAAGCACTTAGAAATGCCAGAACCTCTTATTATTCATTATTAATAGAAGAAAATAAGAACAACACCAGGTTCCTCTTGGGGAACCTGGGAAGCTGCTCCATTCCAAGTGGGATGAATACAATCTCTCCTAATCGGACCAGGTTTCCCCCAAAAAGTTTGCCAATTATCTACGAAGCCCACGTTGTTGGACACCACCTCGACAGCCAGCGGTGAAAGGATGACGTGTGGCTGTCATCACTGGAAACATTAGGCAGGGGTCCAGAGAAAATTACGGAGTCCGACATTGTCTTTGCATAAGTACACACCGAATCAATATTGATTTTTGTGACCTCCGACTGACGTAGTCGGAGGTCATTACTGCCGACATGAATAACATTCTTACTGTACTTACACTTACCCTTAGCCAGCCGTTTTAAATAGGACTCTATGTCGCCGCGATTCAAAATGGCTGATCCTCGCCTCCATCCTGGCAAATAAGTTAAATTTAACACACATACTGTTATCGCTAAAGGAGGCAGAGGAGTGACTGAACATCAAGCACACTGAGCAGGAGAGAGCAGGGGAGGGGGAGGGAGAAGCCATTGTTAGCTGCTAATGCTATGTTGCTAAGCTAACACGGGTAGTGTGTAAATCACAGTGATTTAGCAAATGAGTCGCTAGGAGAGGGAGAGGTGAGTGTAAGGAATAGTAAAACTGTGAGTGTGACTCAAAATTAGCTTCAGTGAGTCAGATATTAGCATAATAGGGAGAGACGAAAAAGAGAAGAGTTCAAAACAAGGAGGTGACACAATACGCTCACCGCAATACGTCAGCACGTCAACAACGCAACACGTGTTACTTGTTATTTGAAAGTTAATGTTAGTTCTGTTAGGCTTTTCATTTTCTTTGCATGCATCTAACTACTTTCTTTAACCTGGCACCAACACCTCACACACTCATCTCCACAAACTTAACACATACATGTGATCTCAGCCACATGGTCCCACCACTCCAGGGGGCCTTTTGTCTTCATAGTGGCCAGCTGCCATTTTGAATCTCAGTCACACACACACACACACACACACACACACACACACACACACCTGTATATAGTAAGTACACCTTTTGTTAGTTTGTGTGTTTATACTTTTATTTTTTTCATAATAAATGTTGCATCAGTGTGAATTTTGCCAACCTCTATACTGTCAAGAAAGAGAAGAGATACTTTATTGATCCCTCAAGGGTAAATTCTTTTTACACTCGTTTTTTTAGATGCACTTTTTTTTAACCCTGAAAAACAATCCCACACACACAAAGGGCTCATAGACATGCACATTTGGAGAGAGATGGAGGAATGATGAGAACTCCATATCCTTCAACTTTGCGAGCTATTGATGTGGTAATTTTGGTTATAGTTATTTATTTAATTATTAATCAGAGTTCCAAATTTGTAGTCAGTAATTTCATGAGACTTATTCAATAATTTGGCTATCTTTTCCCTTCCTTTGAAGGGTGGTGCCCCTATTTATCTTTTATCAATCCAATTATTATTTCATATTAATATTTTTAATATTAATATTTAATATTTCTCTGATAGCCACATTTATTGAATGCCCAAAAGCACAACTGTGGAGGTAAAGGGGCTGGGAGAGCACCGTTACCTGCACCACAGAGGATCAGTCAGCACAGGTGAGAGCTGTTAGCTGATTGATCCTCATGCTTGAAAAGGCAGCAGCAGAGCTGCCTCGTGGAACACACTGGGGAAGAGACTGGGCGAAGCTAAAGGTCCAGCAGAAAGTGCTGGACCCTTTAAGTTAAGTGTTCTGTCAGTTCTCTTTGTATTAAATGAAAAGATGTTGCTGAGCACCTAATGGTTGGACTGGTTTGTCTCTGGCTGTCGTGGTGTGTACCCCGTGGCATGGTCGACTGCCACAACACCATTTAATGGTGCCACGTTTAATGAGTACATAGTCACAACAGTGATTAAGTGCAAGTGTTTGTTTTCCTGGTTCTTTTAAAGAGCTGGAAAAATCGTCTCAGCAAAGACGGTTTCTTTGATTTGCTCTCTTTCACCTTTATCATCTCTTCTAGGATTGTTATTCTCCTAATCATTTCCTCGCTCCACTTTACTTTATCCTCCTCCATTGCCTCCAGAGCTTGCTTAGTGGTGTTGAGAGCCACCTGAAGTGTGGACATTTCCGACTGCCACTGGAGTCTTTCCTTCCTTCCTCCTTCCTGTTCCTGTAGCAGAGCTGCCTTGAGCCTGGAGGTTTCCTGACTATGTGTAGCCAAGATTTGGGACTTCTCATGCTCCCAAAGGCATCTTGACTTTTCCAGTTGGTCATGGGCTTGAACCAGGGAGGTTTGGATTTTGGATGTTTCCTCAATCTCTCTGGCGAGGCATGTCTCTGCCTCCATTGTTTTCTCTCTTTCAGTTTGGACAGCTCTCTCAAGGTCACTGACCTTTTGGTTTCCACTTGACTGAAGCATCCTCAGTTGTGAAACTTCCTTCCCTAGACCCACTTTAGTGGCATAAATTTCTGCAATTTCTCGCTCCACATCCTTTGCCTTTCTGACGAGGTCATCATTTTCATGTAACTGAGCGATCATTTTCATGTGCTTCTCATACAGGAGCCGATTCGAGAGTTCAGAGTAGGCATGTGTGGTCAAATCAACCCCACTGCCAGATTCAAACTCAGGCTCAGATTTAGACACAAATGCAGATGCCTCTGTGTGTGCAGAAACATCAGCTGTCCCAGCAAACTGTGTTCCTGTGGACTGAGAAGTCAATGCATCTGCCTGTGGAGATGGAGGCTGAAACACTTTTGTCTCTTCCTCCATCCCCAGGACAGTCTGGTCTTCAATTGTCTCTTTCCTCAGGACAGTCTGGTCGTCAATGGTCTTTGTTGTGTCTTTCCTCAGGACAGTCTGGTCTTCAATTGTCTCTGCTGACTCTGTCCTAGGGATTATCTTTTCTTCATTCATCTCTTCTGACTTTATACTCAGGACAATCTCGTCCTTATTAATCTCTGCTGAGTCCACCCTCAGGACAGGCATGTTTGTTGCCTTTGTTTCCTGACATGCTGGAAATGGAAGGCAATTTACAACTCCCTTTTTTTTCTTTGGGGGAGACTGCACTTTCCTTTTCACTTCAAATGCAGATGCCTCTGTGTGTGCAGAAACATCAGCTGTCCCAGCAAACTGTGTTCCTGTGGACTGAGAAGTCGATGCCTCTGCCTGTGGAGATGGAGGCTGAAACACTTTTGCTTCTTCCTCCATCCCCAGGACAGTCTGGTCTTCAATTCTCTCTTTCCTCAGGACAGTCTGGTCTTCAATTGTCTTTGGTGTCTCTTTCCTCAGGACAGTCTGGTCTTCAATTGACTCTGCTGACTCTGTCCTCGGGATAATCTTTTCTTCAATTATCTCTTCTGACTTTATACTCAGGACAATCTCGTCCTTATTCATCTCTGCTGAGTCCACCCTCAGGACAGGCATGTTTGTTGCCTTTGTTTCCTGACATGCTGGAAATGAACGGTGATATACATGTCCCTTTTTTTTCTTTCGGGGAGACTGCACTTTCCTTCTCACTTCAGGTCTTAAGACGGGAATTCCATATACAACTTTTTCTATTATGTTCTTCTTCTCCTTCTTTTTAGATGTAGTTGGCTTATTATTCTCCCCAATTCCACTTCTGTCTGGTTTATAGATCTCTCTTTGTAGTGGTGGGAAATTAATATCATACATTGATTGATTGAACGTTAGAAGCGGTCCATTGCTTTCGGTCACTTTATTCCAATTCATGCTGAGATTTCTACTCGATCCTCTTCACTGAAATGTCTCTAAGTAAATATTAATGATAAAACAATGTGAGGCATTATACCTACTATGGGGAAAATGATGCTTTGTAAACCCTAACATCAAAGCACATTGAAGGCACGAAAGAAGAATGCCTTTACATCAAAATCAAAGCCCCAGAGAATGGTGTCCTTTGCATCAAACTCAAAGGATGGAATATTGATAGAACAAATGATCATATATGTTTGTAATAAAGACATCTGTCCAAAATTGGCCTCTTACATCATTATGTGTGCAACTGTGATCTGATTTCCTGTTGAAGTTGACAAGTCTGTTAATAGTCGCACAAAGAGAAAAGAATTGGTTGCCTGGCTGAGAAAACTGAGATGTGTGGCCTGTTGACTGCACCTCTTCATCTAACAGCTCACTAGGGTTGCTCCTGACTGTTCCATTTCTCCCTGCAATATCTCTAACTAATCCCTTGTTGAAAAAATACCCCAAATAACTGTTACCTTGGTTTGTAAACATGTTACATAGAATAATGCAAATGTTAATAGTAGTGAAACAGAAAAACTCCAGGCCTTTTTATCGTTTGCGTGTTGGACGTAGTGTGCACAGCTTTTTATTAACAGTCTATGATGTAGTGTTACGTTTTCATTCATCCTACCTGGTTTATCTGCATAAAGATTTTATATTCAATATTTACATGAGATGAAACAGAACTTGCTTATTTACTGTTCACGTGTGTGGCTTTGAATAGGTTTGAATTATGTTATTTTTACATACATAACACTGCGGCTATTTCAGGTCTGTTAAGCCATTGACACAACCTTCAGGCCATAGTTCACAGCTTTTTGAAATTCAAACATCAAACTGCATCAAAACAAAAACATTTAGCTTTGAGGTCAAATTGATAAACAGGAAGTGATTCTGTAAAAATATACAGTGTCACAAAGAAATGCAATATGTCACCTTGTACTTTACATATACATTACATATATACATGCCAGCCACAAAATGTTGCCTTTTTAATTCTGTGTTCAAGTGAAAAATAAAAGAGTAAAATCCATAAAATAAATGTTGTTATTATTAAACTGTTATTAATTATTATTAAATAATTATTAAACTGAATCTCCTCTCTCTCACTTCTGTCCTGTTTGGAGATGCCTTTAGGAAGTGATGCGAAATTAATTTCATCCACCTTCGGCAAGGATTCAACCTCTGCTTGGAAATGCATTGTCTTCTGAGGGTTGACTGTTGGCAGCTCAGTTTATTTTAGTATGAAGAAATGACACCACGACTTGAAACAATACAATTGATGATCAAATATAATCTATTTAATGTGAATGTGGACAGCAGTGACATCATAGAAATCCTTTTTTTAATTGGCTGGTGTGTACGTCCTCATGATTGAAAATGCAAGGATTTGTTTAGTAAATTTTTTTTTGCTGCATTTGTTAGATTGGCATAGAGACTTCCAAAAATGAATTTACAGAGCCTGATAAATTATGTGACACACAAAAACAAGATCCTCTAAACAACTGACAGAGGATCTGAAAATGAATCAATTTAATGCTACAAAGCAGGGGAGAATATAATAATAATAATAATAACTGCATTTGTATCGCACTTATCTAAACAAAGCTACAAAGTGCTTCACAGGAAAATTATAAAATCCATGGCTAGAAGAAGAATACATTTAAATTAAAAAAAAGTAATTCAGTCAAATGTTTTGAGCCACAGAACAGGTTGTTGTGGTTGTTGTAATGAAAATATTAACTTAAATTGTACCTTGGTGTAATCAAGTATTCCAGCCTATTAATCTGAATAGCGTTGAGAAAGGCTAAAAGTAAATCTGACTGGCTACTGGCAAGTATGGCAGTGCTATGAAAGCCATGTGGCCCGCTCAGTAGATCAGATGTACTTACCTCAGTGCCTTTTTTATTCTCTTTATTTATTCATTTGTTTTTAAACTAAATTGAACTAAATACCTACTCTCATAGGTTGCAGAGTCAGAAGCTGCCATATTAGCCCTTTGACGACTGTGGAGCTGAAAAACTCCCTCTTTAACTGGGAGAAACCTCTGGCAGAACCAGACTCAATGTGTGACAGTTTCTGACCCAACTACACATACTGTTCATGTACAACCATTACAATAACTAACATCCATAACAATAAACATTTTATTTTCATTTTCTTTTACTCTGTGTCAATCTGTTCATAAACTAATGGCCACCTTGGGCTTGCAAACCTCTGACCAGGGATGCCACGTCAGGTGTGATGGTTGTGACAGCCAGCCTAAAGTCCTGGTAGACATCGAGTCTGTTTCGGGCTTTTGTTTTTATTGTGACAAGGGCACTGCAGGCTGTCTCAGACAGGTAGGTAGTACTAAATGGGAGAATAACCTTTGTTACTGTGTGTTTGGCCAGGGTGTGAGCGACAGCGTGTCCTTTGACGATCCAAAACTGTTTGTGTCCTTTTTCCTGGAAATATTTTTTTGACACAGAATCAGCTTGCAGGTCAAAGTTCTACTATTGAAAGACCTTTTTAAGGCATCAGATGATGGACTTGTCTCTGTGCTCGTCCTGTTGGATCTTAGTGCAGCATTTGACACCATAGATCATAAGATCCTGTTATAGAGACTAGAACAACATATAGGGATCAGAGGAACTGCACTAGACTGGTTTAAATCATATTTATCAGATAGATTTCAATTTGTTAATGTCAACAATGACCCCTCCATGCACATGCAAGTTAGTCATGGAGTTCCACAAGGTTCTGTCCTTGGACCGATACTCTTCACCTTATATATACTCCCCTTAGGCAACATCATGAGAAAGCACCACATACACTACCATTGTTACGCAGATGACACCCAGCTGTACATTTCTCTGAAGCATGATGAATCTAATCACTTAGTTCAACTTCAGGAATGTCTCAAGAACATCAAGGCCTGTAATTCCTTATTATCAGGATGCCCCAGGAAGACTGTAAAGTCTCCAGTTGGTCCAAAATGCCGCAGCACAAGTGCTGACAGGAGCTCTAAGGAGAGATCATATTACTCCTGTCTTAGCTTCTCCACATTGGCTAGGCAATTTCAAAATAGTTTTCAAAATCCTGCTCCTCACATTTAAAGCCCTTAACAATCAAGCCCCTTCATATATCAAAGACCTAATAACACCATATTATCCAAATAGATCAATTCGTTCACAAAACACAGGCTCTCTTGTGGTTCCAAGAGTCTGTAAGAGTAGAACAGGAGGTAGAGCATTCAGCTACCAGGCTCCTCTCCTGTGGAACCAGCTCCCAAACATCGTTTTAATCACCATTATATTAAATTGTTTTAATTGGTTTTGTTCATTTTTATCAGTTGTAGAACCAACACGGGACGGAGCAACCGGGTCCCGTCAGAATAACCCCGAGCCAAAACAGCAGGACTGATTCCAGGGGGCGGTGGCACTAGACACGCCACACCCCTGCCTGCATCCCTTTTCGGTGCGCCGATGGGCAAGAGTGTTGCGCCCACGACACGGAGACGCTGCGGACAGAAAGCGCACCAGCGACAGTCAGCAGAGGACCCAGCGACACAACAAAACCAAACAGGCAGATAACGCCAGCCTACCTGCGGACACTAACTACAACCCCAACAGAGCTCCAAGCGGGACCGCCGATATAGTCAGCCACTTGTGGTGCTGTAAGAGTTGGAAGTCAGTGTCACCACTGTGCACATTGCGCTGATCATGGATGAAGAATAAGTGCGCTACCGTACCTGTATGTATGGGGGATGTGCGCTTGAGCTTACCACACCACGCCACAGCCACCACCCGAGGGATCAAAGGGTGGAAAGGAAAGAGCGTGGTGTGGCCGCTCACCCGGTTATAAGCGGTCGACTGGCGCCGCCCAGCAATTAACCTAGCGCCACACCGTGGTCGGGAGGAAGAATACAATTCATTAAAAAAGAGTGTTGGATCCAGAGGCTTAATTTTCTCTCATTCTTCTCAGTGAAATATCTAGGTCACATCATTATGAATGATTTCTGTGATTCTGACGAGGTGCAGCATCGGTGCTGTAAACTCTATGCACAAGCCAACATATTCACTGCATGTATCAGCTGCTAGAAAGATAGAAAGATGTGAAGAGATCAAACCATCAAGTCATCCCATTGAATTTATTTTCTTTTTTGATTTTGCCACACAGGAACCAGTGAAGTCTGATGAGGCGAGGGAAATGGCTAACCGGATCAATGCTTTTGGTTACTTGGAGTGCTCGGCCAAGACGAAGGATGGCGTGAGGGAGGTGTTTGAGATGGCCACCAGGGCAGCACTGCAGGCCAAGAGAAGAGGCAAGAAAAGCGGCTGCTGCCTTTTATAGAGTGTCAGGTGACGCAGGATCAGGAGGGAAGGAGGGAAATAAACACGGCTAAGAAAAACATCCCTGTGCCTGTTTCCACCAAGGTAGGCACAGTTGACTGGGGAGTTGTAGGGATGAAACCAGGCTAAAGAAAAAAAGGAAGGTCAAATGCTATGGAAAAGGGGAATACATGTATATACATTTAAGTTCGACATTATAGCTTTTAGCTTTCAAATAGAAATACTGTAATCTCGAGTTTAGGACTCAATAAAGCTGAAATTAAGAGAACATGACGAGAAGGGAACATCTCTCCTGCTCATACTCTTACTCCAGTACAGTAAGCTCCTCTGTGGCTGGTGGTCGAAATCAGACGAATGCCTGCCTAACTAACTGTTGGAAGACTTCCGTGGCTTGCAGTGTGACTGTGCTTGTCTTTCATTCTGTATGTTTTTCACTCTCCTTAAATTCCAAAGTTAGAACTAACAAACTTTTTATGGACTCGCTTTTCTTTTTTATGAACCTGTGATATTTCATACAATTTTCAATTAAAAAGCAGAGTTTAATTGTTTGCAGTTAAGTATAAAAACATAATGAGACCAACGACCATGAGTGTTTTATACCTGCTTGTTAATTAATAAAAGTTGACTGAGTTAACTTGGCCTTAAAGTGACAAAACTCTGTAAAATTCAGAATAGAATTCAAGATCCTGCTCCTCACATTTAAAGCCCTTAACAATCAAGCCCCTTCATATATAAAAGAGTTCATAACACCATATTATCCAAACAGATCACTTCGTTCACAAAACACAGGCTCTCTTGTGGTTCCAAGAGTCTGTAAGAGTAGAACAGGAGGTAGAGCATTCAGCTACCAGGCTCCTCTCCTGTGGAACCAGCTCCCACTCTGGGTTCAGGAAGCAGACACCATCTCTTACAGTTAAACTTAAAACGTTCCTCTTTGATAAAGCCTATAGTTAGTTCTGGATCAGGTGAGTCCTGAACCATCACTTAGTTATGCTGCTATAGGTCTAGACTGCTGGGGGAACTCCCATCATGCACTGAGGACCTCTCCACTTCTCTCTGTCTCTCTGCCCCCCCACGTTCATTCATTTATTTATTTTAATACATGTCAATGACTAGTTCACTTTGTACTCCCATAGTCTCTCTCTCTCTTTCTCTCTCTCATTTCAGATATCTCTGACCCCGGAACCTCAGGACAACAACTTTACCATTATTACTATTATTAATTACAATATCTCAGTAATTAATTATGATATGAATTGTGTCTGTTATCAATAATAATTAAATGTCTTTACACTGTTGTTTACATTTTAACTAGTCAGATCTAATACCTGATGGTGCTCAAGTGTTCCCGGTCTTTTATCGCTGCCGTTATTGCAGTTATTATTATTATTATATTCTCCCCTGCTTTGTAGCATTAAATTGATTCATTTTCAGATCCTCTGTCAGTTGTTTAGAGGATCTTGTTTTTGTGTGTCACATAATTTATCAGGCTCTGTAAATTCATTTTTGGAAGTCTCTATGCCAATCTAACAAATGCAGCAAAAACAAATTTACTAAACAAATCCTTGCATTTTCAATCATGAGGACGTACACACCAGCCAATTAAAAACATATTACTATAATGTCACTGCTGTCCACATTCACATTAAATAGATTATATTTGATCATCAATTATATTGTTTCAAGTCGTGGTGTCATTTCTTCAAAATAAAATAAACTGAGCTGCCAACAGTCAAACCTCAGAAGACAATGCATTTCAAGCAGAGGTTGAATCCTTGCCGAAGGTGGATGAAATGAATTTCGCATCACTTCCTAAAGGCATCTCCAAACAGGACAGAAGTGAGAGAGAGGAGATTCAGTTTAATAATTATTTAATAATAATTAATAACAGTTTAATAATAATAACATTTATTTTATGGATTTTACTCTATTTTATTTTTCACTTGAACACAGAGTTAAAAAGGCAACATTTTTTGGCTGGTATGTATATATGTAATGTATATGTAAAGTACAAGGTGACATATTGCATTTCTTTGTGACACTGTATATTCACAGAATGACTTCCTGTTTATCAATTTGACCTCAAAGCTAAATGTTTTTGTTTTGATGCAGTTTGATGTTTGAATTTCAAAAAGCTGTGAACTATGGCCTGAAGGTTGTGTCAATGGCTTAACAGACCTGAAATAGCTGCAGTGTTATGTATGTAAAAATAACATCATTCAAACCTATTCAAAGCCACACACGTGAACAGTAAATAAGCAAGTTCTGTTTCATCTCATGTAAATATTGAATATAAAATCTTTATGCAGATAAACCAGGTAGGATGAATGAAAACGTAACACTACATCATAGACTGTTAATAAAAAGCTGTGCACACTACGTCCAACACGCAAACGATAAAAAGGCCTGGAGTTTTTCTGTTTCACTACTATTAACATTTGCATTATTCTATGTAACATGTTTACAAACCAAGGTAACAGTTATTTGGGGTATTTTTTCAACAAGGGATTAGTTGGAGATATTGCAGGGAGAAATGGAACAGTCAGGAGCAACCCTAGTGAGCTGTTAGATGAAGAGGTGCAGTCAACAGGCCACACATCTCAGTTTTCTCAGCCAGGCAACCAATTCTTTTCACTTTGTGCGACTATTAACAGACTTGTCAACTTCAACAGGAAATCAGATCACAGTTGCACACATAAATGGTAAATGGTTGTATTTATATAGCGCTTTTCTAGTCTTGAAGACCACTCAAAGCGCTTTACACTACAGTTTTCCATTCACCCATTCACACACACATTCATACAGAAATCTCAGCATGAATAGGAATAAAGTGACCGAAAGCAATGGACCGCTTCTAACGTTCAATCAATCAATGGATGATATTAATTTCCCACCACTACAAAGAGAGATCTATAAACCAGACAGAAGTGAAATTGGGGAGAATAATAAGACAACTACATCTAAAAAGAAGAAGAAGAACATAATAGCAAGAGTTGTATATGGAATTCCCGTCATTAGACCTGAAGTGAAAAGGAAAGTGCAGTCTCCCCGAAAGAGAAAAAAGGGACTTGTATATCACCGTTCATTTCCAGCATGTCAGGAAACAAAGGCAACAAACATGCCTGTCCTGAGGGTGGACTCAGCAGAGATGAATAAGGACGAGATTGTCCTGAGGAAAGAGACAACAAAGACAATTGAAGACCAGACTGTCCTGAGGAAAGAGACAATTGAAGACCAGACTGTCCTGGGGATGGAGGAAGAGGCAAAAGTGTTTCAGCCTCCATCTCCACAGGCAGAGGCATCGACTTCTCAGTCCACAGGAACTCAGTTTGCTGGGACAGCTGATGTTTCTGCACACACAGAGGTATCTGCATTTGAAGTGAAAAGGAAAGTGCAGTCTCCCCCAAAGAAAAAAAAAGGAAGTTGTATATTGCCTTCCATTTCCAGCATGTCAGGAAACAAAGGCAACAAACATGACTGTCCTGAGGGTGGACTCAGCAGAGATGAATAAGGACAAGATTGTCCTGAGTATAAAGTCAGAAGAGATATATGAAGAAAAGATTATCCCTAGGACAGAGTCCGCAGAGACAATTGAAGACCAGACTGTCCTGAGGGAAGAGACAACAAAGACAATTGAAGACCAGACTGTCCTGAGGAAAGAGACAATTGAAGACCAGACTGTCCTGGGGATGGAGGAAGAGACAAAAGTGTTTCAGCCTCCATCTCCACAGGCAGAGGCATCGACTTCTCAGTCCACAGAAACACAGTTTGCTGGGACAGCTGATGTTTCTGCACACACAGAGGCATCTGCATTTGTGTCTGCATCTGAGCCTAAGTTTGAATCTGGCAGTGGGGTTGATTTGACCACACATGCCTACTCTGAACTCTTGAATCAGCTCCTGTATGAGAAGCACATGAAAATGATCGCTCAGTTACATGAAAATGATGACCTCGTCAGAAAGGCAAAGGATATGGAGCGAAAAATTGTATATATTTATGCCACTAAAGTGGGTCTAGGGAAGGAAGTTTCACGACTGAGGATGCTTCAGTCAAGTGGTAGCCAAAAGGTCAGTGACCTTGAGAGAGCTGTCCAAACTGAAAGAGAGAAAACAATGGAGAAAGAGACATGCCTCGCCAGAGAGATTGAGGAAACATCCAAAATCCAAACCTCCCTGGTTCAAGCCCATGACCAACTGGAAAAGTCAAGATGCCTTTGGGAGCATGAGAAGTCCCAAATCTTGGCTACACATAGTCAGGAAACCTCCAGGCTCAAGGCAGCTCTGCTACAGGAACAGGAAGGAGGAAGGAAGGAAAGACACCAGTGGCAGTCGGAAATGTCCACAATTCAGGTGGCTCTCAACACCACTAAGCAAGCTCTGGAGGCAATGGAGGAGGATAAAGTAAAGTGAAGCGAGGAAATGATTAGGAGAATAACAATCCTAGAAGAGATGATAAAGGTGAAAGAGAGCAAATCAAAGAAACCGTCTTTGCTGAGACGATTTTTCCAGCTCTTTAAAAGAACCAGGAAAACAAACACTTGCACTTAATCACTGTTGTGACTATGTACTCATTAAACGTGGCACCATTAAATGGTGTTGTGGCAGTCGACCATGCCACGGGGTACACACCACGACAGCCAGAGACGAACCAGTCCAACCATTAGGTGCTCAGCAACATCTTTTCATTTAATACAAAGAGAACTGACAGAACACTTAACTTAAAGGGTCCAGCACTTTCTGCTGGACCTTTAGCTTCGCCCAGTCTCTTCCCCAGTGTGTTCCACGAGGCAGCTCTGCTGCTGCCTTTTCAAGCATGAGGATCAATCAGCTAACAGCTCTCACCTGTGCTGACTGATCCTCTGTGGTGCAGGTAACGGTGCTCTCCCAGCCCCTTCACCTCTACATACCCCCACTGTCAGATTCAGGACCGGGAGCTATCCGGCCTGAACTGCTCCCCCCCTTCCATCCGCCCAGGGGAGGAACCCACCCCACCAAAGGAGGCGCTCCGGGCGTCGAGCAGGTGGGCATCGCGGGATGCGGCGTCTCTCTGGCGGCCTGGAAGGTGGGCGCCGCCGCACAGGCACCTTGGACCCCGGAACAGGAGTGCGCCGCCGTCTGGGGGACCAATCCATAGAAGCAGGGTCGGCAGGCGTCGGCCTTTGTGTGTGTGGGATTGTGTTTCAGGGTTAAAAAAAAGTGCATCTAAAAAAATGAGTGTAAAAAGAATTTACCCTTGAGGGATCAATAAAGTATCTCTTCTCTTTCTTGACAGTATAGAGGTTGGCAAAATTCACACTTATGCAACATTAATAAAGACGTGTTTTAAAGAAAAACATTTATTATGAAAAAAATAAAAGTATAAACACACAAACTTACAAAAGGTGTACTTACTATATACAGATGTGTGTGTGTGTGTGTGTGTGTGTGACTGAGATTCAAAATGGCAGCTGGCCACTATGAAGACAAAAGGCCCCCTGGAGTGGTGGGACCATGTGGCTGAGATCACATGTATGTGTTAAGTTTGTGGAGATGAGTGTGTGAGGTGTTGGTGCCAGGTTAAAGAAAGTAGTTAGATGCATGCAAAGAAAATGAAAAGCCTAACAGAACTAACATTAACTTTCAAATAATAAATAACACGTGTTGTGTTGTTGACGTGCTGACGTATTGCGGTGAGCGTATTGTGTCACCTCCTTGTTTTGAACTCTTCTCTTTTTCGTCTCTCCCTATTCTGCTAATATCTGACTCACTGAAGCTAATTTTGAGTCACACTCACAGTTTTACTATTCCTTACACTCACCTCTCCCTCTCTTAGCGACTCATTTTCTAAATCACTGTGATTTACACACTACCCGTGTTAGCTTAGCAACATAGCATTAGCAGCTAACAATGGCTTCTAATAAGTGCTATACAAATGCAGTTATTATTATTATTATTATTATATTCTCCCCTGCTTTGTACCATTAAATGGATTCATTTTCAGATCTTCTGTCAGTTGTTTAGAAGATCTTGTTTCTGTGTGTCACATAATTTATCAGGCTCTGTAAATTCATTTTTGGAAGTCTCTATGCCAATCTAACAAATTGGCCCCCCTCTATGGCCAAATACCAGATGGCCCTGGAATGTCTGGATGTTCTTTATTAAAGTCACTGATAAGATCCAAGTCCATAATAAAACTGTCCGGAACCCACTGGCGTTCTTCAGGTCCATACCCCACCCAGTCCACCAGGAGTTTCCTGCCCTGGCCCCTTTTACGCACCGCCAGCATGGTGTACACCGGCCCTCCATCGACCATACGGGGAGAAGGGGGTGATTTGGTAGCTGGAAACAGAGCACTCTCCTTGACCGGCTTAATTTTGCTGACGTGGAATGTGGGATGTACTCGGAGGGACCGAGGCAGACGAAGACGCACAGCCTCTGGATTGATAATCCTGGTGATGGGGAACGGACCGACGAAGCGTGGAGCCAGTTTGCGCAACTCCACCTGAAGAGGCAGTTCTTTGGCCGCGAGCCAGACTCGCTGGCCAGGCTGGTAGACAGGAGCCGGTCTCCTGCTGCGATCTGCAGCTCTCTTAACTCTGTCCCCTTGACGTATAAGAGTCTGTTGCGCTGCAGCCCAGATAGGGCATGGGCTGATGGGACAGACACCTCAGGTTCGGACTCAGAAAAGATCGGGGGTTGGTAACCAAAAACACACTTAAAAGGGGACATACTGGTGGCTGAGGTGGGAAGGGAATTATGGGCGTACTCGACCCATGTCAGGTCGAGTACGCCCATAATTCGCCCATAACTCCATGACGCGGGGAAAACCCCCGCGTCATGGCACCGATGACACCGATGGTGTTACGCCCCGTTGCCGGGGAAAATATAAAGTAAAAAAGGTGGAAAGAAACTACACAAGCACGACGAGTTAGCAGCCAGTGTGTATTCGTCAGTCAGCCATCCTGCTTCTCCTTCAACACGGGAACAGACATCAACAATCAATCGCCGTGCAGCACATTCGCCACGGACTTAATAAAAGAAAATAAAACACAATTGCAGTTACAGAAATACTTATGCAAGTCATATTTGATCAAAGGTAAGTACAAAGTTGTAAACAAAAATGATATAAAATAAAGTGTTTTATCTATAAGTGCAGTCCTGTCTCTGTTGTTGTTTCAATACCTGCGAGGCAAAAGCAGTTGAACACTGAATAGATGATCGATCATCATTTTAACCTCTTTTAACTCAAGACACTTGAAAACAATTAATTATTATTCTTTTTTAACTCACTCTTTCTAATGAACTGCTATCTTAGCATATGAAAATCATGAACATGAATTATTATTATTTTCATTCATTTTATCCTATTTTAAACACATGAAACATTTTATTATCCGGTATTATAATCATGACAGTCTTTTTAAACACATTTTGCCATTAATTATTATTATTCTACTCAGTCATAAGCTCTTGGTTAACCCATGTTCACTATTACAACCATGACAATGGCACCGATGAGTTTACAGATCTCCTTCCAGAACCGCGAGATAAACTGGGGCCCCCCGATCTGACACGATGTCCTGTCAGAATCTGTGAATCTTAAAAACATTGTTCATCATAATTTCGGCCGTTTCTTTGGCTGAGGGCAATTTGGGCAAAGCTATAAAGTGAACCATTTTAGCGAATGTCTACGACTGTTAAAACCGTGGTGTACAGACAAAGTCCATAGAAATTTCCGCCCACGGCCGGGACGGAATAGGAAGAGGCTGCAACAAGCCTGCGCGGGTTCTGGAGGAGTTCTTATTCCTGGCACAGACTGGACACGCCTCAACGTACTCCCGCACTTCCAGCTCCATGGACGGCCACCAGAACCGCTGTGTGATGGCGAATATGGTCGTACGCCCGGATGACAGGTGAGCAGAGACGAGTGAGCCCAGTGAATCACCTGTGGGCGCAGATCAACAGGAACATACAGACGGTTCTCAGGGCACCCACTAGGTGGCGGGGTCTCACCATTCGCTTGCTTCACCTCGGCTTCTATGTGCCAGGATACCAACCCCACCACACGGATAAGTGGAAGGATAGGCTCGGGATCCGTGGCAACAGGCTCGGGGCTGAATAGGCGGGACAGGGCGTCAGGCTTAATGTTTTTGGACCCCGGTCTGTAAGATAAGGAAAAATTTAATCTGTTAAAAAACAATGAACAGCGAGCTTGACGGGAATTTAATCGTTTAGCTCCTTTTATATACTGCAGGTTATCAGTCCAAACCAAGAACGGGTGTTGTGCCCCCTCCAGCCAATGCCGCCACTCCTCCAACGCCACCTTCACCGCCAACAGTTCACGATTTCCAACGTCGTAGTTCCGCTCAGCTGCCTTCAAGCGTCGGGACAGGAAGGCGCAGGGATGCAGCTTGTTATCCACCTCGGCTCGCTGGGATAAGACGGCCCTGATCCCCTCGTTAGATGCATCTACTTCCACCACAAACTGGTGAGAGGGATCGGGAAGCGTGAAGATAGGCGCCATGGTGAACCGCCCCTTCAGCTCTCGGAACGCTGCGTCCACGTCAGCGAACCAGCGGAATGACACCTGCGGAAAAGTGAGAGTGTGGAGAGGAGCTGCTATTGCGCTAAAGCCTCTGATAAACCGCCTGTAAAAGTTAGCGAAACCTAGGAATTGCTGCACTTTCTTGCGGCTATCAGGTGTTGGCCACTTGGCTACAGCGCTCACTTTAGCTGGGTCCATCTTAACCCTTCCAGGGGCTACGATAAAGCCCAGGAAGGAGATGGTATCGGCATGAAATTCACTCTTTTCTGCTTTCACATGTAACTTATTAGCTAGAAGATGTTGCAGAACGAGCTTAACGTGTCTCTGGTGGGTTTCCACGTCGGGAGAGTAAATAAGAATATCATCTAGATATACATAAACAAACTGATCTAAAAAGTCTCTTAAAACATCATTAATCAAAGCTTGGAACACTCCTGGGGCATTGGTGAGACCAAACGGCATCACTAAATACTCACTTGGTGTGTTGAAACCAGTTTTCCACTCATCCCCCTCCCGAATGCGGATAAGGTGGTATGCATTTCGCAGATCCAACTTGGTGAAGATCTGCACTTGTTGTATTTGATCAAACACTGACGTCATGAGGGGGAAGGGTTATCTATTCTTGACTGTGACTACGTCAGTCGGAGGTCACAAAAATCAATATTGATTTGGTGTGTACATATGCAAAGAGAATGTCGGACTCCGTAATTTTTCTCTGGACCCCTGCCTAATGTTTCCAGTGATGACATGTACAGCCACATGTCATCCTTTCACCGCTGGCTGTCAAGGTGGTGTCCAAATAACAACGTGGGCTTCGTAGATAATTGGCGCACTCTTTGGGGGAAACCTGGTCTGATTCGGAGATATTGTATTCATCCCACTTGGAATGGAGCAGCTCTCATATCTAGAAACATGACAACGTTTGTTAGACAGTCCACACCGTGACAATCCAGAGTTGAGACCAGGAGGCAGAGTCGCAGTCTTACACCTTTCTCTGCGCTTCTATTTGAACAGTCATCCTCACAATATCCTATAGAAACTGTGTCTGCCCCCGACACCCTAAATTCATTAAATCAAAAGCAAACAGGACAGGAATAATATATTCAAACCTAATAAAAGTTAACACAGCCAATATACCTGTAACAAAACACAGAATTATAAAAGGCGGTTTATTAAATATCAGGTCACTCAATCAAAAATCATTACTTATTAATGACCTGATTACCGATCACCAAATCGATCTATTATGTTTAACAGAAACCTGGCTGCAAGATGGAGAATATGTAGGCTTAAATGAAACGAAGCCCCCAACCTATACTAATACTCATACTTCTCGAAGCACAGGCAGAGGTGGAGGGGTTGCAGCAACCTCTAAATCTGACCTATCTATCAACCCTCGACCGAAAGAAAGTTATAACTCCTTTGAAAATCTTATAATCAGCCTCATCCATCCAAGCCTGAAATCACATAGAAATTCTGACTAAGGGGCAGGCGGACGATATATGATAACTAGATGAATTGGTTTATCTGAATTCTCTGAATTTCTATCAGAACTAGTTCTTAGGACAGATAAAATAATTATAGTAGGTGATTTCAACATTTATGTAGATGTTGCCAACGACAGCCTTAGTTCAGCTTTCAAATCAATAATAGCGATTGGTGTCATTCAACATGTGAATAAACTCACCCACTGTCTGAATCACACTCTTGATCTTGTTCTGACATATGTCATAGACATTGAAAATGTAATAATATTTCAACAGAACCCTCTTCTGTCCGACCATTTTTTAATTACATTTAAATTTAGAATTACTAATTACACTGATTCTGGACAGAAACTCTATTATAGTCTGTGTTTATCTGATAAAACTGAATACATTTAAGAACTGCTTCCTTCTACACTTACCTCTCAGCCATGTGTCACTACAATACAGGAAAGTTATCAAAACTTTACCCCCACACTAGTTGATAACTTAGTTAATAGTACAGCAGCTTCATTAAAAACAATCCTTGACGCTGTCGCCCCTCTAAAAAAGAAGAAGGCAAATCAGAGGAGATCAGCTCCGTGGTATAATTCTCAGACACGTGTTCTAAAACAGACATCACGGAAACTAGAGAGGAAGTGGCGTTCCACCAATAAACATGACTTTTACCTAGCCTGGAAGAATAGCTTGATATATTACAAGAAAGCACTTAGAAATGCCAGAACCTCCCAGGTTTCTCTTCAGCACTGTAGCCAGGCTGACAGAAAGTCACACCTCTACTGACCCATCTATTCCTCTAACCCTGAGAAGCAATGATTTCATGAGCTTCTTTACAAATAAAATTATAACCATCAGGGATAAAATCCACCACCTCCTCCCAATGAATAGCACATACGTAGAAACATTGTCTGGTCCTGAAACCATAGAACCAGATTTATGTTTGAACCAATTTTCTTCTATTGACCTTCCTGAAGTGACCTCATTAGTTTCATCATCTAAACCAATAACTTGTCAATTAGACTCTGTCCCAACTGGACTTTTTAAGGAAGTTGTCCCCCTGATTGACAGTTCCATATTAAATGTCTTTGTTGACAGGCTATGTACCACAAGCTTTTGAGGTAGCTGTTATTAAACCTCTGCGTAAAAAGCCTACACTTGACCCAGAGGTTTTAGCTAATTACAGAGCCATATCAAACCTGCCCTTCATTTCAAAAATCTTAGAAAAAACAGTTGCTAACCAGCTGTGTGATTACTTAGATAGTAACGATTTGTTGGACAAATTCCGGTCAGGATTCAGATGTCACAGTCAGTCACCCATCCTCCCACTTCTCAGTCAGTCTCCCATCCTTCCACCTCTCAGTACTTTTCCATGGACTCCGCCTCTGCCTCATCTGCCAGCCAAGCCACACCCTCTCACAATCCAACACAGCTGCTCCTCATCACCTGCAATCAAGCCCAGTATATATTCACCAGCTCCACTCTCAGTCAGTGCCAGATTGTTCTACGCCTTCATGCAAGACTTTCCAGCAGTTATCTCCGGACTGATTCTTCGTTGCCGACCCTGCCTGTTCCTGACTAACCTGCCTCGTCCGAAACCTGGTAATCACCTCTGCCTTCCATCCCTGACCAAGTCTTCTGCCTGTTACTATCTGACCAAGTCGTCGGCCTGTTGCTGTCTGTATTGCCTGCCACCTGATCTGCTAAGAGCTGACAATAAAGACTGTTACCAACTGTCCATGCTTGTTGTGCTGCATTTGGGTTCAAAACCATACCCGTTACATTAGAATCCATCACAGCACAGAAACAGCACTATTGAAAGACCTTTTTAAGGCATCAGATGATGGACTTGTCTCTGTGCTCGTCCTGTTGGATCTTAGTGCAGCATTTGACACCATAGATCATAAGATCCTGTTATAGAGACTAGAACAACATATAGGGATCAGAGGAACTGCACTAGACTGGTTTAAATCATATTTATCAGATAGATTTCAATTTGTTAATGTCAACAATGACCCCTCCATGCACATGCAAGTTAGTCATGGAGTTCCACAAGGTTCTGTCCTTGGACCGATATTCTTCACCTTATATATACTCCCCTTAGGCAACATCATGAGAAAGCACCACATACACTACCATTGTTACGCAGATGACACCCAGCTGTACATTTCTCTGAAGCATGATGAATCTAATCACTTAGTTCAACTTCAGGAATGTCTCAAGAACATCAAGGCCTGTAATTCCTTATTATCAGGATGCCCCAGGAAGACTGTAAAGTCTCCAGTTGGTCCAAAATGCCACAGCACGAGTGCTGACAGGAGCTCTAAGGAGAGATCATATTCCTGTCTTAGAAAATGTAGAAACAAAGAGAGATAGATTTTATGTTTTTTTACAGTATTCACTCTGGTACCTTATTCACATTAAATGAATGTCTTTATCATTGTGACTGCCTCTGCCCTCCATCAGCATAACTCTCTCTCTAGCCGAGCAGAGAACGGTTTTATCTTGAGTAAAGGTCAGCAGGTAAGCCAAGGTGAGATGTCTGACTGAGGACAGAGGCACATTTACATTTGACATCCGTTAGCTGTAATGCTAAATTATATAATTGATGCTTTGCGGCTCAGAACATCTTCACGTAATCTTTAACTCACATTTACACACCTTGCTTTTCAGCTCATGAGTTCGTCCCACTGCGTCACTTACCGGTGTGAGTTTTACTGTTTATAGAAACATATGTGCTACACATAAAGTGCATTGGTGCTAGTAGCAAATCTCTACTGGCTACCGTAAGCTAGTTTAGTTAAGTTAGCCTTGACAAGAATCCAATGCTACCTGATTTGGAAAACATACTTACCGAGGTGGCCTGTGGTAGCCCTGTGGCGGTTGCTGTTGCTGTTGCCGTCGATGTGGAAAAATTTTGGATTGCTGCCAGAACGGCTCTGCCGATATTCTCCGCTAACGCCGATTCATTCATCGACATGTTTGCAGAGCGACCATGGCCGACAGGAGAGTGTACCGGGTGGAGGCGGGCGAACATGACAGATCAGTCAAAGTGCGCCCCCTTGTGGCTGGCTATAGTGGCTACAGGTCATAAATCCCGCATTCTTCATAAAAGTGACACTAAAAACTCAAAGTACTCTTCAAATAAAGTTTCTCCAAACATGTTTGTTATTTTATGTAGTTATTAACATGATATTCCATGTCCAAGAGTCCATTTCCCCGGATAAGTTGGGTTTTATTTGTTATTTGCCACTATAAACACACTCTGACCTCCTCGAGCTTTTATTTTGGTACTTCCTGTTACCGGCATTTGAATTTGCATATTAGTTAAATATTTAGTTTCACCCGAAACATTTAGATTTAACATTTAGATTTAGATTCAGATTTAACATTCAGATTTAACATTTTGATTTAACATTTAGATTTAGATTTAACATTTAGATTTAACATTTAGATTTGGATTTAGATTTAACATTTAGATTTAGATTTAGATTTAACATTTAGATGGCAGATTTAGATTTAAATTTAACATTTAGATTTAGCATTTAGATTTAGCATTTAGATTTAGCATTTAGATTTAACATTTAACATTTAAGTGTAACATTTAACATTTGGATTTAAATATTTAAAATATCTCTAAGTTGACAAATATTGTTGTAAATGTGCAAAAAAGTGACTCTCAAAAATTCACACCAGTTTTTTAAACATGGTTTGAAGCTAAATGTGACAAAATGTTGCTGTTATTTTAAGCGTGAGCTGCTTTACAAACGGCACCCCATATCTAGAGGGGCTTGATTTTACATGCCTACAGTAGTATCAAAACTCTTCCTGTCGTAATGACAAGGTTCATGTTCTACATAACACCTGAAGGGCAAACCCTCCATCTGACCTCAGGGACCAAAGTGTATGTGTGGCTATGGCTGTGGCTGAGGAGAAGAGCGGTCGTCCTCCAACCAGAATGTCATTGGTTTGATCACAGTCTTCTCCATCTGTATGCCAAAGTGTCCTTGGGCAAGATACTGAACCCTGAATGGCCCCTCATATGAATGGGTAAAAGGCAAACTGTCCTGTAAAAGCTCTTTGAGATTGAGCCAGCTGCCGGGTTTAAACAACATATCGCGGTGTGACAATGTTTTGTGTCTGACGACAGGCTAACTGTACCGGTCAACTCAGCCAAGTTAGCTAGCTAACACTTCAGTGTCCTTACTGAACTGCTGTTAGCTACAAGTTAGCTGCTACTTCACTGATTCACACAGGCCAAAAGATATTTTAGATTAAAAATAAAGGAGATTAGGTCGTCAATTATATTCAATCTGAAGTGGTTCACCAGAGGTTAGGTTGACAGATGTGATGGTTCTTTACATGAGAGGTAAACAGCAGTGAGGAAGTGGAGCTCTAACGCAACGTAAACTTGGCAAACACTCCTGAAACACCAGCTAGCTGAGGAGCTACACTGACAGCAGTGTATAAACACGGATGAAGCTGGGTGGTTACAGACTTAATGGAGGTATACGGTGTCATGTGAGAGAACGCCACCCACTAAACCTCTACATCTGGTTTGACGGGATTTTATTGAGGCACAGTTTGAAAGCTGCTGTCAGAGATTATATTCGGAGATTACCATTTCCTGCTCTGGATGAAAATTGGCGACAGTCATAACCTAATAACTTCAGACTATTAAATTGGTTGATCTTATTTTATCAGCATGTAAACACCAAATCCAGAATGCAATCCAAGGTCTCAGTTTTGAATTAGCTGGTTTGATACTAGTCGTTCTGGAAATGATCATGTTCGAGTGTTATTGTCATGACTTTTTCTTCTAATCAGAAATGAGGCCTCACCCCACATGTTTTTTTCCATGCACTATGTTATATCATACCTATAGTGTTTCATTTGTTTTATGCCAGAAACTAATTTGAAAGTCATTGTTGGTCAGTAAAATGCTTTGGCCCTAAGTGAAACATTGTAAATATCTGGTGGAGTACACTGAAATACTGGAGCATACCCTGAATACAGTTTTTCACATGTCCATGATGCCACAACTAGATCTCTTGTACCTCTTGTCTAAAGTGCACACACATAGCAACTCGTGTTGGGGAATATCATTCGATACAATCTGACACCAGTGGCGCACACGCACATATAAATGCAGATACATTAGACAGATGAAATAGTCAAAGTTCACTGTCTGATTGGCAGATGCCCCCTCTACCTCGTTTCTCCCTGGGAGCTTCTCTTTGCAGGAACTGTTGAGTTACTCTATAATTTTGTCAGGTCTCAAACTTACTCTGTAAAGAGCCATGGCATCATCTATATTGTGAATTTGCATCATCAAGCAAACATTTCTGGTTGATATTATTTTTGTCAAAAGGAGTTTAATTCCACATATTGAAAAAGCAGGAGATGAAATGATTGTGGCCATAATAGGTTTCCAGAGTTTTGTTAAGTGTTTCCTGACAGTGTTTCATGGATCCATACCTCACACCATCTTAAAACTATCATCCTGTCCTATTTCATCATTGTGCTTGTACACCAATCAAGCTCCTCACCCTGCAGGGTTGTTTTTGCTCTGAATGCACAGAATCAATAACAGAGTACATGTCTTTCTTCATTCTTTCAAATGGCTGCAATCAGAAAGAAACTAGTGATAGTCGGTGATGGAGCCTGCGGCAAAACCTGTCTCCTCATAGTGTTCAGCAAAGATCAGTTCCCTGAGGTCTATGTGCCCACTGTGTTTGAAAACTATGTGGCAGATATTGAGGTGGATGGTAAACAGGTAAGCTGTTTATTATAATGTCACATTTCTTTCTTTTTGTCATGAGTCAATTAACACAGCATAGGGTGTGTAGACTGAGCCTCGGACCCTGAAGGTTTGTTTCATAATATAACCTGCGCTGCACTTGGTTTTTAAGGATGATACTATATTGGACAGTTAAAAACAAAAAATGCTAACAATATATCAAATGTTAGTAATATGTTTTAAACTAATGCTTGTGCAATGCTTCATCTTTTTTGTCAATGATATATGAACATAGAGACGCTATTTTTAAATGATAAACTTGTTTGTGAAATTCTGTCATTTCATCTCACTTATCTCTAAACATGTACACTGATACCAACACATCTGGAAGAAGGTAACATTGGGTTGTATATTGGCCTGGCGGATTTGTACATAGACTTAATTTCCCTTCGGGGATGAATAAAGTAATCTATGAATAAAGTAATCTATCTAGACATATATACACAGTATGTAGAATCCACATTGACCGCTGGATCGAACGTCAACGTTGCCATCCAATTGGGCGAAATATTTTCAAGAAAATGTTTTAAGATTAAAAGTGCCTCTGGATTTTAGTTTAGTTGTATTTCAAAGCTTCTCCCTCACCCAGAATCTGCCTGATGTCTGAATCTGAATACTTTTCCTGATTTTGAGCCATGGCTTTTAAACCTGATAATAAATCACCAGTTTGACATTTTGATGGATTTTTAACAAACTGAACAAAGCTCAATAATAACTTGTTTAACCTGTACATCAACAGAAATGGAAAATTGACTGTTGTGTACCGGAACAATTTTTTGTCAAACAACTGTTCTATCCAACCTTTCTGCTGTTTTCCTGGTTGTCTTTGAATCTATCTCATGTTGTCAGAATCTAGGGCACAAACCTTGTAACTGAGCCCTGTAGCATTTAATTGTGATGCAGATATGGTGGTGTTGTGAAGTATGTAAGCATTAATGTCCTCGACCCCTGTAGGTGGAGCTGGCTCTCTGGGACACAGCAGGACAGGAGGACTATGACCGGCTGAGGCCTCTCTCCTACCCAGACACAGATGTCATCCTCATGTGTTTCTCCATCGACAGCCCCGACAGCCTAGGTGAGATTTCTTTCCTGCCATTGGTTTTGACAAATGTACCATTTGCTCCACATTCAACATGGACACTTTGTGCCCGATGCAGAGAATATTCCAGAGAAGTGGACTCCAGAGGTCAAACACTTCTGTCCCAATGTGCCTATTATTCTGGTGGGAAACAAGAAAGACCTGCGGAATGATGAACACACCCGTCGAGAGTTAGCCAAGATGAAACAGGTGAGTGAGGCCTGTACTTAACTGTGCTCATTCTGCAGCTTATACAAATTCAAACCTATGGGGGTTTGTTTAGACTGAATTTCATTATAATCCCAAAGGTTACTTATCTCAAAATGCATCAAATTGACTGAGTTAATCATGGGAAACTGTTTGTGAAACTGTAAGAGTGAGGAGTCCTCCATTTTCTGCACTTTTGGTTCTCACTGCAAAGCTATACAAGATAGTAAATGTTTATCTGCACACTCTAGTAACAATCAGGTTTGACAAGGTGGAATATTCTCACCAGTCCACTTCACTCTGTATATGGATGGTCTCTCCAAACAGTTAATAGAGTTAAGGACTGGCTGTATGGTGGGGATAGCATTGTTAACCCTTAGGGCACCTTGTGGACATCTTTGGCCATTTAAGTTTTCTTTTTTTGATAATTCTCACTGTGTTAATGCATATGACTCGGGACTTTCAAAAGATGTGTATTTTCTGCAGATTTTAAAATTTGTGTAAAAAAATACAACCTTTTATCACCTTTGTGGCACAAAAAAAAGCCCCATTGGAACCCATTATAACTGCTTTTTATCTCTTTGCCATGAAACCATAAAATCATGCATTACACATTTTTATTATTTCATTCTGAAGTCCTGGCTTCAAAGTTATATTTTATATTTTGACCCATTTTCCATCATTTGGCATAAAGGTAAAATACATAGTATTTCCTGTAGTGGCACTATTTCTGTATAATGGAACCCATAAACCTAATGTATGCAAGTGAAATGATGTGTGAAACCTACATTTTGCTGTGAATATCTGTATGAGTTACAGCATGCTAAGCTTTCACTGTAACTGTGTATGTGTAAGTGTGTTTGTGCATCTGTGTGTGTGTGTTGCTAATCAGCAAAATAATTATGCAAAAATAATGTTAGTGAACATCAGTGACATATGCCAGGCTCTGTTAACCTTCCAAAAATAATGACATTATCATGTAGTCAAGGGAAAATATGACATTTTCTGTGTTTTGTTTTTATATAGTTAGCATAAAAACCGATGGTGTCAAACTGGAGTTGAAATAATAAAAATGAATGAATATTTGGTATTTATGATCAGGGCTGATGTTTAATACAATTAATTCATTAAAAGGGAAAAAAATATTTATATATATGTAAAGTTTATAACAGCATTTTTGGCCACGAAATGATTTAGTTGTCTTGTCTCCTCACAGTGCTGGTTTACAGCAACTGTACAAGCCTATGACATGTTTAAAAAGAGTGTTGGATCCAGAGACTTAATTTTCTCTCATTCTATTGAACAGGCCGAGTCCTAAAGAAAGAACCAAGTGAAATATCTAGGTCACATCATTATGAATGATTTCTGTGATTCTGACGAGGTGCAGCATCGGTGCTGTAAACTCTATGCACAAGCCAACATATTCACTGCATGTATCAGCTGCTAGAAAGATAGAAAGATGTGAAGAGATCAAACCATCAAGTCATCCCATTGAACTTATTTTCTTTTTTGATTTTGCCACACAGGAACCAGTGAAGTCTGATGAGGCGAGGGAAATGGCTAACCGGATCAATGCTTTTGGTTACTTGGAGTGCTCGGCCAAGACGAAGGATGGCGTGAGGGAGGTGTTTGAGATGGCCACCAGGGCAGCACTGCAGGCCAAGAGACGAGGCAAGAAAAGCGGCTGCTGCCTTTTATAGAGTGTCAGGTGACGCAGGATCAGGAGGGAAGGAGGGAAATAAACACGGCTAAGAAAAACATCCCTGTGGCTGTTTCCACCAAGGTAGGCACAGTTGACTGGGGAGTTGTAGGGATGAAACCAGGCTAAAGAAAAAAAGGAAGGTCAAATGCTATGGAAAAGGGGAATACATGTATATACATTTAAGTTCGACATTATAGCTTTTAGCTTTCAAATAGAAATACTGTAATCTCGAGTTTAGGACTCAATAAAGCTGAAATTAAGAGAACATGACGAGAAGGGAACATCTCTCCTGCTCATACTCTTACTCCAGTACAGTAAGCTCCTCTGTGGCTGGTGGTCGAAATCAGACGAATGCCTGCCTAACTAACTGTTGGAAGACTTCCGTGGCTTGCAGTGTGACTGTGCTTGTCTTTCATTCTGTATGTTTTTCACTCTCCTTAAATTCCAAAGTTAGAACTAACAAACTTTTTATGGACTCGCTTTTCTTTTTTATGAACCTGTGATATTTCATACAATTTTCAATTAAAAAGCAGAGTTTAATTGTTTGCAGTATAAAAACATAATGAGACCAACGACCATGAGTGTTTTATACCTGCTTGTTAATTAATAAAAGTTGACTGAGTTAACTTGGCCTTAAAGTGACAAAACTGTGATTGAAATAAATCAAAGTGTACTGTCAAATACGCTGTATTTGACTGGGGATTAAAGGGTAAATAAAATATTATTGTCCTTTAGAAAGTTACTGTAAATTCTGAAATGGTAACAGGTCTTAATTTCTAACTGCTACTGGGGCAGAGCCTTTTTTAAACAAGCGGAAAAGACTTGATTCCTAATTTCCCCCGTTTTCTGAAAATATTTCAGAATTTAAGAAGAATCCTCCCAATTTTACCATGTGATCACTTTCAATTTGCTGTTAATGCAAACTGAACCCTGTCTACCTGACAAATTCAGTATATTGCACATTTCTATAGCAAAGTATCCTATACCTATGCTATTGGGTAGTTTCTTTCAAAATAAATACTGTTTTCAGTTACTTTTTGTGAAATTGCTTTTATTTACCAATATTTTATGTTAATAGGATAAATTGCTAGCTGCCAGTAGGCTTTTAATGTGAAACATTTGCACAGGGCTTCAGTCACTTGTGGAAGTGAGTGAAAACAGTGTTTGTGTTGGAGAAGTGACACTTGAGGGATAGTTGATGGAATCAGTGCCATGGGACTGTCATCTATAGTGATGTTCATCTGCAATATACAGGACAAGTAATTCCACACCTTTGGTCTTCTCTGGAAGTTAGACATTGACAGTGTTTTTCCCCACTCTGCCACTTCACTCATGTCTACAGCTGTTATTTTCTGCTTTTTACTCTGTTGTATGTTATGTTCACTTTGTGATATTCTACTGGCTTTTGTTGTTTTATTTGCACACAACTAAAATCAAGAGGTCGGAGTGGTTAACACTTTTTAAAATATATGATGTCAGATTATTAAATCCAAAATGCAAGCAACTCCTTATGGATTGGACATTTGTAATATTCTTTTGTATACAAATGTATCCTGACATTTCTCCAGTTGTATTTTGTAATGTATTCTAAAGGAAATAAATTGTAACCGAGAATGACCAAATTCTGCCTCTGGCATCTTGTGCTTTCTCTCTTAACACCATTTCAGTTAACGAATCATGCTATTGTCCATCACTCATCCATCAAGATCCCAAAGTTTCCAAGGTACCCCATGTGTCAGGCTCATACCCATTTCCATTTAATTGTTTGGTACAGCCATATATAGCTTATGGTTATGAAAAGCTTCATTAAGTTTTGCCAGTTGATTGTTCAATTGTTTTGACCTTCATACTGTAACTGTTGGTTTTGCAGTTATACTGTTTTTATACACGTATCTCATGTGCACAAATTAATTAAAATGTGGTTACAAACAGTATCTTAGACACATGCATCAGTAGTACCAGCAGTCAATGAAGTAAAACATGGCCTCGATATATGTACTTTTCTATCTGACTCCCCCGGTGCTCTGTAGAAAAGACAGGGACTTGGATGTAAAAATAATTAACACATGGACACAGAATTAAAACTGAGAAAATGTATTTTTCATTTCATATGCAGAGGTTGGTAGAGATGGGTTAACATTCTCAGTTTTACAAGCAGCATCACAATGTTTTTAAAATCTATTAGCTGTGTTAAGAGAATTCTGTGGGCACAGATTCCTCTGTTCTGACTGAAAGATCAAAGCTCATTCTCGTAATGAGTGACAGTATGTGTGACAAGTGGCAGAGATCAAACATTTCCACCCAGGCTTTTCAAACCAGTTTTGGTGAGTGCAGTGCAGCACCAATCTATGAACCCTCTCTTCACCACTTACTGTCATGTGCAGAGTTCTTGTGTCTGTAGAGGTGAGTTGATTGAGTCTTTATATCTCTGTCACTAATTAGTACAATGTTATTTAAATTCACATTTCTAAATACTAAGTTAATATTGTAAAATTGTTAAGATCACATTATTGTGCTGACATACACGTAAATAAAACCATTTTCAGACATGACCTCTGGAGGACGTTCGCAGAATTGGGTCAGACTTTCTGCAGTTTTGTCTTTTCACATGCAGCAGATTCTCCGCTCAGACGTATTCACAACAACACATACATCTTATAGAGGATTCAGGTGAGGGGTGGAGCAGCAGGCAGACCCAGGATATAACGTTATTTTCAGTCTGTCGTGTGTTAGAAACACCATCAACACCCCCACTCACATTCGATGAATCCTGTGGACGATCTCCTGCTGTGTTCTCACATCAGTTCCTCTGGACTTTCTGCAGACTTTATACTAGGGGGCTGGCCAAAGCAACTCTGGAAAAAGTCCGGAGGCTCTCACTTGCATATTTGCATTCACACATACAGCCCCTCCGGAGGAAGTCTGGAGGATCTCCAGAGTTCAGTGCACTTCTGAAAGCAGCTAAATCTAACACAGTGGCATCACTGGCGTCAGTCCTCAGCTCCGCTCTATAGTGTCCGATGGAGTCCTGCCACTAATTCCTGATAGTATGGCTCTGAGAGGGGATGAAATACAAAGACTTTTAAAGTTGTAAACAGATTTTACAATTTACTCTCACAATGGAAATTGTCTTCAGAGTCACAAACCTGTGTCAGGCTCAATAAATGAATGTCTAATGAGGAAGTCCAAGACCACCATGGCTGAGTTGGGCTTGAAGTCATCAGTGGCCAGCAGTTCTTTCACCTGGAACCATGACAGGGTGGTCACAAAACTCTCCTCATATTTCTTCTCTGGATGTTAGACATATATATATATACATCAATTAATATATGAAATGGACTAACTTGAAATGTAATGTGAATAATACCTTGTTTAAATATTTTTCATCATTTGGACAGTGCTGTGTTGCAAAATGCGGTGATTGTGACATAACACAGTTTGCCTCTACTTGTGTTGCATGGTTGTGTTTGGGTATGAAAAGTCTGACAGGGACCAGATAACTGAACTTTGCAAAGTTGTCCACAGATTGGATCAAATCACCACTAACCTCCTTCACCACCATCACCACAATCATGAGGTGAGACCAGGACATGTGTAACATCCGGGACACGTGGGCTGTGTCTGAAATCAATCACTGATTACTAGATAGTTCACTATATGGTGAGTTTGCAATTTTGTAGTGTTGTCCCGAATTTTAAGTGAACATCTTTATACCCTATATAGTGGAATCGTTGTTTCCCACAATGCATTGAGAAAAGCAGTGTACAAACAATTGTCACTATCAAGCAAAATATACCATCATGTATGAAACGCTTTACCAGAGGATCTCAGACTGCGTCCTGGCTCGTAAGGAGATAAAAGTTCTGAAATATAGGGAGGAGAAGCCTGTCTGGCTTTTTAAAGTAATTAAAAGTATTTTTTAATCAATCCTAAAATAAACAGGCAGCCAGTACATGGGTGCTTAAATGGGGGGTGATATGGTTACATTTTTGGATTGTGTTAGAAGCCGAGCTGCAGCATTCTGGACTCACTGTAGACGGTGGATTGATTTCTGAGTAAGACCACTATAAAGGGAGTTACAGTAGTCGAGGTGAGAGGAAATAAGGGCGGGAATGAGTCTTTCCAGGTCTATGTGAGGGATACACGATTTAACCGTGGCTATGTTTCTTAAATGATAAAAACATGATTGCACAACCCTCTTAATGTTGAGACAAACCACATCCAGATTTCTAGCTGAGGACTTGGTAAATGGTTCTAGCTTACCATTTTGCCATCATATCATTCTTGCTGGAGATGGGACCAAAGACAGTTACACTGGATTTGGACAGGTTTAGTTGGAGAAAGTTGTTTCCCATCCAGTCTTTTATTTCAGCAGAATGTTTTCTCGTTTCATGTTTTTTGTATCAATCAATCACATTTTATTTTGCATAGCCAATATTCACAAATCACAATTTGTTTCATTTGGGTTAACAAGGTGCAATATCCTCCAGACTATATGAATGGACTGTATTTAGATGGAGCTTTTCTCCTCTTGATGACCACTCAAAGCATTTACAGTAAAGTTACCATTCACCCACTCACACACACATTCATACAGTGCATCTATGTGCAGCACTTCGTCTATAAGAGGGCCGACCTTATGGTTAGAGGATGGCCACTTTACCCCCTAAGCCACAGCTGCCTCACCTCTTGCTTCTTCTCAGAGAACTTCACTTCCTGCCCCGTGTTCCTCCACCTTTTGATCACCCTGATTATTTCCACCTTCTAAAAAGTAGGTAAACACAGTTATGACCATCACATTCATAGAGCCTCACTGAATGTGATAGTACACCTGTGTGTTACCTCTAGACTAGATTACTGTAATTCCTGATTATCAGGATCCCCCAGGAAGACTGTGAAAAACCTCCAGTTGGTCCAAAATGCTGCAGCATGAGTGCTGACAGGAAGTAGAAGGAGAGATCATATTACTCCTGTCTTAGCTTATCTACATTTGCTCTCTGTAAATTTCAAAATAGTTTTCAAAATCCTGCTCCTCACATTTAAAGCCCTTAACAATCAAGCCCCTTCATATATCAAAGAGTTCATAACACCATATTATCCAAACAGATCACTTCGTTCACAAAACACAGGCTCTCTTGTGGTTCCAAGAGTCTGTAAGAGTAGAACAGGAGGTAGAGCATTCAGCTACCAGGCTCCTCTCCTGTGGAACCAGCTCCCACTCTGGGTTCAGGAGGCAGACACCATCTCAGCATTTAAAGTTAAACTTAAAACGTTCCTCTTTGATAAAGCCTATAGTTAGTTCTGGATCAGGTGAGTCCTGAACCATCACTTAGTTATGCTGCTATAGGTCTAGACTGCTGGGGGAACTCCCATCATCCACTGAGGACCTCTCCACTTCTCTCTGTCTCTCTGCCCCCCCACATTCATTCATTTATTTATTATAATACATGTCAATGACTAGTTCACTTTGTACTCCCATAGTCTCTCTCTCTCCATTTTTCTCTCTCATTTCAGATATCTCTGACCCCCGAACCTTAGGACAACAACTTTACCATTATTACTATTATTAATTACAATATCTCAGTAATTCATTATAATATGAATTGTGTCTGTTATCAATAATAATTAAATGTCTTTACACTGTTGTTTACTTTTTAACTAGTCAGATCTAATACCTGATGGTGCTCAAGTGTTCCCGGTCTTTTATCGCCGCCCTCCCCACTATCCCTCTCTCTTCTCTCCCCTCTTTTCCACCCATCTCTCCTCTCCTCCTCCTTATAATTATTTATTTAATTATTAATCACAGTTCCAAATTTGTAGTCAGTAATCTCATGAGACTTATTCAATAATTTGGCGATCTTTTCCCTTCCTTTGAAGGGTGGTGCCCCTATTTATCTTTTATCAATCCAATTATTATTTAATATTAATATTTTTAATATTAATATTTATCTGATAGCCACATTTATTGAGCGCCCAAAAGCACAACATTAAATGGTGCCACGTTTAATGAGTACATAATCACAACAGTGATTAAGTGCAAGACTTTGTTTTCCTGGTTCTAATAAAGAGCCGGAGGAAACGTCTCAGCAAAGACGGTTTCTTTGATTTGCTCTCTATCACCTTCATCATCTCTTCTAGGATTGTTATTCTCCTAATCATTTCCTCGCTCCACTTTACTTTATCCTCCTCCATTGCCTCCACAGCTTGCTTAGTGGTGTTGAGAGCCTCCTGAAGTGTGGACATTTCTGACTGCCACTGGAGTCTTTCCTTCCTTCCTCCTTCCTGTTCCTGTAGCAGAGCTGCCTTGAGCCTGGAGGTTTCCTGACTATGTGTAGCCAAGATTTGGGACTTGTCATGCTCCCAAAGGCATCTTGACTTTTCCAGTTGGTCATGGGCTTGAACCAGGGAGGTTTGGAGTTTGGATGTTTCCTCAATCTCTCTGGCAAGGCATGTCTCTGCCTCCATTCTTTTTTCTCTTTCAGTGTGGACAGCTCTCTCAAGGTCGCTGACCTTTTGGCTACCACTCGACTGAAGAATCCTCAGTGCTGAAACTTCCTTCCCTAGCAAACTGTTCCTGTGGACTGAGAAGTCGATGCCTCTGCCTGTGGAGATGGAGCCTGAAACACTTTTGCCTCTTCCTCCATCCCCAGGAAAGTCTGGTCTTCAATTGTCTCTTTCCTCAGGGCAGTCTGGTCTTCAATTGTCACTGCTGACTCTGTCCTAGGGATAATCTTTCTTCATATATCTCTTCTGACTTTATACTCAGGACAATCTCGTCCTGAGTCATCTCTGCTGAGTCCACCCTAAGGACAGTCATGTTTGTTGCCTTTGTTTCCTGACATGCTGGAAATGGAAGGCTGGTGTGTACGTCCTCATGATTGAAAATGCAAGGCTTAGTTTAGTAAATTTGTCTTTGCTGCATTTGTTAGATTGGCATAGAGACTTCCAAAAATGAATTTACAGAGCCTGATAAATTATGTGACACACAGAAACAAGATCTTCTAAACAACTGACAGAAGATCTGAAAATGAATCCATTTAATGCTACAAAGCAGGGGAGAATATAATAATAATAATAATAACTGCATTTGTATAGCACTTATCTAAACAAAGTTAAACAGCTAAACATGACTTTCACCTAGCCTGGAAGGATAGCTTGATATATTACAAGAAAGCACTTAGAAATGCCAGAACCTCTTATTATTCATTATTAATAGAAGAAAATAAGAACAACACCAGGTTCCTCTTGGGGAACCTGGGAAGCTGCTCCATTCCAAGTGGGATGAATACAATCTCTCCTAATCGGACCAGGTTTCCCCCAAAATGTTTGCCAATTATCTACGAAGCCCACGTTGTTGGACACCACCTCGACAGCCAGCGGTGAAAGGATGACGTGTGGCTGTCATCACTGGAAACATTAGGCAGGGGTCCAGAGAAAATTACGGAGTCCGACATTGTCTTTGCATAAGTACACACCGAATCAATATTGATTTTTGTGACCTCCGACTACGTCAGTCGGAGGTCATTACTGCCGACATGAATAACATTCTTACTGTACTTACGCTTACCCTTAGCCAGCTGTTTTAAATAGGACTCTATGTCGCCGCGATTCAAAATGGCTGATCCTCGCCTCCATCCTGGCAAATAAGTTAAATTTAACACACATACTGTTATCGCTAAAGGAGGCAGAGGAGTGAGTGAACATCAAGCACACTGAGCAGGAGAGAGCAGGGGAGGGGGAGGGAGAAGCCATTGTTAGCTGCTAATGCTATGTTGCTAAGCTAACACGGGTAGTGTGTAAATCACAGTGATTTAGCAAATGAGTCGCTAAGAGAGGGAGAGGTGAGTGTAAGGAATAGTAAAACTGTGAGTGTGACTCAAAATTAGCTTCAGTGAGTCAGATATTAGCAGAATAGGGAGAGACGAAAAAGAGAAGAGTTCAAAACAAGGAGGTGACACAATACGCTCACCGCAATACGTCAGCACGTCAACAACGCAACACGTGTTACTTGTTATTTGAAAGTTAATGTTAGTTCTGTTAGGCTTTTCATTTTTTTTTGCATGCATCTAACTACTTTCTTTAACCTGGCACCAACACCTCACACACTCATCTCCACAAACTTAACACACACATGTGATCTCAGCCACATGGTCCCACCACTCCAGGGGGCCTTTTGTCTTCATAGTGGCCAGCTGCCATTTTGAATCTCAGTCACACACACACACACACACACACACACACACACACACACACACACACACACACACACACACACACACACACATCTGTATATAGTAAGTACACCTTTTGTTAGTTTGTGTGTTTATACTTTTATTTTTTTCATAAATGTTGCATCAGTGTGAATTTTGCCAACCTCTATACTGTCAAGAAAGAGAAGAGATACTTTATTGATCCCTCAAGGGTAAATTCTTTTTACACTCGTTTTTTTAGATGCACTTTTTTTTAACCCTGAAAAACAATCCCACACACACAAAGGGCTCATAGACATGCACATTTGGAGAGAGATGGTGGAATGATGAGAACTCCATATCCTTCAACTTTGCTAGCTATTGATGTGGTAATTTTGGTTATAGTTATTTATTTAATTATTAATCAGAGTTCCAAATTTGTAGTCAGTAATTTCATGAGACTTATTCAATAATTTGGCTATCTTTTCCCTTCCTTTGAAGGGTGGTGCCCCTATTTATCTTTTATCAATCCAATTATTATTTCATATTAATATTTTTAATATTAATATTTAATATTTCTCTGATAGCCACATTTATTGAATGCCCAAAAGCACAACTGTGGAGGTGAAGGGGCTGGGAGAGCACCGTCACCTGCACCACAGAGGATCAGTCAGCACAGGTGAGAGCTGTTAGCTGATTGATCCTCATGCTTGAAAAGGCAGCAGCAGAGCTGCCTCGTGGAACACACTGGGGAAGAGACTGGGCGAAGCTAAAGGTCCAGCAGAAAGTGCTGGACCCTTTAAGTTAAGTGTTCTGTCAGTTCTCTTTGTATTAAATGAAAAGATGTTGCTGAGCACCCAATGGTTGGACTGGTTCGTCTCTGGCTGTCATGGTGGGTACCCCGTGGCATGGTCGACTGCCACAACACCATTTAATGGTGCCACGTTTAATGAGTACATAGTCACAACAGTGATTAAGTGCAAGTGTTTGTTTTCCTGGTTCTTTTAAAGAGCTGGAAAAATCGTCTCAGCAAAGACGGCTTCTTTGATTTGCTCTCTATCACCTTCTCCTCCATTGCCTCCACAGCTTGCTTAGTGGTGTTGAGAGTCTCCTGAAGTGTGGACATTTCCGACTGCCACTGGAGTCTTTCCTTCCTTCCTCCTTCCTGTTCCTGTAGCAGAGCTGCCTTGAGCCTGGAGGTTTCCTGACTATGTGTAGCCAAGATTTGGGACTTCTCATGCTCCCAAAGGCATCTTGACTTTTCCAGTTGGTCTTGGGCTTGAACCAGGGAGGTTTGGAGTTTGGATGTTTCCTCAATCTCTCTGGCGAGGCATGTCTCTTCCTCCATTGTTTTCTCTCTTTCAGTTTGGACAGCTCTCTCAAGGTCACTGACCTTTTGGTTTCCACTTGACTGAAGCATCCTCAGTTGTGAAACTTCCTTCCCTAGACCCACTTTAGTGGCATAAATTTCTACAATTTCTCGCTCCACATCCTTTGCCTTTCTGACGAGGTCATCATTTTCATCTAACTGAGCGATCATTTTCATGTGCTTCTCATACAGGAGCTGATTCAAGAGTTCAGAGTAGGCATGTGTAGTCAAATCAATCCCACTGCCAGATTCAAACTTAGGCTCAGATGCAGACACAAATGCAGATGCCTCTGTGTGTGCAGAAACATCAGCTGTCCCAGCAAACTCTGTTCCTGTGGACTGAGAAGTCGATGCCTCTGCCTGTGGAGATGGAGGCTGAAACACTTTTGTCTCTTCCTCCATCCCCAGGACAGTCTGGTCTTCAATTGTCTCTTTCCTCAGGACAGTCTGGTCTTCAATGGTCTTTGTTGTGTCTTTCCTCAGGACAGTCTGGTCTTCAATTGTCTCTGCTGACTCTGTCCTAGGGATTATCTTTTCTTCATTCATCTCTTCTGACTTTATACTCAGGACAATCTCGTCCTTATTAATCTCTGCTGAGTCCACCCTCAGGACAGGCATGTTTGTTGCCTTTGTTTCCTGACATGCTGGAAATGGAAGGCAATTTACAACTCCCTTTTTTTTCTTTGGGGGAGACTGCACTTTCCTTTTCACTTCAAATGCAGATGCCTCTGTGTGTGCAGAAACATCAGCTGTCCCAGCAAACTGTGTTCCTGTGGACTGAGAAGTCGATGCCTCTGCCTGTGGAGATGGAGGCTGAAACACTTTTGCTTCTTCCTCCATCCCCAGGACAGTCTGGTCTTCAATTCTCTCTTTCCTCAGGACAGTCTGGTCTTCAATTGCCTTTGGTGTCTCTTTCCTCAGGACAGTCTGGTCTTCAATTGACTCTGCTGACTCTGTCCTCGGGATAATCTTTTCTTCAATTATCTCTTCTGACTTTATACTCAGGACAATCTCGTCCTTATTCATCTCTGCTGAGTCCACCCTCAGGACAGGCATGTTTGTTGCCTTTGTTTCCTGACATGCTGGAAATGAACGGTGATATACATGTCCCTTTTTTTTCTTTCGGGGAGACTGCACTTTCCTTCTCACTTCAGGTCTTAAGACGGGAATTCCATATACAACTTTTTCTATTATGTTCTTCTTCTTCTTTTTAGATGTAGTTGGCTTATTATTCTCCCTAATTTCACTTCTGTCTGGTTTATAGATCTCTCTTTGTAGTGGTGGGAAATTAATATCATACATTGATTGATTGAACGTTAGAAGCGGTCCATTGCTTTCGGTCACTTTATTCCAATTCATGCTGAGATTTCTACTCGATCCTCTTCACTGAAATGTCTCTAAGTAAATATTAATGATAAAACAATGTGAGGCATTATACCTACTATGGGGAAAATGATGCTTTGTAAACCCTAACATCAAAGCACATTGAAGGCACGAAAGAAGAATGCCTTTACATCAAAATCAAAGCCCCAGAGAATGGTGTCCTTTGCATCAAACTCAAAGGATGGAATATTGATAGAACAAATGATCATATATGTTTGTAATAAAGACATCTGTCTAAAATTGGCCTCTTACATCATTATGTGTGCAACTGTGATCTGATTTCCTGTTGAAGTTGACAAGTCTGTTAATAGTAGCACAAAGAGAAAAGAATTGGTTGCCTGGCTGAGAAAACTGAGATGTGTGGCCTGTTGACTGCACCTCTTCATCTAACAGCTCACTAGGGTTGCTCCTGACTGTTCCATTTCTCCCTGCAATATCTCTAACTAATCCCTGGTTGAAAAAATACCCCAAATAACTGTTACCTTGGTTTGTAAACATGTTACATAGAATAATGCAAATGTTAATAGTAGTGAGACAGAAAAACTCCAGGGCAACAAAAATAAAAAAAATATCGTTTGCGTGTTGGACGTAGTGTGCACAGCTTTTTATTAACAGTCTATGATGTAGTGTTACGTTTTCATTCATCCTACCTGGTTTATCTGCATAAAGATTTTATATTCAATATTTACATGAGATGAAACAGAATTTGCTTATTTACTGTTCACGTGTGTGGCTTTGAATAGGTTTGAATGATGTTATTTTTACATACATAACACTGCGGCTATTTCAGGTCTGTTAAGCCATTGACACAACCTTCAGGCCATAGTTCACAGCTTTTTGAAATTCAAACATCAAACTGCATCAAAACAAAAACATTTAGCTTTGAGGTCAAATTGATAAACAGGAAGTGATTCTGTGAATATACAGTGTCACAAAGAAATGCAATATGTCACCTTGTACTTTACATATACATTACATATATACATACCAGCCACAAAATGTTGCCTTTTTAATTCTGTGTTCAAGTGAAAAATAAAAGAGTAAAATCCATAAAATAAATGTTATTATTAAACTGTTATTAATTATTATTAAATAATTATTAAACTGAATCTCCTCTCTCTCACTTCTGTCCTGTTTGGAGATGCCTTTAGGAAGTGATGCGAAATTAATTTCATCCACCTTCGGCAAGGATTCACCCTCTGCTTGGAAATGCATTGTCTTCTGAGGGTTGACTGTTGGCAGCTCAGTTTATTTTATTTTGAAGAAATGACACCACGACTTGAAACAATACAATTGATGATCAAATATAATCTATTTAATGTGAATGTGGACAGCAGTGACATCATAGAAATCATTTTTTTAATTGGCTGGTGTGTACGTCCTCATGATTGAAAATGCAAGGATTTGTTTAGTAAATTTGTTTTTTCTGCATTTGTTAGATTGGCATAGAGACTTCCAAAAATGAATTTACAGAGCCTGATAAATTATGTGACACACAAAAACAAGATCCTCTAAACAACTGACAGAGGATCTGAAAATGAATCAATTTAATGCTACAAAGCAGGGGAGAATATAATAATAATAATAATAACTGCATTTGTATAGCACTTATCTAAACAAAGCTACAAAGTGCTTCACAGGAAAATTATAAAATCCATGGCTAGAAGAAGAATACATTTAAATTAAAAAAAAGTAATTCAGTCAAATTTTTTGAGCCACAGAACCGGTTGTGGTGGTTGTTGTAATGAAAATATTAACTTAAATTGTACCTTGGTGTAATCAAGTATTCAGGCCTATTAATCTGAACAGCGTTGAGAAAGGCTAAAAGTAAATCTGACTGGCTACTGGCAAGTATGGCAGTGCTATGAAAGCCATGTGGCCCACTCAGTAGATCAGATGTCATTACCTCAGTGCCTTTTTTATTCTCTTTATTTATTCATTTGTTTTCAAACTAAATTGAACTAAATACCTACTCTCATAGGTTGCAGAGTCAGAAGCTGCCATATTAGCCCATTGACGACTGTGGAGCTGAAAAACTCCCTCTTTAACTGGGAGAAACCTCTGGCAGAACCAGACTCAATGTGTGACAGTTTCTGACCCAACTACACATACTGTTCATGTACAACCATTACAATAACTAACATCCATAACAATAAACATTTTATTTTCATTTTCTTTTACTCTGTGTCAATCTGTTCATAAACTAATGGCCACCTTGGGCTTGCAAACCTCTGACCAGGGATGCCACGTCAGGTGTGATGGTTGTGACAGCCAGCCTAAAGTCCTGGTAGACATCGAGTCTGTTTCGGGCTTTTGTTTTTATTGTGACAAGGGCACTGCAGGCTGTCTCAGACAGGTAGGTAGTACTAAATGGGAGAATAACCTTTGTTACTGTGTGTTTGGCCAGGGTGTGAGCGACAGCGTGTCCTTTGACGATCCAAAACTGTTTGTGTCCTTTTTCCTGGAAATATTTTTTTGACACAGAATCAGCTTGCAGGTCAAAGTTCATCTTCACAGCCGAGGTACGCCACAACCTCAAGGCTGGAAATGTAGGGATCCATCACCCACATTTCCTTTGACATTTAGTCGTCGATGTCGGCAAAGCGGCTCTTAATCTCCTCACGGAGCAGCTTCATGTGCCGGGTGAACTCTATGTGTAAAGACGCACTGCGGTGCCATCAGACTGTTTCAGCAGAAGTGGAAAATGCTGCAAGTCCCCATTTGACATTTTTGCAGCTCTGTACTCCAGTTTGCGCACAAAAGCATCCAGAGTGTCTTTGCACTGCATGACGTTTGATTCGGGTCCTTGCATTCGCTTGTTCGTCTCATTGTACATTGTGAATGTGTCTGCCAGGTAAGCCGCTTTGATCCAAAACGCATCAATGAGCTGTTCACACAGTGGTTGGTTGTGATGTTGCAAGAATTCTTTTATTTTTTCTTGCAATCCCATAAAACGCACAAGCACTTGTCCACACGACAACCATCTCACCTCCGTGTGAAGCAGTAATGTTTGATGTGCCTCATCCTCACACAGTTGGGCCAAAAGTCTCTTATTAGTAGGGCGAGCTTTAATAAAATTTACAACTTTAACAACAGTTGACAGGGTGTTGCTGAGGTCTTCTGAAAGTTGTTTACTGGCCAATGCATGGCAACGCAGCATGCAGTGAAAAATCGTGCACCCTGGGGCTTTTGTTAGGCTTAGTTCTTGAGTTGGACCCCAAAGCAGACGCGGACAGGAGGTTTTGCGGTTTAACAGAGTTTATTTATACGAACACAAAACAGGAGCAGGCTGGGGTGGCAGGGTGCAGGCTGGCTCGAAGATCCAGGGTGAGACGAGGATGAATGGAGGAGCAGCGAGGCGCACGGAAAAGGCTGGGTAGAAGGAAGGAGATACGAGTTGTTAGTGAATATCCATGAAAACGAACACGGGAGTCGAGGACATCGATAGCACATGAAGATACCGGACGGGACGGAATAATCTGGCACAGGAGTGGAGTCAGGACCAGGCTTTTATTGTGGGGATGATGAGGTGATAGAGATCAGGTGCGCCTCGTCGCTGCAGCCAGGAACCAGCCACGCCCCCTTGCCACACACACAACCTGCGCTGAGAAAACAGAAAAGGGGAGGGGGAGAGACACCACAACAAAACACCAAACAGAAATCACCACAGTACCCCCCCCTCAAGAACCGCCTCTTGGCGGTCTACCTGGCTTGTCCGGGAAACGAGTATAAAAGTCAGTGAGGATAGTGGGGTCAAGAATAAAAGCACGGGAAACCCATTGACGTTCCTCCGGCCCATACCCCACCCAATCCACCAGATATTGGTAGCCCCGCCCTCGCCGACGTACATCCAAAACTGCCCTTACCGTGTAGGCCGGATGGTTATCTATTACCAGGGTGGGTGGAGGGGGCTCGGCCGGAGGGCTTAGAGGGCTAGAGGACACTGGCTTGAGGAGAGAGACGTGGAAAGCAGGGTGGATCCTTAATGAAGGGGGAAGCTTGAGTCTCACCACACATGGGTTAATGACCCGATCGACCTCATACGGTCCAATGTACCTGGGGGTCAACTTTCGGGACTCCGTCTGGAGGGGTAGATCCCGCGATGACAACCAGACCTTTTGACCTGGCAGGTACACAGGAGCAGGGGTGCGATGTCGATCGGCCAATCGCTGATTGTGGGCGGTGGTGCGGATGAGTGCTGCCCGAGCCTCGCGCCAGACCCGACGAGCGCGTCGGAGGTGTGCCTGGACGGATGGAACTGCCACGTCAGTCTCCTGGGCTGGGAAGAGTGGAGGCTGGAAGCCATTGGCAGCCATGAAGGGAGACATCCCTGTGGCAGAGCAGACCAGGGAGTTGTGGGCATATTCAACCCAGGGAAGGTGGATGGCCCAGGAAGCCGGGTGTTGTGCTGTCACGCAGCGCAGGGCCGCCCCCAGATCCTGGTTGGCCCGTTCTGTCTGGCCGTTGGTCTGTGGATGGTAACCCGACGATAGGCTAGCCGACGCCCCCAAAGCCTGGCAAAACGCCTTCCAGGTCCTGGCTGAGAACTGTGGCCCCCTGTCCGACACGATGTCCACGGGGATGCCATGTATCCGGAACACGTGACTGACTAGTAGGTTGGCGGTCTCGAGGGCGGATGGTAACTTAGCGAGCGGCATGAAGTGAGCTGATTTTGAAAAGCGGTCCACTACGGTCAGGATAACAGTGTTCCCTTCAGAGGGGGGTAGACCCGTGATAAAGTCCACCGCTATATGCGACCAAGGGCGGTGAGGGATGGGCAGGGGGCGCAGCAATCCCGCAGGAGCCTGATGAGACGCCTTACTCCGGGCGCAGACAGAACAGGCGGCGACAAACGCCTTGGTATCCGCCGCCATGGAGGGCCACCAGAAGCGTTGCTGCAGCAGGTTCAGGGTACGGCGACATCCAGGATGACAGGAGATCCGGGACGAATGTCCCCACTGAAGGACTGGAGATCTGACAGACGGGGGAACAAACAACCTGTTTGGTGGACATCCTTCTGGGACAGGCTGATCTCTCTGGGCCCCCTGGACCACACCTTCAATCTCCCATCCCGCTGCTCCCACCACACAGGAAGATGGTAGTATGGTGCTCCCAGATGTGTCCTCCACTGGCGGGGAAAACTGACGTGACAGTGCATCGGGCTTTATGTTCCTCGACCCCGGACGGTAGGTAAGGGTGAAGTCGAACCGCCCGAGGAACAACGCCCACCGAGCCTGGCGCGAGTTGAGCCTGCGGGCAGTGCGCAGGTAAGTCAGGTTCTTGTGGTCGGACCAAACAATAAACGGGTGAGTAGAACCCTCAAGCCAGTGCCTCCATTCCTGCAGGGCCAGGACGACCGCCAACAGCTCCCGGTTACCCACATCATAGTTTTTTTCCGCCGGGGAAAGCTGGCGGGAGAAAAAGGCACAAGGGTGCTGCTTCAGGTCCGTGGTAGTGCGCTGAGAGAGCACGGCCCCCACCCCGGAGTCAGAAGCATCCACCTCCACAATAAACTGCAGAGCAGGATCTGGGTGAATTAATACAGGAGCAGAGGAAAATAATGTTTTGAGTCTGGAAAACGCCCCCTCGGCTGCCTGTGACCAAACAAAAGGAACCTTCACTGATGTGAGCTTGGTGAGGGGTGTAGCAACTCTGCTGTAGTCTCGGATAAACCTACGGTAAAAATTGGCAAACCCGAGAAATCTCTGTAGTTGCTTTCTTGATGTAGGAGTGGGCCATTCGGCCACTGCCTTAACCTTGGCAGGGTCGGTCCTGATTTGCCCCTTCTCCACAATAAAACCCAAAAAGCTCACCGAGGATACATGAAAAATACATTTCTCCGCTTTGACATATAGTCTGTTTTCCAGGAGTCTTTTCAGTACAATGTTCACATGTTGAATATGCTCCTGGGTAGAACGTGAGAAAATCAGAATGTCATCAAGGTAAACAAAAACAAAACTGTTGAGCATATCTCTTAACACATCGTTAACGAGGGTCTGAAACACGGCAGGGGCATTAGTGAGGCCGAAAGGCATGACCAAATACTCAAAGTGTCCCAGGGGAGTGTTAAACCCCGTCTTCCACTCGTCCCCCTCTCTGATTCTCACTAAGTGGTAAGCGTTGCGAAGGTCCAACTTGGAGAATATAGTAGCCTTGTGCAGGGGACCGAAGGCTGAGTCAATGAGTGGGAGGGGATACTTGTTTTTGACCGTGATATCATTGAGGCCCCTAAAATCAATGCACGGGCGAAGTGATTTGTCCTTCTTCTCCACAAAAAAAAACCCTGCCCCCAATGGTGAAGAAGAAGGACGAATAAGTCCTGTAGCCAATGAGTCTGTGATATAGGTCTCCATGGCCTCTCTCTCCAGTCTAGATAAATTATATAGCTTACTGGATGGAAAGGGGGCGCCAGGTAACAAATCAATGCTGCAGTCGTAAGGTCTATGGGGAGGAAGAGCTACTGCTAACTCCTTATTAAACACTTCCTGGAGGTGATGATATTCTGCCGGAACCAAACTGAGATCCACCGGCGTGGGTGGAGAAGGTGCGGTAGTCAAAGTGGAAGGAACGGCGGAGTGTAGGCAGTGGGAATGACAAAATAAACTCCAATTAGTGATGGAGGAGGAGGACCAGTCAATGTGAGGATTGTGAAGTTTTAACCAAGGGAGACCTAAAACTACTGGGGAAACAGGAGATGGGATAACGTAAAAAGATATTGCTTCGTGATGATTTCCGGAGAGCTGAAGGGAAATGGGAATAGTGCGATGAGTAACCTTAGCTAGGAGTCTACCATCCAGGGCGAACACCCTCTTAGGCTGCGGCAGGAGCTGAGAGGGAATTTTAGACTGGGTAACCAGTTCGGAGTCAATAAAATTGTCATCTGCCCCAGAATCAACTAAAATAGACAACGGAAGGGAGGTCTGATCCCAAGACACAGTACCTTTCAGAGACAGGCGAGGAGGAGACGAAACAACAGCAGAATGGCTCACCAGTGCTCCTCTTGTGGCTGGTGAGCCCCCCCTTTTGGCCGAGATGGGCAGAGTGTAATCCGATGACTGTCCAGGCCACAGTAAAGGCAGAGTCCACGGAGATGGCGACGTTGACGCTCCGTAGGTGTGAGTTTCATCCTCCCCAGGTGCATTGGTTCCTCGATGTCGAGGAGAGCAGGTGTAGATCCCGGAGGAATCCTGTCGGAGGAGGACGGCGGCAGCGGAGAGGGCGCAAGCCCCCGATGGTGAGGGCTCCTTGTCCGCATCACGGGAGGGGTATGGCTCGCCCTACCTGATCTCTCCCTGCGCCGCTCGCGGAGACGATTATCTAGACGTATAGCTAGCGAGATCAAATCGTCTAGAGAGGTCGTCTCGTCACGAGCGGCCAGCTCATCCCTCAGCTCGTCCCTTAATCCCCGGAGAAAAACCCCTTGAAGCGCTCGCTCATCCCAGCCGCTATCGATCGCTAGAATGCGGAAGTCGATCGAGTGGTCCGCCACGGATTTCTCTCCCTGACAAAGAGAAAGGAGCCGGCTACTGGCCTCCTTACTACGCAGAGGGTGATCAAAAACTTTTAGGAATTCCTCGGTAAAAGAGGAAAAAGAAAAACAAATCGGCGAATTACTGTGGGAAATGGCAACAGCCCAAGCCGCGGCTCTCTCCGACAATAAACTCATGACGAAGGCAATCCGCGACTTGTCTGTGGAGTATGTTAACGGCTGCTGATTGAATACGAGGCTGCACTGATGGAGGAATTGTCTACCTGAGCCTAACTGCCCTGCAAACCTGGCGGGTGTGGGGATGAATGGTTCCCGGGGCTGTGTGGGAAGAGTGACCGGAGAAGCTGCTGGTGGAGATGCTGGAACTGGAGCTGGAGCGGGAGCGAGCGCCGGAGTCGTCAGCGTGGAGAGGTGAGTAGTGAGCTGTTCCATGCGGCCACCGATCAGTGCCACGTTGGAGGTAAGGTTCTGAAGAGTCTCCATAACCTCGGTCAGGGCTCTCTCGTGCTGCCCAACACGAGTTCCTTGGGACGAGAGAGCCAGTCTGAATTTTTCCGCATCCGCGGGGTCCATTTTTGGCCAGATTATTCTGTTAGGCTTAGTTCTTGAGTTGGACCCCAAAGCAGACGCGGACAGGAGGTTTTGCGGTTTAACAGAGTTTATTTATACGAACACAAAACAGGAGCAGGCTGGGGTGGCAGGGTGCAGGCTGGCTCGAAGATCCAGGGTGAGACGAGGATGAATGGAGGAGCAGCGAGGCGCACGGAAAAGGCTGGGTAGAAGGAAGGAGATACGAGTTGTTAGTGAATATCCATGAAAACGAACACGGGAGTCGAGGACATCGATAGCACATGAAGATACCGGACGGGACGGAATAATCTGGCACAGGAGTGGAGTCAGGACCAGGCTTTTATTGTGGGGATGATGAGGTGATAGAGATCAGGTGCGCCTCGTCGCTGCAGCCAGGAACCAGCCACGCCCCCTTGCCACACACACAACCTGCGCTGAGAAAACAGAAAAGGGGAGGGGGAGAGACACCACAACAAAACACCAAACAGAAATCACCACAGCTTTTTCCCTCAGGCGGGTGTTAAATCCCTTGTTTTTGCCCATCATCGCTGTGCAACACACGGCCAGGTTTTCATAGGGCAGACTGTGCGATGAGAAATATGAGTCAACGGCTAAAAATATATCCTGGCCCGTTGTTGTTGTTGTTAGATTTGTAGACCCCACCATTAATATACTGGACATACAGGATGAGCACGGACTCCTCTGCCACTGTTGTTGTTTCATCCAGCTTAATGGTGAAGGGAGAAGTCTTAAGCTTCTCATGCAGCTGGTTTTGGCAGTCGTTCGCCATTTTATCAATTCTGTCTTTGACAGTGTTGTCAGACAGCGGGACAGTTCTCACTTTATCAGCCACCTGTGGTCCACACAGCCGCTTCACAATTTTCAGGCAGGCGGGCTTGATAAGCTGTTCTCCAATATTGTGTGGCTTTTTAGCCTTGGCAATTAATAGTGAACACTCAAATGATGCCTCCGTGGCTCTGTGTAAATCACTACCTGCTCTTTCAAAAGCTCTTCTAATGTCCATAGATCTTCTTGATAGTGCCAGCTATCGTCTTTCACCAGCAGTCTCGGGGTGTTTAGTCTCCTGGTGTCGTTTGAGTTTGCTTGGCTTCAGGCTGTCATTAGCTAGCCTCTCACCACAAATGACACATTCTGGCCGAAATGTGTCCTGGCTTTCCATAAAACCCAAATCGAGGTAACTGTCCTGATATTGCCTTGTTTTTGTAACAGACTTCTTTTTTGATACAGAGGACGTATCATCACTTTTTCGTTTCCCCGACATTTTGTGTGATGCTAAACAATCGACCCGGTAACGTAGCCGGTAATCCTGACGAGACTGAATGGAAGTTCAGAGGTCACAGGCGAAAAAGAAAAAAAAAGGCGAAAAATATGTTTTAATTTTTTAAAGACTTTTAAATATCAAATTGAGTGTCTTATTGGGATTTTTAAAATTTAATACGCACAAATATATTTTTAATAACTTGACAACTTCAGAACAGACAAAGCTCTGTGTACCCCTTGCTATCTCTGGCGCCCCCCTGTGGGGGGCGCAGACCCAAGGTTGGGAACCACTGCTCTAAGGAGCAGTGTGGTTTTTCTTTTATGTTGTTTCTTTTTTGCGTATGAAAGCGTAATGGAAGTGTACCAAGTGTGTATGGGGCTTCTTACCTGGGGAAGGGGGCATACGGTTTTTTTTTTGTATGTATGTATAACTTATTATTTTGTATTAATGGATGTGGGGCAGTGTCAGCGATATCCTGTGGATGCTTTAAAAGCAGTTAATTCCCTGTCTACCTCTGATTATGGTTAATTCAGTGCTGACCAGGAGTAATGATGATATTACAGTGAACTGTATTAGTTGGAACACCAAAGGAGTCAATCACATTATCAAACGTAATAGAGTTTTATCCCATTTGAGAAGTCTCAAGGTTAATATCGCTTTCCTGCAAGAAACCCATCTCATGTCTTCTGACCATAATAGACTTTGTAAAGGGTGGGTGGGGCAACTATACCACTCCAATTATCAAAGCAAGTCTAGGGGAGCTGCAATTCTTGTTAATAAGAATACTCCTTTTATTATGCAGACTGTCACTGCAGACCAGCGAGATATGTTGTGGTCACGGGTACCCTGTATAACATACCTATAATTTTGGCTAATGTATATGCACCAAACGGAGATGATGCATAATTTCTGAAGACTTTTTTATCCTAATTACCCAACTTAATCACACACAGGCTTATTCTAGGGGGTGACTTTAATTGTGTATTACACCCAGCTTTAGACTGCTCCTCTAGCTCTACCTACAATATAACAAGATCAGCGAAGACTATTACTTCCTTCATTCAAGCATATAACATAACTGATCCCTGGCGTTTCCTGGACCCCGATCTAAGGCATTATTCTTTTTTCTCCCCTGTGCATCACTCCTACTCGTGCATTGATTATTTTTTAATTGATAGCCAATGGCTGACCTCAGTCAGAGAATGCAGGTATGAAAGTATCTTCATTTCTGATCATGGGCCTGTAGTGTTGCAATTATCCTTCCCTAATAAAGTTACTCGGTGCCCATGGCACTTTAGCAATGCTTCTCTCACTAACAAAGGGTTTGTTAACCATATAAACACACAAATAAATGTTTTCTTGTCCACGAATTATACACCAGATGTTAGCAAATCCACTATTTGGGAATCGCTTTTTGAGAGGAGAGATTATTTCATACACCACCTGGGAGGACAGGAATAGAAAACAGTGCATTAAAGATCTTACAGACCAAATTCATCAGCTGGACTATAAATATTCAACTGCTCCCACCCCTGAACTTTTAAAGGAGAGGTCAGCTCTGCAGACAGAGTTCGTCTTGACCACCACCCATTATACAGAGCAACTACTGCTTCAGTCTCGCTCTAATCTGTATGAACACTCACATAAGGCAGGCAGGACTCTTGCTCAACATATTAGGCAGTTCACAGCCTCTACCCTGATCACAAATATCCGCAAACATGACGGTCAGATCTCCAATGACGAGCAGGAGATAAATAATGAGTTTAAAGAATTTTATTCCTCTCTTTACACCTCTGAGGGGATCCATGACCCTTCTAGGCTAGAGTCATTTTTTCAGAGTATGGATTTGCATATATGGCATTTATGGAACAATTGGAAGAACCTCTGTCTTTGGAGGAAACTAGATCTGCTCTTTACAGCATGCAGAATGCTAAACCTCCAGGACCTGATGGTTTCAAGGTCGAATTCCTTAAGAAATTTGGAGATAAGTTGCTGCCAATTTTACTCACTCTTTTTGAGGAATCGTTTGTCGAGGGCCAACTTCCACCCACATTCTCTCAGGCTTCTATCTCAGTTATATTGAAAAAGGGTAAAGATCCCCTTAGTTGTGGGTCATACCGTCCGATATCACTCCTGAACGTGGACTGCAAATTGTTGGCCAAGGTCTATTAAAAATTGCCTCGCTTTCTTTAATATTTGTCGGCTTTTGAATATCATGCAGAACGCTGATCCCAATCAGCCATTACCCGAAGTAATTACGTGGTATAATTCTCAGACACGTGTTCTAAAATAGACATTGCGGAAACTAGAGAGGAAGTGGCGTTCCACCAATAAACATGACTTTCACCTAGCCTGGAAGGATAGCTTGATATATTACAAGAAAGCACTCAGAAATGCCAGAACCTCTTATTATTCATTATTAATAGAAGAAAATAAGAACAACCTCAGGTTTCTCTTCAGCACTGTAGCCAGGTTGACAGAAAGTCACACCTCTACTGACCCATCTATTCCTCTAACCCTGAGAAGCAATGATTTCATGAGCTTCTTTACAAATAAAATTATAACCATCAGGGATAAAATCCACCACCTCCTGCCAATGAATAGCACATACATAGATACATTGTCTGGTCCTGAAACCATAGAACCAGATTTATGTTTGAACCAATTTTCTTCTATTGACCTTCCTGAACTGACCTGATTAGTTTCATCATGTAAACCAACAACTTGTCAATTAGATTCTGTCCCAACTGGACTTTTTAAGGGAGTTGTCCCCCTGATTGACAGTTCCATATTAAATCAGATTTACATGTCTTTGTTAACCGGCTATGTACCTCAAGCTTTTGAGGTAGCTGTTATTAAACCTCTGCTTAAAAAGCCTACACTTGACCCAGAGGTTTTAGCTAATTAAGGAGCCATATCAAACCTGCCCTTCATTTCAAAAATCTTAGAAAAAACAGTTGCTAACCAGCTGTGTGATTACTTAGATAGTAACGATTTGTTGGACAAATTCCGGTCAGGATTTAGAATCCATCACAGCACAGAAACAGCACTATTGAAAGACCTTTTTAGGGCATCTGATGATGGACTTGTCTCTGTGCTCGTCCTGTTGGATCTTAGTGCAGCATTTGACACCATAGATCATAAGATCCTGTTATAGAGACTAGAACAACATATAGGGATCAGAGGAACTGCACTAGACTGGTTTAAATCATATTTATCAGATAGATTTCAATTTGTTAATGTCAACAATGACCCCTCCATGCACATGCAAGTTAGTCATGGAGTTCCACAAGGTTCTGTCCTTGGACCGATACTCTTCACCTTATATATACTCCCCTTAGGCAACATCATGAGAAAGCACCACATACACTACCATTGTTACGCAGATGACACCCAGCTGTACATTTCTCTGAAGCATGATGAATCTAATCACTTAGTTCAACTTCAGGAATGTCTCAAGAACATCAAGGCCTGTAATTCCTTATTATCAGGATGCCCCAGGAAGACTGTAAAGTCTCCAGTTGGTCCAAAATGCCGCAGCACAAGTGCTGACAGGAGCTCTAAGGAGAGATCATATTACTCCTGTCTTAGCTTCTCCACATTGGCTAGGCAATTTCAAAATAGTTTTCAAAATCCTGCTCCTCACATTTAAAGCCCTTAACAATCAAGCCCCTTCATATATCAAAGACCTAATAACACCATATTATCCAAATAGATCACTTCGTTCACAAAACACAGGCTCTCTTGTGGTTCCAAGAGTCTGTAAGAGTAGAACAGGAGGTAGAGCATTCAGCTACCAGGCTCCTCTCCTGTGGAACCAGCTCCCAAAAATCGTTTTAATCACCATTATATTAAATTGTTTTAATTGGTTTTGTTCATTTTTATCAGTTGTAGAACCAACACGGGACAGAGCAACCGGGTCCCGTCAGAATAACCCCGAGCCAAAACAGCAGGACTGATTCCAGGGGGCGGTGGCACTAGACACGCCACACCCCTGCCTGCATCCCTTTTCGGTGCGCCGATGGGCAAGAGTGTTGCGACCACGACACGGAGACGCTGCGGACAGAAAGCGCACCAGCGACAGTCAGCAGAGGACCCAGCGACACAACAAAACCAAACAGGCAGATAACGCCAGCCTACCTGCGGACACGAACTACAACCCCAACAGAGCTCCAAGCGGGACCGCCGATATAGTCAGCCACTTGTGGTGCTGTAAGAGTTGGAAGTCAGTGTCACCACTGTGCACATTGCGCTGATCATGGATGAAGAGGAAGTGCGCTACCGTACCTGTATGTATGGGGGATGTGCGCTTGAGCTTACCACACCACGCTGCAGCCACCACCTGAGGGATCAAAGGGTGGAAAGGAAAGAGCGTGGTGTGGCCGCTCACCTGGTTATAAGCGGTCGACTGGCGCCGCCCAGCAATTAACCTAGCGCCACACCGTGGCCGGGAGGAAGAATACAATTCATTAAAAAAGAGTGTTGGATCCAGAGGCTTAATTTTCTCTCATTCTTCTCAGTGAAATATCTAGGTCACATCATTATGAATGATTTCTGTGATTCTGACGAGGTGCAGCATCGGTGCTGTAAACTCTATGCACAAGCCAACATATTCACTGCATGTATCAGCTGCTAGAAAGATAGAAAGATGTGAAGAGATCAAACAATAAAGTCATCTCATTGAACTTATTTTCTTTTTTGATTTTGCCACACAGGAACCAGTGAAGTCTGATGAGGCGAGGGAAATGGCTAACCGGATCAATGCTTTTGGTTACTTGGAGTGCTCGGCCAAGACGAAGGATGGCGTGAGGGAGGTGTTTGAGATGGCCACCAGGGCAGCACTGCAGGCCAAGAGACGAGGCAAGAAAAGCGGCTGCTGCCTTTTATAGAGTGTCAGGTGACGCAGGATCAGGAGGGAAGGAGGGAAATAAACACGGCTAAGAAAAACATCCCTGTGCCTGTTTCCACCAAGGTAGGCACAGTTGACCGGGGAGTTGTAGGGATGAAAACCAGGCTAAAGAAAAAAAGGAAGGTCAAATGCTATGGAAAAGGGGAATACATGTATATACATTTAAGTTCGACATTATAGCTTTTAGCTTTCAAATAGAAATACTGTAATCTCGAGTTTAGGACTCAATAAAGCTGAAATTAAGAGAACATGACGAGAAGGGAACATCTCTCCTGCTCATACTCTTACTCCAGTACAGTAAGCTCCTCTGTGGCTGGTGGTCGAAATCAGACGAATGCCTGCCTAACTAACTGTTGGAAGACTTCCGTGGCTTGCAGTGTGACTGTGCTTGTCTTTCATTCTGTATGTTTTTCACTCTCCTTAAATTCCAAAGTTAGAACTAACAAACTTTTTATGGACCCGCTATTCTTTTTTATGAACCTGTGATATTTCATACAATTTTCAATTAAAAAGCAGAGTTTAATTGTTTGCAGTATAAAAACATAATGAGACCAACGACCATGAGTGTTTTATACCTGCTTGTTAATTAATAAAAGTTGACTGAGTTAACTTGGCCTTAAAGTGACAAAACTGTGATTGAAATAAATCAAAGTGTACTGTCAAATACGCTGTATGTGACTGGGGATTAAAGGGTAAATAAAATGTTATTGTCCTTTAGAAAGTTACTGTAAATTCTGAAATAGTAACAGGTCATAATTTATAACTGCTACTGGGGCAGAGCCTTTTTTAAACAAGCTGAAAAGACTTGATTCCTAATTTCCCCCGTTTTCTGAAAATATTTCAGAATTTAAGAAGAAGAATCCTCCCAATTTTACCATGTGATCACTTTCAATTTGCTGTTAATGCAAACTGAACCCTGTCTACCTGACAAATTCAGTATATTGCACATTTCTACAGCAAAGTATCCTATACTATACAGTTGGGTAGTTTCTTTCAAAATAAATACTGTGCTAGCTGCCAGTAGGCTTTTAATGTGAAACCTTTGCCCAGGGCTTCAGTCACTTGTGGAAGTGAGTGAAAACAGTGTTTGTGTTGGAGAAGTGACACTTGAGGGATAGTTGATGGAATCAGTGCCATGGGACTGTCATCTATAGTGATGTTCATCTGCAATATACAGGACAAGTAATTCCACACCTTTGGTCTTCTCTGGAAGTTAGACATTGACAGTGTTTTTCCCCACTCTGCCACTTCACTCATGTCTACAGCTGTTTTTTTCTGCTTTTTACTCTGTTGTATGTTATGTTCACTTTGTGATATTCTACTGGCTTTTGTTGTATTATTTGCACACAACTAAAATCAAGAGGTCGGTGTGGTTAACACTTTTTAAAATATATGATGTCAGCTTATTAAATCCAAAATGCAAGCAACTCCTTATGGATCGGACATTTGTAATATTCTTTTGTATACAAATGTATCCTGACATTTCTCCAGTTGTATTTTGTAATGTATTCTAAAGGAAATAAATTGTAACCGAGAATGACCAAATTCTGCCTCTGGCGTCTTGTGCTTTCTCTCTTAACACCATTTCAGTTATGACGAATCATGCTATTGTCCATCACTCGTCCATCAAGATCCCAAAGTTTCCAAGGTACCCCATGTGTCAGGCTCATACCCATTTCCATTTAATTGTTTGGTACAGCCATATATAGCTTATGGTTATGAAAAGCTTCATTAAGTTTTGCCAGTTGATTGTTCAATTGTTTTGACCTTCATACTGTAACTGTTGGTTTTGCAGTTATACTGTTTTTATACACGTATCTCATGTGCACAAATTAATTAAAATGTGGTTACAAATAGTATCTTAGACACATGCATCAGTAGTACCAGCAGTCAATGAAGTAAAACATGGCCTCGATATATGTACTTTTCTATCTGACTCCCCCAGTGCTCTGTAGAAAAGACAGGGACTTGGATGTAAAAATAATTAACACATGGACACAGAATTAAAACTGAGAAAATGTATTTTTCATTTCATATGCAGAGGTTGGTAGAGATGGGTTAACATTCTCAGTTTTACAAGCAGCTTCACAATGTTTTTAAAATCTATTAGCTGTGTTAAGAGAATTCTGTGGGCACAGATTCCTCTGTTCTGACTGAAAGATCAAAGCTCATTCTCGTAATGAGTGACAGTATGTGTGACAAGTGGTAGAGATCAAACATTTCCACCCAGGCTTTTCAAACCAGTTTTGGTGAGTGCAGTGCAGCACCAATCTATGAACCCTCTCTTCACCACTTACTGTCATGTGCTTGCAGAGTTCTTGTGTCTGTAGAGGTGAGTTGATTGAGTCTTTATATCTCTGTCACTAATTAGTACAATATAATTTAAATTCACATTTCTAAATACTAAGTTAATATTGTAAAATTGTTAAGATCACATTATTGTGCTGACATACACGTAAATAAAACCATTTTCAGACATGACCTCTGGAGGACGTTCGCAGAATTGGGTCAGACTTTCTGCAGTTTTGTCTTTTCACATGCAGCAGATTCTCCGCTCAGACGTATTCACAACAACACATACATCTTATAGAGGATTCAGGTGAGGGGTGGAGCAGCAGGCAGACCCAGGATATAACGTTATTTTCAGTCTGTCGTGTGTTAGAAACACCATCAACACCCCCACTCACATTCGATGAATCCTGTGGACGATCTCCTGCTGTGTTCTCACATCAGTTCCTCTGGACTTTCTGCAGACTTTATACTAGGGGGCTGGCCAAAGCAACTCTGGAAAAAGTCCGGAGGCTCTTACTTGCATATTTGCATTCACACATACAGCCCCTCCGGAGGAAGTCTGGAGGAGCTCCAGAGTTCAGTGCACTTCTGAAAGCAGCTAAATCTAACACAGTGGCATCACTGGCGTCAGTCCTCAGCTCCGCTCTATAGTGTCCGATGGAGTCCTGCCACTAGTTCCTGATAGTATGGCTCTGAGAGGGGATGAAATACAAAGACATTTAAAGTTGTAAACAGATTTTACAATTTACTCTCACAATGGAAATTGTCTGGAGAGTCACAAACCTGTGTCAGGCTCAATAAATGAATGTCTAATGAGGAAGTCCAAGACCACCATGGCTGAGCTGGGCTTGAAGTCATCAGTGGCCAGCAGTTCTTTCACCTGGAACCATGACAGGGTGGTCACAAAACTCTCCTCATATTTCTTCTCTGGATGTTAGACATATATATATATACATCAATTAATATATGAAATGGACTAACTTGAAATGTAATGTGAATAATACCTTGTTGTGTAAATATTTTTCATCATTTGGACAGTGCTGTGTTGCAAAATGCGGTGATTGTGACATAACACAGTTTGCCTCTACTTGTGTTGCATGGTTGTGTTTGGGTATGAAAAGTCTGACAGGGACCAGATAACTGAACTTTGCAAAGTTGTCCACAGATTGGATCAAATCACCACTAACCTCCTTCACCACCATCACCACAATCATGAGGTGAGACCAGGACATGTGTAACATCCGGGACACGTGGGCTGTGTCTGAAATCAATCACTGATTACTAGATAGTTCACTATATGGTGAGTTTGCAATTTTGTAGTGTTGTCCCGAATTTTAAGTGAACATTTTTATACCCTATATAGTGGACTCGTTGTTTCCCACAATGCATTGAGAAAAGTAGTGTACAAACAATTGTCACTATCAAGCAAAATAAACCATCATGTATGAAATGCTTTACCAGAGGATCTCAGACTGCGTCCTGGCTTGTAAGGAGATAAAAGTTCTGAAATATAGGGAGGAGAAGCCTGTCTGGCTTTTTAAAGTAATTAAAAGTATTTTTAAATCAATCCTCAAATAAACAGGCAGCCAGTACATGGGTGCTTAAATGGGGGGCGATATGGTTACATTTTTGGATTGTGTTACAAGCCGAGCTGCAGCATTCTGGACTCACTGTAGACGCTGGATTGATTTCTGAGTAAGACCACTATAAAGGGAGTTACAGTAGTCGAGGTGAGAGGAAATAAGGGCAGGAATGAGTCTTTACAGGTCTATGTGAGGGATACAAGATTTAACCGTGGCTGTTTCTTAAATGATAAAAACATGATTGTACAACCTTCTTAATGTTGAGACAAACCAAATCCAGATTTCTAGCTGAGGACTTGGTAAATGGTTCTAGCTCACCATTTTGCCATCATATCATTCTTGCTGGAGATGGGACCAAAGACAGTTACACTGGATTTGGACAGGTTTAGTTGGAGAGAGTTGTTTCCCATCCAGTCTTTTATTTCAGCAGAATGTTTTCTCGTTTCATGTTTTTTGTATCAATCAATCACATTTTATTTTGCATAGCCAATATTCACAAATCACAATTTGTTTCATTTGGGTTAACAAGGTGCAATATCCTCCAGACTATATGAATGGACTGTATTTAGATGGAGCTTTTCTCCTCTTGATGACCACTCAAAGCATTTACAGTAAAGTTACCATTCATCCACTCACACACACATTCAAACAGTGCATCTATGTGCAGCACTTCGTCTATAAGAGGGCCGACCTTATGGTTAGAGGCTGGCCACTTTACCCCCTAAGCCACAGCTGCCTCACCTCTTGTGTCTTCTCAGAGAACTTCACTTCCTGCTCTGTGTTCCTCCACCTGTTGATCACCCTGATTATTTCCACCTTCTAAAAAGTAGGTAAACACAGTTATGACCATCACATTCATAGAGCCTCACTGAATGTGATAGTACACCTGTGTGTTACCTCTAGACTAGATTACTGTAATTCCTTATTATCAGGATGCCCCAGGAAGACTGTGAAAAACCTCCAGTTGGTCCAAAATGCCACAGCATGAGTGCTGACAGGAAGTAGGAGAGATCATATTACTCCTGTCTTAGCTAATCTACATTTGCTCTCTGTAAATTTCAAAATAGTTTTCAAAATCCTGCTCCTCACATTTAAAGCCCTTAACAATCAAGCCCCTTCATATATAAAAGAGTTCATAACACCATATTATCCAAACAGATCACTTTGTTCACAAAACACAGGCTCTCTTGTGGTTCCAAGAGTCTGTAAGAGTAGAACAGGAGGTAGAGCATTCAGCTACCAGGCTCCTCTCCTGTGGAACCAGCTCCCACTCTGGGTTCAGGAGGCAGACACCATCTCTGCATTTAAAGTTAAACTTAAAACGTTCCTCTTTGATAAAGCCTATAGTTAGTTCTGGATCAGGTGAGTCCTGAACCATCACTTAGTTATGCTGCTATAGGTCTAGACTGCTGGGGGAACTCCCATGATGCACTGAGGACCTCTCCACTTCTCTCTGTCTCTCTGCCCCCCCACATTCATTCATTTATTTATTATAATACATGTCAATGACTAGTTCACTTTGTACTCCCATAGTCTCTCTCTCTCCATTTTTCTCTCTCATTTCAGATATCTCTGACCCCCGAACCTTAGGACAACAACTTTACCATTATTACTATTATTAATTACAATATCTCAGTAATTCATTATAATATGAATTGTGTCTGTTATCAATAATAATTAAATGTCTTTACACTGTTGTTTACTTTTTAACTAGTCAGATCTAATACCTGATGGTGCTCAAGTGTTCCCGGTCTTTTATCGCCGCCCTCCCCACTATCCCTCTCTCTTCTCTCCCCTCTTTTCCAACCATCTCTCCTCTCCTCCTCCTTATAATTATTTATTTAATTATTAATCACAGTTCCAAATTTGTAGTCAGTAATTTTATGAGACTTATTCAATAATTTGGCTATCTTTTCCCTTCCTTTGAAGGGTGGTGCCCCTATTTATCTTTTATCAATCCAATTATTATTTAATATTAATATTTTTAATATTAATATTTATCTGATAGCCACATTTATTGAAAGCCCAAAAGCACAACATTTAATGGTGCCACGTTTAATGAGTACATAATCACAACAGTGATTAAGTGCAAGACTTTGTTTTCCTGGTTCTAATAAAGAGCCGGAGGAATCGTCTCAGCAAAGACGGTTTCTTTGATTTGCTCTCTATCACCTTCATCATCTCTTCTAGGATTGTTATTCTCCTAATCATTTCCTCGCTCCACTTTACTTTATCCTCCTCCATTGCCTCCACAGCTTGCTTAGTGGTGTTGAGAGCCTCCTGAAGTGTGGACATTTCCGACTGCCACTGGAGTCTTTCCTTCCTTCCTCCTTCCTGTTCCTGTAGCAGAGCTGCCTTGAGCCTGGAGGTTTCCTGACTATGTGTAGCCAAGATTTGGGACTTCTCATGCTCCCAAAGGCATCTTGACTTTTCCAGTTGGTCATGGGCTTGAACCAGGGAGGTTTGGATTTTGGATGTTTCCTCAATCTCTCTGGCGAGGCATGTCTCTGCCTCCATTGTTTTCTCTCTTTCAGTGTGGACAGCTCTCTCAAGGTCGCTGACCTTTTGGCTACCACTCGACTGAAGAATCCTCAGTGCTGAAACTTCCTTCCCTAGCAAACTGTTCCTGTGGACTGAGAAGTCGATGCCTCTGCCTGTGGAGATGGAGCCTGAAACACTTTTGCCTCTTCCTCCATCCCCAGGAAAGTCTGGTCTTCAATTGTCTCTTTCCTCAGGGCAGTCTGGTCTTCAATTGTCACTGCTGACTCTGTCCTAGGGATAATCTTTCTTCATATATCTCTTCTGACTTTATACTCAGGACAATCTCGTCCTGATTCATCTCTGCTGAGTCCACCCTAAGGACAGTCATGTTTGTTGCCTTTGTTTCCTGACATGCTGGAAATGGAAGGCTGGTGTGTACGTCCTCATGATTGAAAATGCAAGGCTTAGTTTAGTAAATTTGTCTTTGCTGCATTTGTTAGATTGGCATAGAGACTTCCAAAAATGAATTTACAGAGCCTGATAAATTATGTGACACACAGAAACAAGATCTTCTAAACAACTGACAGAAGATCTGAAAATGAATCCATTTAATGCTACAAAGCAGGGGAGAATATAATAATAATAATAATAACTGCATTTGTATAGCACTTATCTAAACAAAGTTGAACAGCTAAACATGACTTTCACCTAGCCTGGAAGGATAGCTTGATATATTACAAGAAAGCACTTAGAAATGCCAGAACCTCTTATTATTCATTATTAATAGAAGAAAATAAGAACAACACCAGGTTCCTCTTGGGGAACCTGGGAAGCTGCTCCATTCCAAGTGGGATGAATACAATCTCTCCTAATCAGACCAGGTTTCCCCCAAAAAGTTTGCCAATTATCTACGAAGCCCACGTTGTTGGACACCACCTCGACAGCCAGCGGTGAAAGGATGACGTGTGGCTGTCATCACTGGAAACATTAGGCAGGGGTCCAGAGAAAATTACGGAGTCCGACATTGTCTTTGCATAAGTACACACCGAATCAATATTGATTTTTGTGACCTCCGACTGACGTAGTCGGAGGTCATTACTGCCGACATGAATAACATTCTTACTGTACTTACGCTTACCCTTAGCCAGCCGTTTTAAATAGGACTCTATGTCGCCGCGATTCAAAATGGCTGATCCTCGCCTCCATCCTGGCAAATAAGTTAAATTTAACACACATACTGTTATCGCTAAAGGAGGCAGAGGAGTGAGTGAACATCAAGCACACTGAGCAGGAGAGAGCAGGGGAGGGGGAGGGAGAAGCCATTGTTAGCTGCTAATGCTATGTTGCTAAGCTAACACGGGTAGTGTGTAAATCACAGTGATTTAGCAAATGAGTCGCTAGGAGAGGGAGAGGTGAGTGTAAGGAATAGTAAAACTGTGAGTGTGACTCAAAATTAGCTTCAGTGAGTCAGATATTAGCAGAATAGGGAGAGACGAAAAAGAGAAGAGTTCAAAACAAGGAGGTGACACAACACGCTCACCGCAATACGTCAGCACGTCAACAACACAACACGTGTTACTTGTTATTTGAAAGTTAATGTTAGTTCTGTTAGGCTTTTCATTTTCTTTGCATGCATCTAACTACTTTCTTTAACCTGGCACCAACACCTCACACACTCATCTCCACAAACTTAACACATACATGTGATCTCAGCCACATGGTCCCACCACTCCAGGGGGCCTTTTGTCTTCATAGTGGCCAGCTGCCATTTTGAATCTCAGTCTCACACACACACACACACACACACACACACACACACACACACACACACACACACACACACACACACACACACACATCTGTATATAGTAAGTACACCTTTTGTTAGTTTGTGTGTTTATACTTTTATTTTTTTCATAAATGTTGCATTAGTGTGAATTTTGCCAACCTCTATACTGTCAAGAAAGAGAAGAGATACTTTATTGATCCCTCAAGGGTAAATTCTTTTTACACTCGTTTTTTTAGATGCACTTTTTTTTAACCCTGAAAAACAATCCCACACACACAAAGGGCTCATAGACATGCACATTTGGAGAGAGATGGTGGAATGATGAGAACTCCATATCCTTCAACTTTGCTAGCTATTGATGTGGTAATTTTGGTTATAGTTATTTATTTAATTATTAATCAGAGTTCCAAATTTGTAGTCAGTAATTTCATGAGACTTATTCAATAATTTGGCTATCTTTTCCCTTCCTTTGAAGGGTGGTGCCCCTATTTATCTTTTATCAATCCAATTATTATTTCATATTAATATTTTTAATATTAATATTTAATATTTCTCTGATAGCCACATTTATTGAATGCCCAAAAGCACAACTGTGGAGGTGAAGGGGCTGGGAGAGCACCGTCACCTGCACCACAGAGGATCAGTCAGCACAGGTGAGAGCTGTTAGCTGATTGATCCTCATGCTTGAAAAGGCAGCAGCAGAGCTGCCTCGTGGAACACACTGGGGAAGAGACTGGGCGAAGCTAAAGGTCCAGCAGAAAGTGCTGGACCCTTTAAGTTAAGTGTTCTGTCAGTTCTCTTTGTATTAAATGAAAAGATGTTGCTGAGCACCCAATGGTTGGACTGGTTCGTCTCTGGCTGTCGTGGTGGGTACCCCGTGGCATGGTCGACTGCCACAACACCATTTAATGGTGCCACGTTTAATGAGTACATAGTCACAACAGTGATTAAGTGCAAGTGTTTGTTTTCCTGGTTCTTTTAAAGAGCTGGAAAAATCGTCTCAGCAAAGACGGCTTCTTTGATTTGCTCTCTATCACCTTCTCCTCCATTGCCTCCAGAGCTTGCTTAGTGGTGTTGAGAGCCACCTGAAGTGTGGACATTTCCGACTGCCACTGGAGTCTTTCCTTCCTTCCTCCTTCCTGTTCCTGTAGCAGAGCTGCCTTGAGCCTGGAGGTTTCCTGACTATGTGTAGCCAAGATTTGGGACTTCTCATGCTCCCAAAGGCATCTTGACTTTTCCAGTTGGTCTTGGGCTTGAACCAGGGAGGTTTGGAGTTTGGATGTTTCCTCAATCTCTCTGGCGAGGCATGTCTCTTCCTCCATTGTTTTCTCTCTTTCAGTTTGGACAGCTCTCTCAAGGTCACTGACCTTTTGGTTTCCACTTGACTGAAGCATCCTCAGTTGTGAAACTTCCTTCCCTAGACCCACTTTAGTGGCATAAATTTCTACAATTTCTCGCTCCACATCCTTTGCCTTTCTGACGAGGTCATCATTTTCATGTAACTGAGCGATCATTTTCATGTGCTTCTCATACAGGAGCTGATTCAAGAGTTCAGAGTAGGCATGTGTAGTCAAATCAATCCCACTGCCAGATTCAAACTTAGGCTCAGATGCAGACACAAATGCAGATGCCTCTGTGTGTGCAGAAACATCAGCTGTCCCAGCAAACTCTGTTCCTGTGGACTGAGAAGTCGATGCCTCTGCCTGTGGAGATGGAGGCTGAAACACTTTTGTCTCTTCCTCCATCCCCAGGACAGTCTGGTCTTCAATTGTCTCTTTCCTCAGGACAGTCTGGTCTTCAATGGTCTTTGTTGTGTCTTTCCTCAGGACAGTCTGGTCTTCAATTGTCTCTGCTGACTCTGTCCTAGGGATTATCTTTTCTTCATTCATCTCTTCTGACTTTATACTCAGGACAATCTCGTCCTTATTAATCTCTGCTGAGTCCACCCTCAGGACAGGCATGTTTGTTGCCTTTGTTTCCTGACATGCTGGAAATGGAAGGCAATTTACAACTCCCTTTTTTTTCTTTGGGGGAGACTGCACTTTCCTTTTCACTTCAAATGCAGATGCCTCTGTGTGTGCAGAAACATCAGCTGTCCCAGCAAACTGTGTTCCTGTGGACTGAGAAGTCGATGCCTCTGCCTGTGGAGATGGAGGCTGAAACACTTTTGCTTCTTCCTCCATCCCCAGGACAGTCTGGTCTTCAATTCTCTCTTTCCTCAGGACAGTCTGGTCTTCAATTGCCTTTGGTGTCTCTTTCCTCAGGACAGTCTGGTCTTCAATTGACTCTGCTGACTCTGTCCTCGGGATAATCTTTTCTTCAATTATCTCTTCTGACTTTATACTCAGGACAATCTCGTCCTTATTCATCTCTGCTGAGTCCACCCTCAGGACAGGCATGTTTGTTGCCTTTGTTTCCTGACATGCTGGAAATGAACGGTGATATACATGTCCCTTTTTTTTCTTTCGGGGAGACTGCACTTTCCTTCTCACTTCAGGTCTTAAGACGGGAATTCCATATACAACTTTTTCTATTATGTTCTTCTTCTTCTTTTTAGATGTAGTTGGCTTATTATTCTCCCTAATTTCACTTCTGTCTGGTTTATAGATCTCTCTTTGTAGTGGTGGGAAATTAATATCATACATTGATTGATTGAACGTTAGAAGCGGTCCATTGCTTTCGGTCACTTTATTCCAATTCATGCTGAGATTTCTACTCGATCCTCTTCACTGAAATGTCTCTAAGTAAATATTAATGATAAAACAATGTGAGGCATTATACCTACTATGGGGAAAATGATGCTTTGTAAACCGTAACATCAAAGCACATTGAAGGCACGAAAGAAGAATGCCTTTACATCAAAATCAAAGCCCCAGAGAATGGTGTCCTTTGCATCAAACTCAAAGGATGGAATATTGATAGAACAAATGATCATATATGTTTGTAATAAAGACATCTGTCTAAAATTGGCCTCTTACATCATTATGTGTGCAACTGTGATCTGATTTCCTGTTGAAGTTGACAAGTCTGTTAATAGTAGCACAAAGAGAAAAGAATTGGTTGCCTGGCTGAGAAAACTGAGATGTGTGGCCTGTTGACTGCACCTCTTCATCTAACAGCTCACTAGGGTTGCTTCTGACTGTTCCATTTCTCCCTGCAATATCTCTAACTAATCCCTGGTTGAAAAAATACCCCAAATAACTGTTACCTTGGTTTGTAAACATGTTACATAGAATAATGCAAATGTTAATAGTAGTGAGACAGAAAAACTCCAGGGCAACAAAAATAAAAAAAATATCGTTTGCGTGTTGGACGTAGTGTGCACAGCTTTTTATTAACAGTCTATGATGTAGTGTTACGTTTTCATTCATCCTACCTGGTTTATCTGCATAAAGATTTTATATTCAATATTTACATGAGATGAAACAGAATTTGCTTATTTACTGTTCACGTGTGTGGCTTTGAATAGGTTTGAATGATGTTATTTTTACATACATAACACTGCGGCTATTTCAGGTCTGTTAAGCCATTGACACAACCTTCAGGCCATAGTTCACAGCTTTTTGAAATTCAAACATCAAACTGCATCAAAACAAAAACATTTAGCTTTGAGGTCAAATTGATAAACAGGAAGTGATTCTGTGAATATACAGTGTCACAAAGAAATGCAATATGTCACCTTGTACTTTACATATACATTACATATATACATACCAGCCACAAAATGTTGCCTTTTTAATTCTGTGTTCAAGTGAAAAATAAAAGAGTAAAATCCATAAAATAAATGTTGTTATTATTAAACTGTTATTAATTATTATTAAATAATTATTAAACTGAATCTCCTCTCTCTCACTTCTGTCCTGTTTGGAGATGCCTTTAGGAAGTGATGCGAAATTAATTTCATCCACCTTCGGCAAGGATTCACCCTCTGCTTGGAAATGCATTGTCTTCTGAGGGTTGACTGTTGGCAGCTCAGTTTATTTTATTTTGAAGAAATGACACCACGACTTGAAACAATACAATTGATGATCAAATATAATCTATTTAATGTGAATGTGGACAGCAGTGACATCATAGAAATCCTTTTTTTAATTGGCTGGTGTGTACGTCCTCATGATTGAAAATGCAAGGATTTGTTTAGTAAATTTGTTTTTGCTGCATTTGTTAGATTGGCATAGAGACTTCCAAAAATGAATTTACAGAGCCTGATAAATTATGTGACACACAAAAACAAGATCCTCTAAACAACTGACAGAGGATCTGAAAATGAATCAATTTAATGCTACAAAGCAGGGGAGAATATAATAATAATAATAATAACTGCATTTGTATAGCACTTATCTAAACAAAGCTACAAAGTGCTTCACAGGAAAATTATAAAATCCATGGCTAGAAGAAGAATACATTTAAATTAAAAAAAAGTAATTCAGTCAAATTTTTTGAGCCACAGAACCGGTTGTGGTGGTTGTTGTAATGAAAATATTAACTTAAATTGTACCTTGGTGTAATCAAGTATTCAGGCCTATTAATCTGAACAGCGTTGAGAAAGGCTAAAAGTAAATCTGACTGGCTACTGGCAAGTATGGCAGTGCTATGAAAGCCATGTGGCCCACTCAGTAGATCAGATGTCATTACCTCAGTGCCTTTTTTATTCTCTTTATTTATTCATTTGTTTTCAAACTAAATTGAACTAAATACCTACTCTCATAGGTTGCAGAGTCAGAAGCTGCCATATTAGCCCATTGACGACTGTGGAGCTGAAAAACTCCCTCTTTAACTGGGAGAAACCTCTGGCAGAACCAGACTCAATGTGTGACAGTTTCTGACCCAACTACACATACTGTTCATGTACAACCATTACAATAACTAACATCCATAACAATAAACATTTTATTTTCATTTTCTTTTACTCTGTGTCAATCTGTTCATAAACTAATGGCCACCTTGGGCTTGCAAACCTCTGACCAGGGATGCCACGTCAGGTGTGATGGTTGTGACAGCCAGCCTAAAGTCCTGGTAGACATCGAGTCTGTTTCAGGCTTTTGTTTTTATTGTGACAAGGGCACTGCAGGCTGTCTCAGACAGGTAGGTAGTACTAAATGGGAGAATAACCTTTGTTACTGTGTGTTTGGCCAGGGTGTGAGCGACAGCGTGTCCTTTGACGATCCAAAACTGTTTGTGTCCTTTTTCCTGGAAATATTTTTTTGACACAGAATCAGCTTGCAGGTCAAAGTTCATCTTCACAGCCGAGGTACGCCACAACCTCAAGGCTGGAAATGTAGGGATCCATCACCCACATTTCCTTTGACATTTAGTCGTCGATGTCGGCAAAGCGGCTCTTAATCTCCTCACGGAGCAGCTTCATGTGCCGGGTGAACTCTATGTGTAAAGACGCACTGCGGTGCCATCAGACTGTTTCAGCAGAAGTGGAAAATGCTGCAAGTCCCCATTTGACATTTTTGCAGCTCTGTACTCCAGTTTGCGCACAAAAGCATCCAGAGTGTCTTTGCACTGCATGACGTTTGACTCGGGTCCTTGCATTCGCTTGTTCGTCTCATTGTACAGTGTGAATGTGTCTGCCAGGTAAGCCGCTTTGATCCAAAACGCATCAATGAGCTGTTCACACAGTGGTTGGTTGTGATGTTGCAAGAATTCTTTTATTTTTTCTTGCAATTCCATAAAACGCACAAGCACTTGTCCACACGACAACCATCTCACCTCCGTGTGAAGCAGTAATGTTTGATGTGCCTCATCCTCACACAGTTGGGCCAAAAGTCTCTTATTAGTAGGGCGAGCTTTAATAAAATTTACAACTTTAACAACAGTTGACAGGGTGTTGCTGAGGTCTTCTGAAAGTTGTTTACTGGCCAATGCATGGCAACGCAGCATGCAGTGAAAAATCGTGCACCCTGGGGCTTTTTCCTTCAGGAGGGTGTTAAATCCCTTGTTTTTGCCCATCATCGCTGTGCAACACACGGCCAGGTTTTCATAGGGCAGACTGTGCGATGAGAAATATGAGTCCACGGCTAAAAATATATCCTGGCCCGTTGTTGTTGTTGTTAGATTTGTAGACCCCACCATTAATATACTGGACATACAGGATGAGCACGGACTCCTCTGCCACTGTTGTTGTTTCATCCAGCTGAATGGTGAAGGGAGAAGTCTTAAGCTTCTCATGCAGCTGGTTTTGGCAGTCGTTCGCCATTTTATCAATTCTGTCTTTGACAGTGTTGTCAGACAGCGGGACAGTTCTCACTTTATCAGCCACCTGTGGTCCACACAGCCGCTTCACAATTTTCAGGCAGGCGGGCTTGATAAGCTGTTCTCCAATATTGTGTGGCTTTTTAGCCTTGGCAATTAATAGTGAACACTCAAATGATGCCTCCGTGGCTCTGTGTAAATCACTACCTGCTCTTTCAAAAGCTCTTCTAATGTCCATAGATCTTCTTGATAGTGCCAGCTGCTTCTTCCTCTCAAAATATTCTCTTTCACCAGCAGTCTCGGGGTGTTTAGTCTCCTGGTGTCGTTTGAGTTTGCTTGGCTTCAGGCTGTCATTAGCTAGCCTCTCACCACAAATGACACATTCTGGCCGAAATGTGTCCTGACTTTCCATAAAACCCAAATCGAGGTAACTGTCCTGATATTGCCTTGTTTTTTTGTAACAGACTTCTTTTTTGATACAGAGGACGTATCATCACTTTTTCGTTTCCCCGACATTTTGTGTGATGCTAAACAATCAACTGAATGGAAGTTCAGAGGTCACAGGCGAAAAAGAAAAAAAAAGAAGAAAAATATGTTTTAATTTCTGTGGGGGGCGCGGACCCAAGGTTGGGAACCACTGCTCTAAGGAGCAGTGTGGTTTTTCTTTTATGTTGTTTCTTTTTTGCGTATGAAAGCGTAATGGAAGTGTACCAAGTGTGTATGGGGCTTCTTACCTGGGGAAGGGGGCATACGTTTTTTTTTTGTATGTATGTATAACTTATTATTTTGTATTAATGGATGTGGGGCAGTGTCAGCGATATCCTGTGGATGCTTTAAAAGCAGTTAATTCCCTGTCTACCTCTGATTATGGTTAATTCAGTGCTGACCAGGAGTAATGACGATATTACAGTGAACTGTATTAGTTGGAACACCAAAGGAGTCAATCACATTATCAAACGTAATAGAGTTTTATCCCATTTGAGAAGTCTCAAGGTTAATATCGCTTTCCTGCAAGAAACCCATCTCATGTCTTCTGACCATAACAGACTTTGTAAAGGGTGGGTGGGGCAACTATACCACTCCAATTATCAAAGCAAGTCTAGGGGAGCTGCAATTCTTGTTAATAAGAATACTCCTTTTATTATGCAGACTGTCACTGCAGACCACCGAGATATGTTGTGGTCACGGGTACCCTGTATAACATACCTATAATTTTGGCTAATGTATATGCGCCAAACGGAGATGATGCATAATTTCTGAAGACTTTTTTATCCTAATTACCCAACTTAATCACACACAGGCTTATTCTAGGGGGTGACTTTAATTGTGTATTACACCCAGCTTTAGACTGCTCCTCTAGCTCTACCTACAATATAACAAGATCAGCGAAGACTATTACTTCCTTCATTCAAGCATATAACTACATAACTGATCCCTGGCGTTTCCTGGACCCCAATCTAAGGCATTTTTCTTTTTTCTCCCCTGTGCATCACTCCTACTCGTGGATTGATTATTTTTTAATTAATAGCCAATGGCTGACCTCAGTCAGAGAATGCAGGTATGAAAGTATCGTCATTTCTGATTATGGGCCTGTAGTGTTGCAATTATCCTTCCCTAATAAAGTTACTCGGCGCCCGTGGCACTTTAGCAATGCTTCTCTCACTAACAAAGGGTTTGTTAACCATATAAACACACAAATAAATGTTTTCTTGTCCACGAATTATACACCAGATGTTAGCAAATCCACTATTTGGGAATCGCTTTTTGAGAGGAGAGATTATTTCATACACCACCTGGGAGGACAGGAATAGAAAACAGCGCATTAAAGATCTTACAGACCAAATTCATCAGCTGGACTATAAATATTCAACTGCTCCCACCCCTGAACTTTTAAAGGAGAGGTCAGCTCTGCAGACAGAGTTCGTCTTGACCACCACCTATTATACAGAGCAACTACTGCTTCAGTCTCGCTCTAATCTGTATGAACACTCACATAAGGCAGGCAGGACTCTTGCTCAACATATTAGGCAGTTCACAGCCTCTACCCTGATCACAAATATCCGCAAACACGACGGTCAGATCTCTAATGACGAGCAGGAGATAAATAATGAGTTTAAAGTATTTTATTCCTCTCTTTACACCTCTGAGGGGATCCATGACCCTTCTAGGCTAAAGTCATTTTTTCAGAGTATGGATTTGCATATATGGCATTTATGGAACAATTGGAAGAACCTCTGTCTTTGGAGGAAACTAGATCTGCTCTTTACAGCATGCAGAATGCTAAACCTCCAGGACCTGATGGTTTCAAGGTCGAATTCCTTAAGAAATTTGGAGATAAGTTGCTGCCAATTTTACTCACTCTTTTTGAGGAATCGTTTGTCGAGGGCCAACTTCCACCCACATTCTCTCAGGCTTCTATCTCAGTTATATTGAAAAAGGGTAAAGATCCCCTTAGTTGTGGGTCATACCGTCCGATATCACTCCTGAACGTGGACTGCAAATTGTTGGCCAAGGTCCTGACTCACCGCCTAGAAGGTACCCCGCCCTCGATTATCTCTCCATATCAAATTGGTTTTATTAAAAATCGCCTCGCTTTCTTTAATATTTGTCGGCTTTAGAATATCATGCAGAACGCTGATCCCAATCAGCCATTACCCGAAGTAATTATGTCCGTGGTATAATTCTCAGACACGTGTTCTAAAACAGACATTGCGGAAACTAGAGAGGAAGTGGCGTTCCACCAATAAACATGACTTTCACCTAGCCTGGAAGAATAGCTTGATATATTACAAAAAGCCACTTAGAAATGCCAGAACCTCTTATTATTCATTATTAATAGAAGAAAATAAGAACAACCCCAGGTTTCTCTTCAGCACTGTAGCCAGGCTGACAGAAAGTCACACCTCTACTGACCCATCTATTCCTCTAACCCTGAGAAGCAATGATTTCATGAGCTTCTTTACAAATAAAATTATAACCATCAGGGATAAAATCCACCACCTCCTCCCAATGAATAGCACATACATAGATACATTGTCTGGTCCTGAAACCATAGAACCAGATTTATGTTTGAACCAATTTTCTTCTATTGACCTTCCTGAACTGACCTCATTAGTTTCATCATGTAAACCAACAACTTGTCAATTAGACTCTGTCCCAACTGGACTTTTTAAGGGAGTTGTCCCCCTGATTGACAGTTCCATATTAAATCAGATTTACATGTCTTTGTTAACCGGCTATGTACCTCAAGCTTTTGAGGTAGCTGTTATTAAACCTCTGCTTAAAAAGCCTACACTTGACCCAGAGGTTTTAGCTAATTAAGGAGCCATATCAAACCTGCCCTTCATTTCAAAAATCTTAGAAAAAGCAGTTGCTAACCAGCTGTGTGATCACTTAGATAGTAACGATTTGTTGGACAAATACCGGTCAGGATTTAGAATCCATCACAGCACAGAAACAGCACTATTGAAAGACCTTTTTAAGGCATCAGATGATGGACTTGTCTCTGTGCTCGTCCTGTTGGATCTTAGTGCAGCATTTGACACCATAGATCATAAGATCCTGTTATAGAGACTAGAACAACATATAGGGATCAGAGGAACTGCACTAGACTGGTTTAAATCATATTTATCAGATAGATTTCAATCTGCTAATGTCAACAATGACCCCTCCATGCACATGCAAGTTAGTCATGGAGTTCCACAAGGTTCTGTCCTTGGACCGATACTCTTCACCTTATATATACTCCCCTTAGGCAACATCATGAGAAAGCACCACATACACTACCATTGTTACACAGATGACACCCAGCTGTACATTTCTCTGAAGCATGATGAATCTAATCACTTAGTTCAACTTCAGGAATGTCTCAAGAACATCAAGGCCTGTAATTCCTTATTATCAGGATGCCCCAGGAAGACTGTAAAGTCTCCAGTTGGTCCAAAATGCCGCAGCACAAGTGCTGACAGGAGCTCTAAGGAGAGATCATATTACTCCTGTCTTAGCTTCTCCACATTGGCTAGGCAATTTCAAAATAGTTTTCAAAATCCTGCTCCTCACATTTAAAGCCCTTAACAATCAAGCCCCTTCATATATCAAAGACCTGATAACACCATATTATCCAAATAGATCAATTCGTTCACAAAACACAGGCTCTCTTGTGGTTCCAAGAGTCTGTAAGAGTAGAACAGGAGGTAGAGCATTCAGCTACCAGGCTCCTCTCCTGTGGAACCAGCTCCCAAACATCGTTTTAATCACCATTATATTAAATTGTTTTAATTGGTTTTGTTCATTTTTATCAGTTGTAGAACCAACACGGGACGGAGCAACCGGGTCCCGTCAGAATAACCCCGAGCCAAAACAGCAGGACTGATTCCAGGGGGCGGTGGCACTAGACACGCCACACCCCTGCCTGCATCCCTTTTCGGTGCGCCGATGGGCAAGAGTGTTGCGCCCACGACACGGAGACGCTGCGGACAGAAAGCGCACCAGCGACAGTCAGCAGAGGACCCAGCGACACAACAAAACCAAACAGGCAGATAACGCCAGCCTACCTGCGGACACGAACTACAACCCCAACAGAGCTCCAAGCGGGACCGCCGATATAGTCAGCCACTTGTGGTGCTGTAAGAGTTGGAAGTCAGTGTCACCACTGTGCACATTGCGCTGATCATGGATGAAGAGTAAGTGCGCTACCGTACCTGTATGTATGGGGGATGTGCGCTTGAGCTTACCACACCACGCCACAGCCACCACCCGAGGGATCAAAGGGTGGAAAGGAAAGAGCGTGGTGTGGCCGCTCACCCGGTTATAAGTGGTCGACTGGCGCCGCCCAGCACTTAACCTAGCGCCACACCGTGGCCGGGAGGAAGAATACAATTCATTAAAAAAGAGTGTTGGATCCAGAGGCTTAATTTTCTCTCATTCTTCTCAGTGAAATATCTAGGTCACATCATTATGAATGATTTCTGTGATTCTGACGAGGTGCAGCATCGGTGCTGTAAACTCTATGCACAAGCCAACATATTCACTGCATGTATCAGCTGCTAGAAAGATAGAAAGATGTGAAGAGATCAAACAATGAAGTCATCTCATTGAACTTATTTTCTTTTTTGATTTTGCCACACAGGAACCAGTGAAGTCTGATGAGGCGAGGGAAATGGCTAACCGGATCAATGCTTTTGGTTACTTGGAGTGCTCGGCCAAGACGAAGGATGGCGTGAGGGAGGTGTTTGAGATGGCCACCAGGGCAGCACTGCAGGCCAAGAGAAGAGGCAAGAAAAGCGGCTGCTGCCTTTTATAGAGTGTCAGGTGACGCAGGATCAGGAGGGAAGGAGGGAAATAAACACGGCTAAGAAAAACATCCCTGTGCCTGTTTCCACCAAGGTAGGCACAGTTGACTGGGGAGTTGTAGGGATGAAACCAGGCTAAAGAAAAAAAGGAAGGTGAAATGCTATGGAAAAGGGGAATACATGTATATACATTTAAGTTCGACATTATAGCTTTTAGCTTTCAAATAGAAATACTGTAATCTCGAGTTTAGGACTCAATAAAGCTGAAATTAAGAGAACATGACGAGAAGGGAACATCTCTCCTGCTCATACTCTTACTCCAGTACAGTAAGCTCCTCTGTGGCTGGTGGTCGAAATCAGACGAATGCCTGCCTAACTAACTGTTGGAAGACTTCCGTGGCTTGCAGTGTGACTGTGCTTGTCTTTCATTCTGTATGTTTTTCACTCTCCTTAAATTCCAAAGTTAGAACTAACAAACTTTTTATGGACTCGCTTTTCTTTTTTATGAACCTGTGATATTTCATACAATTTTCAATTAAAAAGCAGAGTTTAATTATTTGCAGTTAAGTATAAAAACATAATGAGACCAACGACCATGAGTGTTTTATACCTGCTTGTTAATTAATAAAAGTTGACTGAGTTAACTTGGCCTTAAAGTGACAAAACTCTGTAAAATTCAGAATAGAATTCAAGATCCTGCTCCTCACATTTAAAGCCCTTAACAATCAAGCCCCTTCATATATAAAAGAGTTCATAACACCATATTATCCAAACAGATCACTTCGTTCACAAAACACAGGCTCTCTTGTGGTTCCAAGAGTCTGTAAGAGTAGAACAGGAGGTAGAGCATTCAGTTACCAGGCTCCTCTCCTGTGGAACCAGCTCCCACTCTGGGTTCAGGAAGCAGACACCATCTCTTACAGTTAAACTTAAAACGTTCCTCTTTGACAAAGCCTATAGTTAGTTCTGGATCAGGTGAGTCCTGAACCATCACTTAGTTATGCTGCTATAGGTCTAGACTGCTGGGGGAACTCCCATCATGCACTGAGGACCTCTCCACTTCTCTCTGTCTCTCTGCCCCCCCACATTCATTCATTTATTTATTTTAATACATGTCAATGACTAGTTCACTTTGTACTCCCATAGTCTCTCTCTCTCTTTCTCTCTCTCATTTCAGATGTCTCTGACCCCGGAACCTCAGGACAACAACTTTACCATTATTACTATTATTAATTACAATATCTCAGTAATTAATTATGATATGAATTGTGTCTGTTATCAATAATAATTAAATGTCTTAACACTGTTGTTTACATTTTAACTAGTCAGATCTAATACCTGATGGTGCTCAAGTGTTCCCGGTCTTTTATCGCTGCCGTTATTGCAGTTATTATTATTATTATATTCTCCCCTGCTTTGTAGCATTAAATGGATTCATTTTCAGATCCTCTGTCAGTTGTTTAGAGGATCTTGTTTTTGTGTGTCACATAATTTATCAGGCTCTGTAAATTCATTTTTGGAAGTCTCTATGCCAATCTAACAAATGCAGCAAAAACAAATTTACTAAACAAATCCTTGCATTTTCAATCATGAGGACGTACACACCAGCCAATTAAAAACATATTACTATAATGTCACTGCTGTCCACATTCACATTAAATAGATTATATTTGATCATCAATTGTATTGTTTCAAGTAGTGGTGTCATTTCTTCAAAATAAAATAAACTGAGCTGCCAACAGTCAACCCTCAGAAGACAATGCATTTCAAGCAGAGGTTGAATCCTTGCCGAAGGTGGATGAAATTTCGCATCACTTCCTAAAGGCATCTCCAAACAGGACAGAAGTGAGAGAGAGGAGATTCAGTTTAATAATTATTTAATAATAATTAATAACAGTTTAATAATAATAACATTTATTTTATGGATTTTACTCTATTTTATTTTTCACTTGAACACAGAGTTAAAAAGGCAACATTTTGTGGCTGGTATGTATATATGTAATGTATATGTAAAGTACAAGGTGACATATTGCATTTCTTTGTGACACTGTATATTCACAGAATCACTTCCTGTTTATCAATTTGACCTCAAAGCTAAATGTTTTTGTTTTGATGCAGTTTGATGTTTGAATTTCAAAAAGCTGTGAACTATGGCCTGAAGGTTGTGTCAATGGCTTAACAGACCTGAAATAGCCGCAGTGTTATGTATGTAAAAATAACATCATTCAAACCTATTCAAAGCCACACACGTGAACAGTAAATAAGCAAGTTCTGTTTCATCTCATGTAAATATTGAATATAAAATCTTTATGCAGATAAACCAGGTAGGATGAATGAAAACGTAACACTACATCCTAGACTGTTAATAAAAAGCTGTGCACACTACGTCCAACACGCAAACGATAAAAAGGCCTGGAGTTTTTCTGTTTCACTACTATTAACATTTGCATTATTCTATGTAACATGTTTACAAACCAAGGTAACAGTTATTTGGGGTATTTTTTCGACAAGGGATTAGTTAGAGATATTGCAGGGAGAAATGGAACAGTCAGGAGCAACCCTAGTGAGCTGTTAGATGAAGAGGTGCAGTCAACAGGCCACACATCTCAGTTTTCTCAGCCAGGCAACCAATTCTTTTCACTTTGTGCGACTATTAACAGACTTGTCAACTTCAACAGGAAATCAGATCACAGTTGGACACATAAATGGTAAATGGTTGTACCACTCAAAGCGCTTTACACTACAGTTTTCCATTCACCCATTCACACACACATTCATACAGAAATCTCAGCATGAATAGGAATAAAGTGACCGAAAGCAATGGACCGCTTCTAACGTTCAATCAATCAATGGATGATATTAATTTCCCACCACTACAAAGAGAGATCTATAAACCAGACAGAAGTGAAATTGGGGAGAATAATAAGACAACTACATCTAAAAAGAAGAAGAAGAACATAATAGCAAGAGTTGTATATGGAATTCCCGTCATTAGACCTGAAGTGAAAAGGAAAGTGCAGTCTCCCCCAAAGAGAAAAAAGGGACTTGTATATCACCGTTCATTTCCAGCATGTCAGGAAACAAAGGCAACAAACATGCCTGTCCTGAGGGTGGACTCAGCAGAGATGAATAAGGACGAGATTGTCCTGAGGAAAGAGACAACAAAGACAATTGAAGACCAGACTGTCCTGAGGAAAGAGACAATTGAAGACCAGACTGTCCTGGGGATGGAGGAAGAGGCAAAAGTGTTTCAGCCTCCATCTCCACAGGCAGAGGCATCGACTTCTCAGTCCACAGGAACACAGTTTGCTGGGACAGCTGATGTTTCTGCACACACAGAGGCATCTGCATTTGAAGTGAAAAGGAAAGTGCAGTCTCCCCCAAAGAAAAAAAAAGGAAGTTGTATATTGCCTTCCATTTCCAGCATGTCAGGAAACAAAGGCAACAAACATGACTGTCCTGAGGGTGGACTCAGCAGAGATGAATAAGGACGAGATTGTCCTGAGTATAAAGTCAGAAGAGATATATGAAGAAAAGATTATCCCGGTGACAGAGTCAGCAGAGACAATTGAAGACGAGACTGTCCTGATGAAAGAGACAATTGAAGACCAGACTGTCCTGGGGATGGAGCAAGAAGCAAAAGAGTTTTAGCCTCCATCTCCACAGGCAGAGGCATCGACTTCTCAGTCCACAGGAACACAGTTTGCTGGGACAGCTGATGTTTCTTCACACACAGAGGCATCTGCATTTGAAGTGAAAAGGAAAGTGCAGTCTCACCCAAAGAAAAAAAGGGAAGTTGTAAATTGCCTTCCATTTCCAGCATGTCAGGAAACAAAGGCAACAAACATGCCTGTCCTGAGGGTGGACTCAGCAGAAATGAATAAGGACGAGATTGTCCTGAGTATAAAGTCAGAAGAGATATATGAAGAAAAGATTATCCCTAGGACAGAGTCCGCAGAGACAATTGAAGACCAGACTGTCCTGAGGGAAGAGACAACAAAGACAATTGAAGACCAGACTGTCCTGAGGAAAGAGACAATTGAAGACCAGACTGTCCTGGGGATGGAGGAAGAGGCAAAAGTGTTTCAGCCTCCATCTCCACAGGCAGAGGCATCGACTTCTCAGTCCACAGAAACAGAGTTTGCTGGGACAGCTGATGTTTCTGCACACACAGAGGCATCTGCATTTGTGTCTGCATCTGTGCCTAAGTTTGAATCTGGCAGTGGGGTTGATTTGACTACACATGCCTACTCTGAACTCTTGAATCGGCTCCTGTATGAGAAGCACATGAAAATGATCGCTCAGGTACATGAAAATGATGACCTCGTCAGAAAGGCAAAGGATATGGAGCGAAAAATTGTATATATTTATGCCACTAAAGTGGGTCTAGGGAAGGAAGTTTCACAACTGAGGATGCTTCAGTCAAGTGGTAGCCAAAAGGTCAGTGACCTTGAGAGAGCTGTCCAAACTGAAAGAGAGAAAACAATGGAGAAAGAGACATGCCTCGCCAGAGAGATTGAGGAAACATCCAAAATCCAAACCTCCCTGGTTCAAGCCCATGACCAACTGGAAAAGTCAAGATGCCTTTGGGAGCATGAGAAGTCCCAAATCTTGGCTACACATAGTCAGGAAACCTCCAGGCTCAAGGCAGCTCTGCTACAGGAACAGGAAGGAGGAAGGAAGGAAAGACACCAGTGGCAGTCGGAAATGTCCACAATTCAGGTGGCTCTCAACACCACTAAGGAAGCTCTGGAGGCAATGGAGGAGGATAAAGTAAAGTGGAGCGAGGAAATGATTAGGAGAATAACAATCCTAGAAGAGATGATAAAGGTGAAAGAGAGCAAATCAAAGAAACCGTCTTTGCTGAGACGATTTTTCCAGCTCTTTAAAAGAACCAGTAAAACAAACACTTGCACTTAATCACTGTTGTGACTATGTACTCATTAAACGTGGCACCATTAAATGGTGTTGTGGCAGTCGACCATGCCACGGGGTACCCACCACGACAGCCAGAGACGAACCAGTCCAACCATTGGGTGCTCAGCAACATCTTTTTATTTAATACAAAGAGAACTGACAGAACACTTAACTTAAAGGGTCCAGCACTTTCTGCTGGACCTTTAGCTTCGCCCAGTCTCTTCCCCAGTGTGTTCCACGAGGCAGCTCTGCTGCTGCCTTTTCAAGCATGAGGATCAATCAGCTAACAGCTCTCACCTGTGCTGACTGATCCTCTGTGGTGCAGGTGAAGGTGCTCTCCCAGCCCCTTCACCTCCACATACCTCCACTGTCAGATTCAGGACCGGGAGCTATCCGGCCTGAACTGCTCCCCCCCTTCCATCCGCCCAGGGGAGGAACCCACCCCACCAAAGGAGGCGCTCCGGGCGTCGAGCAGGTGGGCATCGCGGGATGCGGCGTCTCTCTGGCGGCCTGGAAGGTGGGCGCCGCCGCACAGGCACCTTGGACCCCGGAACAGGAGTGCGCCGCCGTCTGGGGGACCAATCCATAGAAGCAGGGTCGGCAGGCGTCGGCCTTTGTGTGTGTGGGATTGTGTTTCAGGGTTAAAAAAAAGTGCATCTAAAAAAATGAGTGTAAAAAGAATTTACCCTTGAGGGATCAATAAAGTATCTCTTCTCTTTCTTGACAGTATAGAGGTTGGCAAAATTCACACTTATGCAACATTAATAAAGACGTGTTTTAAAGAAAAACATTTATTATGAAAAAAATAAAAGTATAAACACACAAACTAACAAAAGGTGTACTTACTATATACAGATGTGTGTGTGTGTGTGTGTGTGTGTGTGTGTGTGTGTGTGTGTGTGGAGTGGTGGGACCATGTGGCTGAGATCACATGTATGTGTTAAGTTTGTGGAGATGAGTGTGTGAGGTGTTGGTGCCAGGTTAAAGAAAGTAGTTAGATGCATGCAAAGAAAATGAAAAGCCTAACAGAACTAACATTAACTTTCAAATAATAAATAACACGTGTTGTGTTGTTGACGTGCTGACGTATTGCGGTGAGCGTATTGTGTCACCTCCTTGTTTTGAACTCTTCTCTTTTTCGTCTCTCCCTATTCTGCTAATATCTGACTCACTGAAGCTAATTTTGAGTCACACTCACAGTTTTACTATTCCTTACACTCACCTCTCCCTCTCTTAGCGACTCATTTGCTAAATCACTGTGATTTACACACTACCCGTGTTAGCTTAGCAACTTAGCATTAGCAGCTAACAATGGCTTCTAATAAGTGCTATACAAATGCAGTTATTATTATTATTATTATATTCTCCCCTGCTTTGTACCATTAAATGGATTCATTTTCAGATCTTCTGTCAGTTGTTTAGAAGATCTTGTTTCTGTGTGTCACATAATTTATCAGGCTCTGTAAATTCATTTTTGGAAGTCTCTATGCCAATCTAACAAATTGGCCCCCCTCTATGGCCAAATACCAGATGGCCCTGGAATGTCTGGATGTTCTTTATTAAAGTCACTGATAAGATCCAAGTCCATAATAAAACTGTCCGGAACCCACTGGCGTTCTTCAGGTCCATACCCCACCCAGTCCACCAGGAGTTTCCTGCCCTGGCCCCTTTTACGCACCGCCAGCATGGTGTACACCGGCCCTCCATCGACCATACGGGGAGAAGGGGGTGATTTGGTAGCTGGAAACAGAGCACTCTCCTTGACCGGCTTAATTTTGCTGACGTGGAATGTGGGATGTACTCGGAGGGACCGAGGCAGACGAAGACGCACAGCCTCTGGATTGATAATCCTGGTGATGGGGAACGGACCGACGAAGCGTGGAGCCAGTTTGCGCAACTCCACCTGAAGAGGCAGTTCTTTGGCCGCGAGCCAGACTCGCTGGCCAGGCTGGTAGACAGGAGCCGGTCTCCTGCTGCGATCTGCAGCTCTCTTAACTCTGTCCCCTTGACGTATAAGAGTCTGTTGCGCTGCAGCCCAGATAGGGCATGGGCTGATGGGACAGACACCTCAGGTTCGGACTCAGAAAAGGTCGGGGGTTGGTAACCAAAAACACACTTAAAAGGGGACATACTGGTGGCTGAGGTGGGAAGGGAATTATGGGCGTACTCGACCCATGTCAGGTTGAGTACGCCCATAATTCGCCCATAACTCCATGACGCGGGGGTTTTCCCTGCGTCATGGAGTGGCACCGATGACACCGATGGTGTTACGCCCCGTTGCCGGGGAAAATATAAAGTAAAAAAGGTGGAAAGAAACTACACAAGCACGACGAGTTAGCAGCCAGTGTGTATTCGTCAGTCAGCCATCCTGCTTCTCCTTCAACACGGGAACAGACATCAACAATCAATCGCCGTGCAGCACATTCGCCACGGACTTAATAAAAGAAAATAAAACACAATTGCAGTTACAGAAATACTTATGCAAGTCATATTTGATCAAAGGTAAGTACAAAGTTGTAAACAAAAATGATATAAAATAAAGTGTTTTATCTATAAGTGCAGTCCTGTCTCTGTTGTTGTTTCAATACCTGCGAGGCAAAAGCAGTTGAACACTGAATAGATGATCGATCATCATTTTAACCTCTTTTAACTCAAGACACTTGAAAACAATTAATTATTATTCTTTTTTAACTCACTCTTTCTAATGAACTGCTATCTTAGCATATGAAAATCATGAACATGAATTATTATTATTTTCATTCATTTTATCCTATTTTAAACACATGAAACATTTTATTATCCGGTATTATAATCATGACAGTCTTTTTAAACACATTTTGCCATTAATTATTATTATTCTACTCAGTCATAAGCTCTTGGTTAACCAATGTTCACTATTACAACCATGACAATGGCACCGATGAGTTTACAGATCTCCTTCCAGAACCGCGAGATAAACTGGGGCCCCCCGATCTGACACGATGTCCTGTCAGAATCTGTGAATCTTAAAAACATTGTTCATCATAATTTCGGCCGTTTCTTTGGCTGAGGGCAATTTGGGCAAAGCTATAAAGTGAACCATTTTAGCGAATGTCTACGACTGTTAAAACCGTGGTGTACAGACAAAGTCCATAGAAATTTCCGCCCACGGCCGGGACGGAATAGGAAGAGGCTGCAACAAGCCTGCGCGGGTTCTGGAGGAGTTCTTATTCCTGGCACAGACTGGACACGCCTCAACGTACTCCCGCACTTCCAGCTCCATGGACGGCCACCAGAACCGCTGTGTGATGGCGAATATGGTCCGTCGTACGCCCGGATGACAGGTGAGCAGAGACGAGTGAGCCCAGTGAATCACCTGTGGGCGCAGATCAACAGGAACATACAGACGGTTCTCAGGGCACCCACTAGGTGGCGGGGTCTCACCATTCGCTTGCTTCACCTCGGCTTCTATGTGCCAGGATACCAACCCCACCACACGGATAAGTGGAAGGATAGGCTCGGGATCCGTGGCAACAGGCTCGGGGCTGAATAGGCGGGACAGGGCGTCAGGCTTAGTGTTTTTGGACCCCGGTCTGTAAGATAAGGAAAAATTTAATCTGTTAAAAAACAATGAACAGCGAGCTTGACGGGAATTTAATCGTTTAGCTCCTTTTATATACTGCAGGTTATCAGTCCAAACCAAGAACGGGTGTTGTGCCCCCTCCAGCCAATGCCGCCACTCCTCCAACGCCACCTTCACCGCCAACAGTTCACGATTTCCAACGTCGTAGTTCCGCTCAGCTGCCTTCAAGCGTCGGGACAGGAAGGCGCAGGGATGCAGCTTGTTGTCCACCTCGGCTCGCTGGGATAAGACGGCCCTGATCCCCTCGTTAGATGCATCTACTTCCACCACAAACTGGTGAGAGGGATCGGGAAGCGTGAAGATAGGCGCCATGGTGAACCGCCCCTTCAGCTCTCGGAACGCTGCGTCCACGTCAGCGAACCAGCGGAATGACACCTGCGGAAAAGTGAGAGCGTGGAGAGGAGCTGCTATTGCGCTAAAGCCTCTGATAAACCGCCTGTAAAAGTTAGCGAAACCTAGGAATTGCTGCACTTTCTTGCGGCTATCAGGTGTTGGCCACTTGGCTACAGCGCTCACTTTAGCTGGGTCCATCTTAACCCTTCCAGGGGTTACGATAAAGCCCAGGAAGGAGATGGTATCGGCATGAAATTCACTCTTTTCTGCTTTCACATGTAACTTATTAGCTAGAAGATGTTGCAGAACGAGCTTAACGTGTCTCTGGTGGGTTTCCACGTCGGGAGAGTAAATAAGAATATCATCTAGATATACATAAACAAACTGATCTAAAAAGTCTCTTAAAACATCATTAATCAAAGCTTGGAACACTCCTGGGGCATTGGTGAGACCAAACGGCATCACTAAATACTCACTTGGTGTGTTGAAACCAGTTTTCCACTCATCCCCCTCCCGAATGCGGATAAGGTGGTATGCGTTTCGCAGATCCAACTTGGTGAAGATCTGCACTTGTTGTATTTGATCAAATACTGACATCATGAGGGGGAAGGGTTATCTATTCTTGACTGTGACTACGTCAGTCGGAGGTCACAAAAATCAATATTGATTTGGTGTGTACATATGCAAAGAGAATGTCGGACTCCGTAATTTTTCTCTGGACCCCTGCCTAATGTTTCCAGTGATGACATGTACAGCCGCATGTCATCCTTTCACCGCTGGCTGTCAAGGTGGTGTCCAAATAACAACGTGGGCTTCGTAGATAATTGGCGCACTCTTTGGGGGAAACCTGGTCTGATTCGGAGATATTGTATTCATCCCACTTGGAATGGAGCAGCTCTCATATCTAGAAACATGACAACGTTTGTTAGACAGTCCACACCGTGACAATCCAGAGTTGAGACCAGGAGGCAGAGTCGCAGTCTTACACGCTTCTCTGCGCTTCTATTTGAACAGTCATCCTCACAATATCCTATAGAAACTGTGTCTGCCCCCGACACCCTAAATTCATTAAATCAAAAGCAAACAGGACAGGAATAATATATTCAAACCTAATAAAAGTTAACACAGCCAATATACCTGTAACAAAACACAGAATTATAAAAGGCGGTTTATTAAATATCAGGTCACTCAATCAAAAATCATTACTTATTAATGACCTGATTACCGATCACCAAATCGATCTATTATGTTTAACAGAAACCTGGCTGCAAGATGGAGAATATGTAGGCTTAAATGAAACGAAGCCCCCAACCTATACTAATACTCATACTTCTCGAAGCACAGGCAGAGGTGGAGGGGTTGCAGCAACCTCTAAATCTGACCTATCTATCAACCCTCGACCGAAAGAAAGTTATAACTCCTTTGAAAATCTTATAATCAGCCTCATCCATCCAAGCCTGAAATCACATAGAAATTCTGACTAAGGGGCAGGCGGACGATATATGATAACTAGATGAATTGGTTTATCTGAATTCTCTGAATTTCTATCAGAACTAGTTCTTAGGACAGATAAAATAATTATAGTAGGTGATTTCAACATTTATGTAGATGTTGCCAACGACAGCCTTAGTTCAGCTTTCAAATCAATAATAGCGATTGGTGTCATTCAACATGTGAATAAACTCACCCACTGTCTGAATCACACTCTTGATCTTGTTCTGACATATGTCATAGACATTGAAAATGTAATAATATTTCAACAGAACCCTCTTCTGTCCGACCATTTTTTAATTACATTTAAATTTAGAATTACTAATTACACTGATTCTGGACAGAAACTCTATTATAGTCTGTGTTTATCTGATAAAACTGAATACATTTAAGAACTGCTTCCTTCTACACTTACCTCTCAGCCATGTGTCACTACAATACAGGAAAGTTATCAAAACTTTACCCCCACACTAGTTGATAACTTAGTTAATAGTACAGCAGCTTCATTAAAAACAATCCTTGACGCTGTCGCCCCTCTAAAAAAGAAGAAGGCAAATCAGAGGAGATCAGCTCCGTGGTATAATTCTCAGACACGTGTTCTAAAACAGACATCACGGAAACTAGAGAGGAAGTGGCGTTCCACCAATAAACATGACTTTTACCTAGCCTGGAAGAATAGCTTGATATATTACAAGAAAGCACTTAGAAATGCCAGAACCTCCCAGGTTTCTCTTCAGCACTGTAGCCAGGCTGACAGAAAGTCACACCTCTACTGACCCATCTATTCCTCTAACCCTGAGAAGCAATGATTTCATGAGCTTCTTTACAAATAAAATTATAACCATCAGGGATAAAATCCACCACCTCCTCCCAATGAATAGCACATACGTAGAAACATTGTCTGGTCCTGAAACCATAGAACCAGATTTATGTTTGAACCAATTTTCTTCTATTGACCTTCCTGAACTGACCTCATTAGTTTCATCATCTAAACCAATAACTTGTCAATTAGACTCTGTCCCAACTGGACTTTTTAAGGAAGTTGTCCCCCTGATTGACAGTTCCATATTAAATGTCTTTGTTGACAGGCTATGTACCACAAGCTTTTGAGGTAGCTGTTATTAAACCTCTGCGTAAAAAGCCTACACTTGACCCAGAGGTTTTAGCTAATTACAGAGCCATATCAAACCTGCCCTTCATTTCAAAAATCTTAGAAAAAACAGTTGCTAACCAGCTGTGTGATTACTTAGATAGTAACGATTTGTTGGACAAATTCCGGTCAGGATTCAGATGTCACAGTCAGTCACCCATCCTCCCACTTCTCAGTCAGTCTCCCATCCTTCCACCTCTCAGTACTTTTCCATGGACTCCGCCTCTGCCTCATCTGCCAGCCAAGCCACACCCTCTCACAATCCAACACAGCTGCTCCTCATCACCTGCAATCAAGCCCAGTATATATTCACCAGCTCCACTCTCAGTCAGTGCCAGATTGTTCTACGCCTTCATGCAAGACTTTCCAGCAGTTATCTCCGGACTGATTCTTCGTTGCCGACCCTGCCTGTTCCTGACTAACCTGCCTCGTCCGAAACCTGGTAATCACCTCTGCCTTCCATCCCTGACCAAGTCTTCTGCCTGTTACTATCTGACCAAGTCGTCGGCCTGTTGCTGTCTGTATTGCCTGCCACCTGATCTGCTAAGAGCTGACAATAAAGACTGTTACCAACTGTCCATGCTTGTTGTGCTGCATTTGGGTTCAAAACCATACCCGTTACATTAGAATCCATCACAGCACAGAAACAGCACTATTGAAAGACCTTTTTAAGGCATCAGATGATGGACTTGTCTCTGTGCTCGTCCTGTTGGATCTTAGTGCAGCATTTGACACCATAGATCATAAGATCCTGTTATAGAGACTAGAACAACATATAGGGATCAGAGGAACTGCACTAGACTGGTTTAAATCATATTTATCAGATAGATTTCAATTTGTTAATGTCAACAATGACCCCTCCATGCACATGCAAGTTAGTCATGGAGTTCCACAAGGTTCTGTCCTTGGACCGATATTCTTCACCTTATATATACTCCCCTTAGGCAACATCATGAGAAAGCACCACATACACTACCATTGTTACGCAGATGACACCCAGCTGTACATTTCTCTGAAGCATGATGAATCTAATCACTTAGTTCAACTTCAGGAATGTCTCAAGAACATCAAGGCCTGTAATTCCTTATTATCAGGATGCCCCAGGAAGACTGTAAAGTCTCCAGTTGGTCCAAAATGCCACAGCACGAGTGCTGACAGGAGCTCTAAGGAGAGATCATATTCCTGTCTTAGAAAATGTAGAAACAAAGAGAGATAGATTTTATGTTTTTTTACAGTATTCACTCTGGTACCTTATTCACATTAAATGAATGTCTTTATCATTGTGACTGCCTCTGCCCTCCATCAGCATAACTCTCTCTCTAGCCGAGCAGAGAACGGTTTTATCTTGAGTAAAGGCCAGCAGGTAAGCCAAGGTGAGATGTCTGACTGAGGACAGAGGCACATTTACATTTGACATCCGTTAGCTGTAATGCTAAATTATATAATTGATGCTTTGCGGCTCAGAACATCTTCACGTAATCTTTAACTCACATTTACACACCTTGCTTTTCAGCTCATGAGTTCGTCCCACTGCGTCACTTACCGGTGTGAGTTTTACTGTTTATAGAAACATATGTGCTACACATAAAGTGCATTGGTGCTAGTAGCAAATCTCTACTGGCTACCGTAAGCTAGTTTAGTTAAGTTAGCCTTGACAAGAATCCAATGCTACGTGATTTGGAAAACATACTTACCGAGGTGGCCTGTGGTAGCCCTGTGGCGGTTGCTGTTGCTGTTGCTGTTGCCGTCGATGTGGAAAAATTTTGGATTGCTGCCAGAACGGCTCTGCCGATATTCTCCGCTAACGCCGATTCATTCATCGACATGTTTGCAGAGCGACCATGGCCGACAGGAGAGTGTACTGGGTGGAGGCGGGCGAACATGACAGATCAGTCAAAGTGCGCCCCCTTGTGGCTGGCTATAGTGGCTACAGGTCATAAGTCCCGCATTCTTCATAAAAGTGACACTAAAAACTCAAAGTACTCTTCAAATAAAGTTTCTGCATACGTGTTTGTTATTTTATGTAGTTATTAACACGATATTCCATGTCCAAGAGTCCATTTCCCCGGATAAGTTGGGTTTTATTTGTTATTTGCCACTATAAACACACTCTGACCTCCTCAAGCTTTTATTTTGGTACTTCCTGTTACCGGCATTTGAATTTGCATATTAGTTAAATATTTAGTTTCACCCGAAACATTTAGATTTAACAATTTAGATTTAGATTCAGATTTAACATTTAGATTTAACATTTTGATTTAACATTTAGGTTTAGATTTAACATTTAGATTTAACATTTAGTGTTGGATTTAGATTTAACATTTAGATTTAGATTTAACATTTAGATTTAGATTTAACATTTAGATTTAGATTTAACATTTAGATGTCAGATTTAGATTTAAATTTAACATTTAGATTTAGCATTTAGATTTAACATTTAACATTTAAGTGTAACATTTAACATTTGGATTTAAATATTTAAAATATCTCTAGTTGACAAATATTGTTGTAAATGTGCAAAAAAGTGACTCTCAAAAATTCACACCAGTTTTTTAAACATGGTTTGAAGCTAAATGTGACAAAATGTTGCTGTTATTTTCAGCGTGAGCTGCTTTACAAACGGCACCCCATATCTAGAGGGGCTTGATTTTACATGCCTACAGTAGTATCAAAACTCTTCCTGTCGTAATGACAAGGTTCATGTTCTACATAACACCTGAAGGGCAAACCCTCCATCTGACCTCAGGGACCAAAGTGTATGTGTGGCTATGGCTGTGGCTGAGGAGAAGAGCGGTCGTCCTCCAACCAGAATGTCATTGGTTCGATCACAGTCTTCTCCATCTGTATGCCAAAGTGTCCTTGGGCAAGATACTGAACCCTGAATGGCCCCTCATATGAATGGGTAAAAGGCAAACTGTCCTGTAAAAGCTCTTTGAGATTGAGCCAGCTGCTGGGTTTAAACAACATATCGCAGTGTGACAATGTTTTGTGTCTGACGACAGGCTAGCTGTCCCGGTCAACTCAGCCAAGTTAGCTAGCTAACACTTCAGTGTCCTTACTGAACTGCTGTTAGCTACAAGTTAGCTGCTACTTCACTGATTCACACAGGCCAAAAGATATTTTAGATTAAAAATAAAGGAGATTAGGTCGTCAATTATATTCAATCTGAAGTGGTTCACCAGAGGTTAGGTTGACAGATGTGATGGTTCTTTACATGAGAGGTAAACAGCAGTGAGGAAGTGGAGCTCTAACGCAACGTAAACTTGGCAAACACTCCTGAAACACCAGCTAGCTGAGGAGCTAACACTGACAGCAGTGTATAAACACGGATGAAGCTGGGTGGTTACAGACTTAATGGAGGTATACGGTGTCATGTGAGAGAAAGCCACCCACTAAACCTCTACATCTGGTTTGACGGGATTTTATTCAGGCACAGTTTGAAAGCTGCTGTCAGAGATTATATTCGGAGATTACCATTTCCTGCTCTGGATGAAAATTGGCGACAGTCATAACCTAATAACTTCCGACTATTAAATTGGTTGATCTTATTTTATCAGCATGTAAACACCAAATCCAGAATGCAATCCAAGGTCTCAGTATTGAATTAGCTGGTTTGAGACTAGTCGTTCTGGAAATGATCATGTTCGAGTGTTATTGTCATGGGTTTGACTTTTTCTTCTAATCAGAAATGAGGCCTCATCCCACATGTTTTTTTCCATGCACTATGTTATATCATACCTATAGTGTTTCATTTGTTTTATGCCAGAAACTAATTTGAAAGTCATTGTTGGTCAGTAAAATGCTTTGGCCCTAAGTGAAACATTGTAAATATCTGGTGGAGTACACTGAAATACTGGAGCATACCCTGAATACAGTTTTTCACATGTCCATGATGCCACAACTAGATCTCTTGTACCTCTTGTCATAAGTGCACACACATAGCAACTCGTGTTGGGGAATATCATTTGATACAATCTGACACCAGTGGCGCACACGCACATATAAATGCAGATACATTAGACAGATGAAATAGTCAAAGTTCACTGTCTGATTGGCAGATGCCCCCTCCACCTCGTTTCTCCCTGTGAGCTTCTCTTTGCAGGAACTGTTGAGTTACTCTATAATTTTGTCAGGTCTCAAACTTACTCTGTAAAGAGCCATGGCATAATCTATATTGTTAATTTGCATCATCAAGCAAACATTTCTGGTTGATATTATTTTTGTCAAAAAGAGTTTAATTCCACATATTGAAAAAGCAGGAGATGAAATGATTGTGGCCATAATAGGTTTCCAGAGTTTTGTTAAGTGTTTCCTGACAGTGTTTCATGGATCCATACCTCACACCATCTTAAAACTCTCATCCTGTCCTATTTCATCATTGTGCTTGTACACCAATCAAGCTCCTCACCCTGCAGGGTTGTTTTTGCTCTGAATGCACAGAATCAATAACAGAGTACATGTCTTTCTTCATTCTTTCAGATGGCTGCAATCAGAAAGAAACTAGTGATAGTCGGTGATGGAGCCTGCGGCAAAACCTGTCTCCTCATAGTGTTCAGCAAAGATCAGTTCCCTGAGGTCTATGTGCCCACTGTGTTTGAAAACTATGTGGCAGATATTGAGGTGGATGGTAAACAGGTAAGCTGTTTATTATAATGTCACATTTCTTTCTTTTTGTCATGAGTCAATTAACACAGCATAGGGTGTGTAGACTGAGCCTCGGACCCTGAAGGTTTGTTTCATAATATAACCTGAGCAGCACTTGGTTTTTAAGGATGATACTATGTTGGACAGTTAAAAACAAAAAATGCTAACAATATATCAAATGTTAGTAATATGTTTTAAACTAATGCTTGTGCAATGCTTCATCTTTTTTGTCCATGATAAATGAACATAGAGACGCTATTTTTAAATGATAAACTTGTTTGTGAAATTCTGTCATTTCATCTCACTTATCTCTAAACATGTACACTGATACCAACACATCTGGAAGAAGGTAACATTGGGTTGTATATTGGCCTGGCGGATTTGTCCATAGACTTAATTTCCCTTTGGGGATGAATAAAGTAATCTATGAATAAAGTAATCTATCTAGACATATATACACAGTATGTAGAATCCACATTGACCGCTGGATCGAACGTCAACGTTGCCATCCAATTGGGCGAAATATTTTCAAGAAAATGTTTTAAGATTAAAAGTGCCTCTGGATTTTAGTTTAGTTGTATTTCAAAGCTTCTCCCTCACCCAGAATCTGCCTGATGTCTGAATCTGAATACTTTTCCTGATTTTGAGCCAAAGCTTTTAAACCTGATAATAGATCACCAGTTTGACATTTTGATGGATTTTTAACAAACTGAACAAAGCTCAATAATAACTTGTTTAACCTGTACATCAACAGAAATGGAAAATTGACTGTTGTGTACCGGAACAATTTTTTGTCAAACAACTGTTCTATCCAACCTTTCTGCTGTTTTCCTGGTTGTCTTTGAATCTATCTCATGTTGTCAGAATCTAGGGCACAAACCTTGTAACTGAGCCCTGTAGCATTTAATTGTGATGCAGATATGGTGGTGTTGTGAAGTATGTAAGCATTAATGTCCTCGACCCCTGTAGGTGGAGCTGGCTCTCTGGGACACAGCAGGACAGGAGGACTATGACCGGCTGAGGCCTCTCTCCTACCCAGACACAGATGTCATCCTCATGTGATTCTCCATCGACAGCCCCGACAGCCTAGGTGAGATTTCTTTCCTGCCATTGGTTTTGACAAATGTACCATTTGCTCCACATTCAACATGGACACTTTGTGCCCGATGCAGAGAATATTCCAGAGAAGTGGACTCCAGAGGTCAAACACTTCTGTCCCAATGTGCCTATTATTCTGGTGGGAAACAAGAAAGACCTGCGGAATGATGAACACACCCGTCGAGAGTTAGCCAAGATGAAACAGGTGAGTGAGGCCTGTACTTAACTGTGCTCATTCTGCAGCTTATACAAATTCAAACCTATGGGGGTTTGTTTAGACTGAATTTCATTATAATCCCAAAGGTTACTTATCTCAAAATGCATCAAATTGACTGAGTTAATCATGGGAAACTGTTTGTGAAACTGTAAGAGCGAGGAGTCCTCCATATTCTGCACTTTTGGTTCTCACTGCAAAGCTATACAAGATAGTAAATGTTTATCTGCACACTCTAGTAACAATCAGGTTTGACAAGGTGGAATATTCTCACCAGTCCACTTCACTCTGTATATGGATGGTCTCTCCAAACAGTTAATAGAGTTAAGGACTGGCTGTATGGTGGGGATAGCATTGTTAACCCTTAGGGCACCTTCTGGACATCTTTGGCCATTTAAGTTTCTTTTTTTGATAATTCTGTCTGTGTTAATGCATATGACTCGGGACTTTCAAAAGATGTGTATTTTCTGCAGATTTTTAAAATTTGTGTAAAAAAAATACAACCTTTTATCACATTTGTAGCACAAAAAAAGCCCCATTGGAACCCATTATAACTGCTTTTTATCTCTTTGCCAAAATAAAATCATGCATTACACATTTTTATTATTTCATTCTGAAGTCCTGGCTTCAAAGTTATATTTTTTATATTGACCCATTTTCCCACATTTGGCATAAAGGTAAAATACATAGTATTTCCTGTAGTGGCACTATTTCTGTATAATGGAACCCATAAACCTAATGTATGCAAGTGAAATGATGTGTGAAACCTACATTTTGCTGTGAATATCTGTATGAGTTACAGCATGCTAAGCTTTCACTGTAACTGTGTATGTGTAAGTGTGTTTGTGCATCTGTGTGTGTTTGTTGCTAATCAGCAAAATAATTACGCAAAAATAATGTTAGTGATCATCAGTGACATATGCCAGGCTCTGTTAACCTTCCAAAAATAATGACATTATCATGTAGTAAAGGGAAAATATGACATTTTCTGTGTTTTGTTTTTATATAGTTAGCATAAAAACCAATGGTGTCAAACTGGAGTTGAAATAATAAAAATGAATGAATATTTGGTATTTATGATCAGGGCTGATGTTTAATACAATGAATTCATTAAAAGGGAAAAAAATATTTATATATATGTAAAGTTTATTACAGCAGATTTAGGGAGTGGACATTGTTGTCCACGAAGGAGCCGAGAGGGTAGTGTTTTTTAAATATGACACTACACGAATGACACATGCCATGCTGTGTTCACCCTCAAAAAATAATGTCATTGCCATGTAAAATTAGCATTTAAAGCATTCATATACTTAAAATGAATACATATATTTGGTATTTATGATCAGGACTGAGGTTGGTTAAAAAAAAAAAAAGTTATTAAAAGTGAAAAATAAAGAATAACATTAACTTGTTTAATAGTTTTACAGAGTGGCTATTTTTGGCCACGAAATGATTTAGTTGTCTTGTCTCCTCACAGTGCTGGTTTACAGCAACTGTACAAGCCTATGACATGTTTAAAAAGAGTGTTGGATCCAGAGACTTAATTTTCTCTCATTCTATTGAACAGGCCGAGTCCTAAAGAAAGAACCAAGTGAAATATCTAGGTCACATCATTATGAATGATTTCTGTGATTCTGACGAGGTGCAGCATCGGTGCTGTAAACTCTATGCACAAGCCAACATATTCACTGCATGTATCAGCGGCTAGAAAGATAGAAAGATGTGAAGAGATCAAACCATCAAGTCATCCCATTGAACTTATTTTCTTTTTTGATTTTGCCACACAGGAACCAGTGAAGTCTGATGAGGCGAGGGAAATGGCTAACCGGATCAATGCTTTTGGTTACTTGGAGTGCTCGGCCAAGACGAAGGATGGCGTGAGGGAGGTGTTTGAGATGGCCACCAGGGCAGCACTGCAGGCCAAGAGACGAGGCAAGAAAAGCGGCTGCTGCCTTTTATAGAGTGTCAGGTGACGCAGGATCAGGAGGGAAGGAGGGAAATAAACACGGCTAAGAAAAACATCCCTGTGGCTGTTTCCACCAAGGTAGACACAGTTGACTGGGGAGTTGTAGGGATGAAACCAGGCTAAAGAAAAAAAGGAAGGTCAAATGCTATGGAAAAGGGGAATACATGTATATACATTTAAGTTCGACATTATAGCTTTTAGCTTTCAAATAGAAATACTGTAATCTCGAGTTTAGGACTCAATAAAGCTGAAATTAAGAGAACATGACGAGAAGGGAACATTTCTCCTGCTCATACTCTTACTCCAGTACAGTAAGCTCCTCTGTGGCTGGTGGTCGAAATCAGACGAATGCCTGCCTAACTAACTGTTGGAAGACTTCCGTGGCTTGCAGCGTGACTGTGCTTGTCTTTCATTCTGTATGTTTTTCACTCTCCTTAAATTCCAAAGTTAGAACTAACAAACTTTTTATGGACTCGCTTTTCTTTTTTATGAACCTGTGATATTTCATACAATTTTCAATTAAAAAGCAGAGTTTAATTGTTTGCAGTTAAGTATAAAAACATAATGAGACCAACGACCATGAGTGTTTTATACCTGCTTGTTAATTAATAAAAGTTGACTGAGTTAACTTGGCCTTAAAGTGACAAAACTGTGATTGAAATAAATCAAAGTGTACTGTCAAATACGCTGTATGTGACTGGGGATTAAAGGGTAAATAAAATGTTATTGTCCTTTAGAAAGTTACTGTAAATTCTGAAATAGTAACAGGTCTTAATTTCTAACTGCTACTGGGGCAGAGCCTTTTTTAAACAAGCTGAAAAGACTTGATTCCTAATTTCCCCCGTTTTCTGAAAATATTTCAGAATTTAAGAAGAAGAATCCTCCCAATTTTACCATGTGATCACTTTCAATTTGCTGTTAATGCAAACTGAACCCTGTCTACCTGACAAATTCAGTATATTGCACATTTCTATAGCAAAGTATCCTATACTATACAGTTGGGTAGTTTCTTTCAAAATAAATACTATGCTAGCTGCCAGTAGGCTTTTAATGTGAAACCTTTGCCCAGGGCTTCAGTCACTTGTGGAAGTGAGTGAAAACAGTGTTTGTGTTGGAGAAGTGACACTTGAGGGATAGTTGATGGAATCAGTGCCATGGGACTGTCATCTATAGTGATGTTCATCTGCAATATACAGGACAAGTAATTCCACACCTTTGGTCTTCTCTGGAAGTTAGACATTGACAGTGTTTTTCCCCACTCTGCCACTTCACTCATGTCTACAGCTGTTTTTTTCTGCTTTTTACTCTGTTGTATGTTATGTTCACTTTGTGATATTCTACTGGCTTTTGTTGTATTATTTGCACACAACTAAAATCAAGAGGTCGGTGTGGTTAACACTTTTTAAAATATATGATGTCAGCTTATTAAATCCAAAATGCAAGCAACTCCTTATGGATCGGACATTTGTAATATTCTTTTGTATACAAATGTATCCTGACATTTCTCCAGTTGTATTTTGTAATGTATTCTAAAGGAAATAAATTGTAACCGAGAATGACCAAATTCTGCCTCTGGCGTCTTGTGCTTTCTCTCTTAACACCATTTCAGTTATGACGAATCATGCTATTGTCCATCACTCGTCCATCAAGATCCCAAAGTTTCCAAGGTACCCCATGTGTCAGGCTCATACCCATTTCCATTTAATTGTTTGGTACAGCCATATATAGCTTATGGTTATGAAAAGCTTCATTAAGTTTTGCCAGTTGATTGTTCAATTGTTTTGACCTTCATACTGTAACTGTTGGTTTTGCAGTTATACTGTTTTTATACACGTATCTCATGTGCACAAATTAATTAAAATGTGGTTACAAATAGTATCTTAGACACATGCATCAGTAGTACCAGCAGTCAATGAAGTAAAACATGGCCTCGATATATGTACTTTTCTATCTGACTCCCCCAGTGCTCTGTAGAAAAGACAGGGACTTGGATGTAAAAATAATTAACACATGGACACAGAATTAAAACTGAGAAAATGTATTTTTCATTTCATATGCAGAGGTTGGTAGAGATGGGTTAACATTCTCAGTTTTACAAGCAGCTTCACAATGTTTTTAAAATCTATTAGCTGTGTTAAGAGAATTCTGTGGGCACAGATTCCTCTGTTCTGACTGAAAGATCAAAGCTCATTCTCGTAATGAGTGACAGTATGTGTGACAAGTGGTAGAGATCAAACATTTCCACCCAGGCTTTTCAAACCAGTTTTGGTGAGTGCAGTGCAGCACCAATCTATGAACCCTCTCTTCACCACTTACTGTCATGTGCTTGCAGAGTTCTTGTGTCTGTAGAGGTGAGTTGATTGAGTCTTTATATCTCTGTCACTAATTAGTACAATGTTATTTAAATTCACATTTCTAAATACTAAGTTAATATTGTAAAATTGTTAAGATCACATTATTGTGCTGACATACATGTAAATAAAACCATGACCTCTGGAGGACGTTTGCAGAATTGGGTCAGACTTTCTGCAGTTTTGTCTTTTCACATGCAGCAGATTCTCCGCTCAGACGTATTCACAACAACACATACATCTTATAGAGGATTCAGGTGAGGGGTGGAGCAGCAGGCAGACCCAGGATATAACGTTATTTTCAGTCTGTCGTGTGTTAGAAACACCATCAACACCCCCACTCACATTCGATGAATCCTGTGGACGATCTCCTGCTGTGTTCTCACATCAGTTCCTCTGGACTTTCTGCAGACTTTATACTAGGGGGCTGGCCAAAGCAACTCTGGAAAAAGTCCGGAGGCTCTCACTTGCATATTTGCATTCACACATACAGCCCCTCCGGAGGAAGTCTGGAGGAGCTCCAGACTTCAGTGCACTTCTGAAAGCAGCTAAATCTAACACAGTGGCATCACTGGCGTCAGTCCTCAGCTCCGCTCTATAGTGTCCGATGGAGTCCTGCCACTAGTTCCTGATAGTATGGCTCTGAGAGGGGATGAAATACAAAGACATTTAAAGTTGTAAACAGATTTTACAATTTACTCTCACAATGGAAATTGTCTGGAGAGTCACAAACCTGTGTCAGGCTCAATAAATGAATGTCTAATGAGGAAGTCCAAGACCACCATGGCTGAGTTGGGCTTGAAGTCATCAGTGGCCAGCAGTTCTTTCACCTGGAACCATGACAGGGTGGTCACAAAACTCTCCTCATATTTCTTCTCTGGATGTTAGACATATATATATACATCAATTAATATATGAAATGGACTAACTTGAAATGTAATGTGAATAATACCTTGTTTAAATATTTTTCATCATTTGGACAGTGCTGTGTTGCAAAATGCGGTGATTGTGACATAACACAGTTTGCCTCTACTTGTGTTGCATGGTTGTGTTTGGGTATGAAAAGTCTGACAGGGACCAGATAACTGAACTTTGCAAAGTTGTCCACAGATTGGATCAAATCACCACTAACCTCCTTCACCACCATCACCACAATCATGAGGGGAGACCAGGACATGTGTAACATCCGGGACACGTGGGCTGTGTCTGAAATCAATCACTGATTACTAGATAGTTCACTATATGGTGAGTTTGCAATTTTGTAGTGTTGTCCCGAATTTTAAGTGAACATTTTTATACCCTATATAGTGGACTCGTTGTTTCCCACAATGCATTGAGAAAAGCAGTGTACAAACAATTGTCACTATCAAGCAAAATATACCATCATGTATGAAACGCTTTACCAGAGGATCTCAGACTGCGTCCTGGCTCGTAAGGAGATAAAAGTTCTGAAATATAGGGAGGAGAAGCCTGTCTGGCTTTTTAAAGTAATTAAAAGTATTTTTAAATCAATCCTCAAATAAACAGGCAGCCAGTACATGGGTGCTTAAATGGGGGGTGATATGGTTACATTTTTGGATTGTGTTAGAAGCCGAGGGGCAGCATTCTGGACTCACTGTAGACGCTGGATTGATTTCTGAGTAAGACCACTATAAAGGGAGTTACAGTAGTCGAGGTGAGAGGAAATAAGGGCGGGAATGAGTCTTTCCAGGTCTATGTGAGGGATACAAGATTTAACCGTGGCTATGTTTCTTAAATGATAAAAACATGATTGCACAACCTTCTTAATGTTGAGACAAACCAAATCCAGATTTCTAGCTGAGGACTTGGTAAATGGTTCTAGCTCACCATTTTGCCATCATATCATTCTTGCTGGAGATGGGACCAAAGACAGTTACACTGGATTTGGACAGGTTTAGTTGGAGAAAGTTGTTTCCCATCCAGTCTTTTATTTCAGCAGAATGTTTTCTCGTTTCATGTTTTTTGTATCAATCAATCACATTTTATTTTGTATAGCCAATATTCACAAATCACAATTTGTTTCATTTGGGTTAACAAGGTGCAATATCCTCCAGACTATATGAATGGACTGTATTTAGATGGAGCTTTTCTCCTCTTGATGACCACTCAAAGCATTTACAGTAAAGTTACCATTCATCCACTCACACACACATTCAAACAGTGCATCTATGTGCAGCACTTCGTCTATAAGAGGGCCGACCTTATGGTTAGAGGATGGCCACTTTACCCCCTAAGCCACAGCTGCCTCACCTCTTGTGTCTTCTCAGAGAACTTCACTTCCTGCCCCGTGTTCCTCCACCTGTTGATCACCCTGATTATTTCCACCTTCTAAAAAGTAGGTAAACACAGTTATGACCATCACATTCATAGAGCCTTACTGAATGTGATAGTACACCTGTGTGTTACCTCTAGACTAGATTACTGTAATTCCTTATTATCAGGATGCCCCAGGAAGACTGTGAAAAACCTCCAGTTGGTCCAAAATGCTGCAGCATGAGTGCTGACAGGAAGTAGAAGGAGAGATCATATTACTCCTGTCTTAGCTTATCTACATTGGCTCTCTGTAAAATTCAGAATAGAATTCAAAATCCTGCTCCTCACATTTAAAGCCCTTAACAATCAAGCCCCTTCATATATAAAAGAGTTCATAACACCATATTAACCCAACAGATCACTTCGTTCACAAAACACAGGCTCTCTGTGGTTCCAAGAGACTGTAAGAGTAGAACAGGAGGTAGAGCATTCAGCTACCAGGCTCCTCTCCTGTGGAACCAGCTCCCACTCTGGGTTCAGGAGGCAGACACCATCTCTGCATTTAAAGTTAAACTTAAAACGTTCCTCTTTGATAAAGCCTATAGTTAGTTCTGGATCAGGTGAGTCCTGAACCATCACTTAGTTATGCTGCTATAGGTCTAGACTGCTGGGGGAACTCCCATGATGCACTGAGGACCTCTCCACTTCTCTCTGTCTCTCTGCACCCCCCACATTCATTCATTTATTTATTTTAATACATGTCAATGACTAGTTCACTTTGTACTCCCATAGTCTCTCTCTCTCCATTTTTCTCTCTCATTTCAGATATCTCTGACCCCGGAACCTCAGGACAACAACTTTACCATTATTACTATTATTAATTACAATATATCAGTAATTCATTATAATATGAATTGTGTCTGTCATCAATAATAATTAAATGTCTTTACACTGTTGTTTACTTTTTAACTAGTCAGATCTAATACCTGATGGTGCTCAAGTGTTCCCGGTCTTTTATCGCTGCCGTTATTGCAGTTATTATTATTATTATATTCTCCCCTGCTTTGTAGCATTAAATTGATTCATTTTCAGATCCTCTGTCAGTTGTTTAGAGGATCTTGTTTTTGTGTGTCACATAATTTATCAGGCTCTGTAAATTCATTTTTGGAAGTCTCTATGCCAATCTAACAAATGCAGCAAAAACAAATTTACTAAACAAATCCTTGCATTTTCAATCATGAGGACGTACACACCAGCCAATTAAAAACATATTACTATAATGTCACTGCTGTCCACATTCACATTAAATAGATTATATTTGATCATCAATTGTATTGTTTCAAGTCGTGGTGTCATTTCTTCAAAATAAAATAAACTGAGCTGCCAACAGTCAACCCTCAGAAGACAATGCATTTCAAGCAGAGGTTGAATCCTTGCCAAAGGTGGATGAAATTAATTTCGCATCACTTCCTAAAGGCATCTCCAAACAGGACAGAAGTGAGAGAGAGGAGATTCAGTTTAATAATTATTTAATAATAATTAATAACAGTTTAATAATAATAACATTTATTTTATGGATTTTACTCTATTTTATTTTTCACTTGAACACAGAGTTAAAAAGGCAACATTTTGTGGCTGGCATGTATATATGTAATGTATATGTAAAGTACAAGGTGACATATTGCATTTCTTTGTGACACTGTATATTCACAGAATCACTTCCTGTTTATCAATTTGCCCTCAAAGCTTAATGTTTTTGTTTTGATGCAGTTTGATGTTTGAATTTCAAAAAGCTGTGAACTATGGCCTGAAGGTTGTGTCAATGGCTTAACAGACCTGAAATAGCCGCAGTGTTATGTATGTAAAAATAACATCATTCAAACCTATTCAAAGCCACACACGTGAACAGTAAATAAGCAAGTTCTGTTTCATCTCATGTAAATATTGAATATAAAATCTTTATGCAGATAAACCAGGTAGGATGAATGAAAACGTAACACTACATCATAGACTGTTAATAAAAAGCTGTGCACACTACGTCCAACACGCAAATGATAAAAAGGCCTGGAGTTTTTCTGTTTCACTACTATTAACATTTGCTTTATTCTATGTAACATGTTTACAAACCAAGGTAACAGTTATTTGGGGTATTTTTTCAACCAGGGATTAGTTGGAGATATTGCAGGGAGAAATGGAACAGTCAGGAGCAACCCTAGTGAGCTGTTAGATGAAGAGGTGCAGTCAACAGGCCACACATCTCAGTTTTCTCAGCCAGGCAACCAATTCTTTTCTCTTTGTGCTACTATTAACAGACTTGTCAACTTCAACAGGAAATCAGATCACAGTTGCACACATAAATGGTAAATGGTTGTATTTATATAGCGCTTTTCTAGTCTTGAAGACCACTCAAAGCGCTTTACACTACAGTTTTCCATTCACCCATTCACACACACATTCATACAGAAATCTCAGCATGAATAGGAATAAAGTGACCGAAAGCAATGGACCGCTTCTAACGTTCAATCAATCAATGGATGATATTAATTTCCCACCACTACAAAGAGAGATCTATAAACCAGACAGAAGTGGAATTGGGGAGAATAATAAGACAACTACATCTAAAAAGAAGAAGAAGAACATAATAGCAAGAGTTGTATATGGAATTCCCGTCATTAGACCTGAAGTGAAAAGGAAAGTGCAGTCTCCCCCAAAGAGAAAAAAGGGACTTGTATATCACCGTTCATTTCCAGCATGTCAGGAAACAAAGGCAACAAACATGCCTGTCCTGAGGGTGGACTCAGCAGAGATGAATAAGGACGAGATTGTCCTGAGTATAAAGTCAGAAGAGATATATGAAGAAAAGATTATCCCTAGGACAGAGTCCGCAGAGACAATTGAAGACCAGACTGTCCTGAGGGAAGAGACAACAAAGACAATTGAAGACCAGACTGTCCTGAGGAAAGAGACAATTGAAGACCAGACTGTCCTGGGGATGGAGGAAGAGACAAAAGTGTTTCAGCCTCCATCTCCACAGGCAGAGGCATCGACTTCTCAGTCCACAGGAACACAGTTTGCTGGGACAGCTGATGTTTCTGCACACACAGAGGCATCTGCATTTGAAGTGAAAAGGAAAGTGCAGTCTCCCCCAAAGAAAAAAAAGGGAGTTGTAAATTGCCTTCCATTTCCAGCATGTCAGGAAACAAAGGCAACAAACATGCCTGTCCTGAGGGTGGACTCAGCAGAGATTAATAAGGACGAGATTGTCCTGAGTATAAAGTCAGAAGAGATGAATGAAGAAAAGATAATCCCTAGGACAGAGTCCGCAGAGACAATTGAAGACCAGACTGTCCTGAGGGAAGAGACAACAAAGACAATTGAAGACCAGACTGTCCTGAGGAAAGAGACAATTGAAGACCAGACTGTCCTGGGGATGGAGGAAGAGACAAAAGTGTTTCAGCCTCCATCTCCACAGGCAGAGGCATCGACTTCTCAGTCCACAGAAACAGAGTTTGCTGGGACAGCTGATGTTTCTGCACACACAGAGGCATCTGCATTTGTGTCTGCATCTGAGCCTAAGTTTGAATCTGGCAGTGGGGTTGATTTGACTACACATGCCTACTCTGAACTCTTGAATCGGCTCCTGTATGAGAAGCACATGAAAATGATCGCTCAGGTACATGAAAATGATGACCTCGTCAGAAAGGCAAAGGATATGGAGCGAAAAATTGTATATATTTATGCCACTAAAGTGGGTCTAGGGAAGGAAGTTTCACGACTGAGGATGCTTCAGTCAAGTGGTAGCCAAAAGGTCAGTGACCTTGAGAGAGCTGTCCAAACTGAAAGAGAGAAAACAATGGAGAAAGAGACATGCCTCGCCAGAGAGATTGAGGAAACATCCAAAATCCAAACCTCCCTGGTTCAAGCCCATGACCAACTGGAAAAGTCAAGATGCCTTTGGGAGCATGAGAAGTCCCAAATCTTGGCTACACATAGTCAGGAAACCTCCAGGCTCAAGGCAGCTCTGCTACAGGAACAGGAAGGAGGAAGGAAGGAAAGACACCAGTGGCAGTCGGAAATGTCCACAATTCAGGAGACTCTCAACACCACTAAGGAAGCTCTGGAGGCAATGGAGGAGGATAAAGTAAAGTGGAGCGAGGAAATGATTAGGAGAATAACAATCCTAGAAGAAATGATGGAGGTGAAAGAGAGCAAATCAAAGAAACCGTCTTTGCTGAGACGATTTTTCCAGCTCTTTAAAAGAACCAGGAAAACAAACACTTGCACTTAATCACTGTTGTGACTATGTACTCATTAAACGTGGCACCATTAAATGGTGTTGTGGCAGTCGACCATGCCACGGGGTACCCACCACGACAGCCAGAGACGAACCAGTCCAACCATTGGGTGCTCAGCAACATCTTTTTATTTAATACAAAGAGAACTGACAGAACACTTAACTTAAAGGGTCCAGCACTTTCTGCTGGACCTTTAGCTTCGCCCAGTCTCTTCCCCAGTGTGTTCCACGAGGCAGCTCTGCTGCTGCCTTTTCAAGCATGAGGATCAATCAGCTAACAGCTCTCACCTGTGCTGACTGATCCTCTGTGGTGCAGGTGAAGGTGCTCTCCCAGCCCCTTCACCTCCACATACCTCCACTGTCAGATTCAGGACCGGGAGCTATCCGGCCTGAACTGCTCCCCCCCTTCCATCCGCCCAGGGGAGGAACCCACCCCACCAAAGGAGGCGCTCCGGGCGTCGAGCAGGTGGGCATCGCGGGATGCGGCGTCTCTCTGGCGGCCTGGAAGGTGGGCGCCGCCGCACAGGCACCTTGGACCCCGGAACAGGAGTGCGCCGCCGTCTGGGGGACCAATCCATAGAAGCAGGGTCGGCAGGCGTCGGCCTTTGTGTGTGTGGGATTGTGTTTCAGGGTTAAAAAAAAGTGCATCTAAAAAAATGAGTGTAAAAAGAATTTACCCTTGAGGGATCAATAAAGTATCTCTTCTCTTTCTTGACAGTATAGAGGTTGGCAAAATTCACACTTATGCAACATTAATAAAGACGTGTTTTAAAGAAAAACATTTATTATGAAAAAAATAAAAGTATAAACACACAAACTAACAAAAGGTGTACTTACTATATACAGATGTGTGTGTGTGTGTGTGTGTGTGTGTGACTGAGATTCAAAATGGCAGCTGGCCACTATGAAGACAAAAGGCCCCCTGGAGTGGTGGGACCATGTGGCTGAGATCACATGTATGTGTTAAGTTTGTGGAGATGAGTGTGTGAGGTGTTGGTGCCAGGTTAAAGAAAGTAGTTAGATGCATGCAAAGAAAATGAAAAGCCTAACAGAACTAACATTAACTTTCAAATAACAAGTAACACGTGTTGCGTTGTTGACGTGCTGACGTATTGCGGTGAGCGTATTGTGTCACCTCCTTGTTTTGAACTCTTCTCTTTTTCGTCTCTCCCTATTCTGCTAATATCTGACTCACTGAAGCTAATTTTGAGTCACACTCACAGTTTTACTATTCCTTACACTCACCTCTCCCTCTCTTAGCGACTCATTTGCTAAATCACTGTGATTTACACACTACCCGTGTTAGCTTAGCAACTTAGCATTAGCAGCTAACAATGGCTTCTAATAAGTGCTATACAAATGCAGTTATTATTATTATTATTATATTCTCCCCTGCTTTGTACCATTAAATGGATTCATTTTCAGATCTTCTGTCAGTTGTTTAGAAGATCTTGTTTCTGTGTGTCACATAATTTATCAGGCTCTGTAAATTCATTTTTGGAAGTCTCTATGCCAATCTAACAAATTGGCCCCCCTCTATGGCCAAATACCAGATGGCCCTGGAATGTCTGGATGTTCTTTATTAAAGTCACTGATAAGATCCAAGTCCATAATAAAACTGTCCGGAACCCACTGGCGTTCTTCAGGTCCATACCCCACCCAGTCCACCAGGAGTTTCCTGCCCTGGCCCCTTTTACGCACCGCCAGCATGGTGTACACCGGCCCTCCATCGACCATACGGGGAGAAGGGGGTGATTTGGTAGCTGGAAACAGAGCACTCTCCTTGACCGGCTTAATTTTGCTGACGTGGAATGTGGGATGTACTCGGAGGGACCGAGGCAGACGAAGACGCACAGCCTCTGGATTGATAATCCTGGTGATGGGGAACGGACCGACGAAGCGTGGAGCCAGTTTGCGCAACTCCACCTGAAGAGGCAGTTCTTTGGCCGCGAGCCAGACTCGCTGGCCAGGCTGGTAGACAGGAGCCGGTCTCCTGCTGCGATCTGCAGCTCTCTTAACTCTGTCCCCTTGACGTATAAGAGTCTGTTGCGCTGCAGCCCAGATAGGGCATGGGCTGATGGGACAGACACCTCAGGTTCGGACTCAGAAAAGATCGGGGGTTGGTAACCAAAAACACACTTAAAAGGGGACATACTGGTGGCTGAGGTGGGAAGGGAATTATGGGCGTACTCGACCCATGTCAGGTCGAGTACGCCCATAATTCGCCCATAACTCCATGACGCGGGGAAAACCCCCGCGTCATGGAGTGGCACCGATGACACCGATGGTGTTACGCCCCGTTGCCGGGGAAAATATAAAGTAAAAAAGGTGGAAAGAAACTACACAAGCACGACGAGTTAGCAGCCAGTGTGTATTCGTCAGTCAGCCATCCTGCTTCTCCTTCAACACGGGAACAGACATCAACAATCAATCGCCGTGCAGCACATTCGCCACGGACTTAATAAAAGAAAATAAAACACAATTGCAGTTACAGAAATACTTATGCAAGTCATATTTGATCAAAGGTAAGTACAAAGTTGTAAACAAAAATGATATAAAATAAAGTGTTTTATCTATAAGTGCAGTCCTGTCTCTGTTGTTGTTTCAATACCTGCGAGGCAAAAGCAGTTGAACACTGAATAGATGATCGATCATCATTTTAACCTCTTTTAACTCAAGACACTTGAAAACAATTAATTATTATTCTTTTTTAACTCACTCTTTCTAATGAACTGCTATCTTAGCATATGAAAATCATGAACATGAATTATTATTATTTTCATTCATTTTATCTTATTTTAAACACATGAAACATTTTATTATCCGGTATTATAATCATGAAAGTCTTTTTAAACACATTTTGCCATTAATTATTATTATTCTACTCAGTCATAAGCTCTTGGTTAACCCATGTTCACTATTACAACCATGACAATGGCACCGATGAGTTTACAGATCTCCTTCCAGAACCGCGAGATAAACTGGGGCCCCCCGATCTGACACGATGTCCTGTCAGAATCTGTGAATCTTAAAAACATTGTTCATCATAATTTCGGCCGTTTCTTTGGCTGAGGGCAATTTGGGCAAAGCTATAAAGTGAACCATTTTAGCGAATGTCTACGACTGTTAAAACCGTGGTGTACAGACAAAGTCCATAGAAATTTCCGCCCACGGCCGGGACGGAATAGGAACAGGCTACAACAAGCCTGCGCGGGTTCTGGAGGAGTTCTTATTCCTGGCACAGACTGGACACGCCTCAACGTACTCCCGCACTTCCAGCTCCATGGACGGCCACCAGAACCGCTGTGTGATGGCGAATATGGTCCGTCGTACGCCCGGATGACAGGTGAGCAGAGACGAGTGAGCCCAGTGAATCACCTGTGGGCGCAGATCAACAGGAACATACAGACGGTTCTCAGGGCACCCACTAGGTGGCGGGGTCTCACCATTCGCTTGCTTCACCTCGGCTTCTATGTGCCAGGATACCAACCCCACCACACGGATAAGTGGAAGGATAGGCTCGGGATCCGTGGCAACAGGCTCGGGGCTGAATAGGCGGGACAGGGCGTCAGGCTTAGTGTTTTTGGACCCCGGTCTGTAAGATAAGGAAAAATTTAATCTGTTAAAAAACAATGAACAGCGAGCTTGACAGGAATTTAATCGTTTAGCTCCTTTTATATACTGCAGGTTATCAGTCCAAACCAAGAACGGGTGTTGTGCCCCCTCCAGCCAATGCCGCCACTCCTCCAACGCCACCTTCACCGCCAACAGTTCACGATTTCCAACGTCGTAGTTCCGCTCAGCTGCCTTCAAGCGTCGGGACAGGAAGGCGCAGGGATGCAGCTTGTTGTCCACCTCGGCTCGCTGGGATAAGACGGCCCTGATCCCCTCGTTAGATGCATCTACTTCCACCACAAACTGGTGAGAGGGATCGGGAAGCGTGAAGATAGGCGCCATGGTGAACCGCCCCTTCAGCTCTCGGAACGCTGCGTCCACGTCAGCGAACCAGCAGAATGACACCTGCGGAAAAGTGAGAGCGTGGAGAGGAGCTGCTATTGCGCTAAAGCCTCTGATAAACCGCCTGTAAAAGTTAGCGAAACCTAGGAATTGCTGCACTTTCTTGCGGCTATCAGGTGTTGGCCACTTGGCTACAGCGCTCACTTTAGCTGGGTCCATCTTAACCCTTCCAGGGGCTACGATAAAGCCCAGGAAGGAGATGGTATCGGCATGAAATTCACTCTTTTCTGCTTTCACATGTAACTTATTAGCTAGAAGATGTTGCAGAACGAGCTTAACGTGTCTCTGGTGGGTTTCCACGTCGGGAGAGTAAATAAGAATATCATCTAGATATACATAAACAAACTGATCTAAAAAGTCTCTTAAAATATCATTAATCAAAGCTTGGAACACTCCTGGGGCATTGGTGAGACCAAACGGCATCACTAAATACTCACTTGGTGTGTTGAAACCAGTTTTCCACTCATCCCCCTCCCGAATGCGGATAAGGTGGTATGCGTTTCGCAGATCCAACTTGGTGAAGATCTGCACTTGTTGTATTTGATCAAACACTGACGTCATGAGGGGGAAGGGTTATCTATTCTTGACTGTGACTACGTCAGTCGGAGGTCACAAAAATCAATATTGATTTGGTGTGTACATATGCAAAGAGAATGTCGGACTCCGTAATTTTTCTCTGGACCCCTGCCTAATGTTTCCAGTGATGACATGTACAGCCGCATGTCATCCTTTCACCGCTGGCTGTCGAGGTGGTGTCCAAATAACAACGTGGGCTTCGTAGATAATTGGCGCACTCTTTGGGGGAAACCTGGTCTGATTAGGAGAGATTGTATTCATCCCACTTGGAATGGAGCAGCTCTCATATCTAGAAACATGACAACGTTTGTTAGACAGTCCACACCGTGACAATCCAGAGTTGAGACCAGGAGGCAGAGTCGCAGTCTTACACGCTTCTCTGCGCTTCTCTGCGCTTCTATTTGAACAGTCATCCTCACAATATCCTATAGAAACTGTGTCTGCCCCCGACACCCTAAATTCATTAAATCAAAAGCAAACAGGACAGGAATAATATATTCAAACCTAATAAAAGTTAACACAGCCAATATACCTGTAACAAAACACAGAATTATAAAAGGCGGTTTATTAAATATCAGGTCACTCAATCAAAAATCATTACTTATTAATGACCTGATTACCGATCACCAAATCGATCTATTATGTTTAACAGAAACCTGGCTGCAAGATGGAGAATATGTAGGCTTAAATGAAACGAAGCCCCCAACCTATACTAATACTCATACTTCTCGAAGCACAGGCAGAGGTGGAGGGGTTGCAGCAACCTCTAAATCTGACCTATCTATCAACCCTCGACCGAAAGAAAGTTATAACTCCTTTGAAAATCTTATAATCAGCCTCATCCATCCAAGCCTGAAATCACATAGAAATTCTGACTAAGGGGCAGGCGGACGATATATGATAACTAGATGAATTGGTTTATCTGAATTCTCTGAATTTCTATCAGAACTAGTTCTTAGGACAGATAAAATAATTATAGTAGGTGATTTCAACATTTATGTAGATGTTGCCAACGACAGCCTTAGTTCAGCTTTCAAATCAATAATAGCGATTGGTGTCATTCAACATGTGAATAAACTCACCCACTGTCTGAATCACACTCTTGATCTTGTTCTGACATATGTCATAGACATTGAAAATGTAATAATATTTCAACAGAACCCTCTTCTGTCCGACCATTTTTTAATTACATTTAAATTTAGAATTACTAATTACACTGATTCTGGACAGAAACTCTATTATAGTCTGTGTTTATCTGATAAAACTGAATACATTTTAAGAACTGCTTCCTTCTACACTTACCTCTCAGCCATGTGTCAGTACAATACAGGAAAGTTATCAAAACTTTACCCCCACACTAGTTGATAACTTAGTTAATAGTACAGCAGCTTCATTAAAAACAATCCTTGACGCTGTCGCCCCTCTAAAAAAGAAGAAGGCAAATCAGAGGAGATCAGCTCCGTGGTATAATTCTCAGACACGTGTTCTAAAACAGACATCACGGAAACTAGAGAGGAAGTGGCGTTCCACCAATAAACATGACTTTTACCTAGCCTGGAAGAATAGCTTGATATATTACAAGAAAGCACTTAGAAATGCCAGAACCTCCCAGGTTTCTCTTCAGCACTGTAGCCAGGCTGACAGAAAGTCACACCTCTACTGACCCATCTATTCCTCTAACCCTGAGAAGCAATGATTTCATGAGCTTCTTTACAAATAAAATTATAACCATCAGGGATAAAATCCACCACCTCCTCCCAATGAATAGCACATACATAGAAACATTGTCTGGTCCTGAAACCATAGAACCAGATTTATGTTTGAACCAATTTTCTTCTATTGACCTTCCTGAACTGACCTCATTAGTTTCATCATGTAAACCAACAACTTGTCAATTAGACTCTGTCCCAACTGGACTTTTTAAGGGAGTTGTCCCCCTGATTGACAGTTCCATATTAAATGTCTTTGTTGACAGGCTATGTACCACAAGCTTTTGAGGTAGCTGTTATTAAACCTCTGCGTAAAAAGCCTACACTTGACCCAGAGGTTTTAGCTAATTACAGAGCCATATCAAACCTGCCCTTCATTTCAAAAATCTTAGAAAAAACAGTTGCTAACCAGCTGTGTGATTTCTTAGATAGTAACGATTTGTTGGACAAATTCCGGTCAGGATTTAGAAGTCACAGTCAGTCACCCATCCTCCCACTTCTCAGTCAGTCTCCCATCCTTCCACCTCTCAGTACTTTTCCATGGACTCCGCCTCTGCCTCATCTGCCAGCCAAGCCACACCCTCTCACAATCCAACACAGCTGCTCCTCATCACCTGCAATCAAGCCCAGTATATATTCACCAGCTCCACTCTCAGTCAGTGCCAGATTGTTCTACGCCTTCATGCAAGACTTTCCAGCAGTTATCTCCGGACTGATTCTTCGTTGCCGACCCTGCCTGTTCCTGACTAACCTGCCTCGTCCGAAACCTGGTAATCACCTCTGCCTTCCGTCCCTGACCAAGTCTTCTGCCTGTTGCTATCTGACCAAGTCGTCGGCCTGTTGCTGTCTGTATTGCCTGCCACCTGATCTGCTAAGAGCTGACAATAAAGACTGTTACCAACTGTCCATGCTTGTTGTGCTGCATTTGGGTTCAAAACCATACCCGTTACATTAGAATCCATCACAGCACAGAAACAGCACTATTGAAAGACCTTTTTAAGGCATCAGATGATGGACTTGTCTCTGTGCTCGTCCTGTTGGATCTTAGTGCAGCATTTGACACCACAGATCATAAGATCCTGTTATAGAGACTAGAACAACATATAGGGATCAGAGGAACTGCACTAGACTGGTTTAAATCATATTTATCAGATAGATTTCAATTTGTTAATGTCAACAATGACCCCTCCATGCACATGCAAGTTAGTCATGGAGTTCCACAAGGTTCTGTCCTTGGACCGATATTCTTCACCTTATATATACTCCCCTTAGGCAACATCGTGAGAAAGCACCACATACACTACCATTGTTACGCAGATGACACCCAGCTGTACATTTCTCTGAAGCATGATGAATCTAATCACTTAGTTCAACTTCAGGAATGTCTCAAGAACATCAAGGCCTGTAATTCCTTATTATCAGGATGCCCCGGGAAGACTGTAAAGTCTCCAGTTGGTCCAAAATGCCACAGCACGAGTGCTGACAGGAGCTCTAAGGAGAGATCATATTCCTGTCTTAGAAAATGTAGAAACAAAGAGAGATAGATTTTATGTTTTTTTACAGTATTCACTCTGGTACCTTATTCACATTAAATGAATGTCTTTATCATTGTGACTGCCTCTGTCCTCCATCAGCATAACTCTCTCTCTAGCCGAGCAGAGAACGGTTTTATCTTGAGTAAAGGCCAGCAGGTAAGCCAAGGTGAGATGTCTGACTGAGGACAGAGGCACATTTACATTTGACATCCGTTAGCTGTAATGCTAAATTATATAATTGATGCTTTGCGGCTCAGAACATCTTCACGTAATCTTTAACTCACATTTACACACCTTGCTTTTCAGCTCATGAGTTCGTCCCACTGCGTCACTTACCGGTGTGAGTTTTACTGTTTATAGAAACATATGTGCTACACATAAAGTGCATTGGTGCTAGTAGCAAATCTCTACTGGCTACCGTAAGCTAGTTTAGTTAAGTTAGCCTTGACAAGAATCCAATGCTATGTGATTTGGAAAACAGACTCACCGAGGTGGCATGTGGTAGCCCTGTGGCGGTTGCTGTTGCTGTTGCCGTCGATGTGGAAAAATTTTGGATTGCTGCCAGAACGGCTCTGCCGATATTCTCCGCTAACGCAGATTCACTCATCGACATGTTTGCAGAGCGACCATGGCCGACAGGAGAGTGTACCGGGTGGAGGCGGGCGAACATGACAGATCAGTCAAAGTGCGCCCCCTTGTTGCTGGCTATAGTGGCTACAGGTCATAAATCCCGCATTCTTCATAAAAGTGACACTAAAAACTCAAAGTACTCTTCAAATAAAGTTTCTGCATACGTGTTTGTTATTTTATGTAGTTATTAACACGATATTCCATGTCCAAGAGTCCATTTCCCCGGATAAGTTGGGTTTTATTTGTTATTTGCCACTATAAACACACTCTGACCTCCTCGAGCTTTTATTTTGGTACTTCCTGTTACCGGCATTTGAATTTGCATATTAGTTAAATATTTAGTTTCACCCGAAACATTTAGATTTAACATTTAGATTTAGATTCAGATTTAACTTTTAGATTTAACATTTTGATTTAACATTTAGATTTTGATTTAACATTTAGATTTAACATTTAGATTTAGATTCTGATTTAACATTTAGATTTAACATTTAGATTTAGATTTAACATTTAGATTTAACATTTAGATTTGGATTTAGATTTAACATTTAGATTTAGATTTAACATTTAGATTTAACATTTAGATTTAACATTTAGGTTGCAGATTTAGATTTAAATTTAACATTTAGATTTAGCATTTAGATTTAGCATTTAGATTTAACATTTAACATTTAAGTGTAACATTCAACATTTGGATTTAAATATTTAAAATATCTCTAAGTTGACAAATATTGTTGTAAATGTGCAAAAAAGTGACTCTCAAAAATTCACACCAGTTTTTTAAACATGGTTTGAAGCTAAATGTGACAAAATGTTGCTGTTATTTTCAGCGTGAGCTGCTTTACAAACGGCACCCCATATCTAGAGGGGCTTGATTTTACATGCCTACAGTAGTATCAAAACTCTTCCTGTCGTAATGACAAGGTTCATGTTCTACATAACACCTGAAGGGCAAACCCTCCATCTGACCTCAGGGACCAAAGTGTATGTGTGGCTGTGGCTGTGGCTGAGGAGAAGAGCGGTCGTCCTCCAACCAGAATGTCATTGGTTCGATCACAGTCTTCTCCATCTGTATGCCAAAGTGTCCTTGGGCAAGATACTGAACCCTGAATGGCCCCTCATATGAATGGGTAAAAGGCAAACTGTCCTGTAAAAGCTCTTTGAGATTGAGCCAGCTGCTGGGTTTAAACAACATATCGCAGTGTGACAATGTTTTGTGTCTGACGACAGGCTAGCTTTCCCGGTCAACTTAGCCAAGTTAGCTAGCTAACACTTCAGTGTCCTTACTGAACTGCTGTTAGCTACAAGTTAGCTGCTACTTCACTGATTCACACAGGCCAAAAGATATTTTAGATTAAAAATAAAGGAGATTAGGTCGTCAATTATATTCAATCTGAAGTGGTTCACCAGAGGTTAGGTTGACAGATGTGATGGTTCTTTACATGAGAGGTAAACAGCAGTGAGGAAGTGGAGCTCTAACGCAACGTAAACTTGGCAAACACTCCTGAAACATCAGCTAGCTGAGGAGCTAACACTGACAGCAGTGTATAAACACGGATGAAGCTGGGTGGTTACAGACTTAATGGAGGTATACGGTGTCATGTGAGAGAACGCCACCCACTAAACCTTTACATCTGGTTTGACGGGATTTTATTCAGGCACAGTTTGAAAGCTGCTGTCAGAGATTATATTCGGAGATTACCATTTCCTGCTCTGGATGAAAATTGGCGACAGTCATAACCTAATAACTTCAGACTATTAAATTGGTTGATCTTATTTTATCAGCATGTAAACACCAAATCCAGAATGCAATCCAAGGTCTCAGTATTGAATTAGCTGGTTTGATACTAGTCGTTCTGGAAATGATCACGTTCGAGTGTTATTGTCATGACTTTTTCTTCTAATCAGAAATGAGGCCTCACCCCACATGTTTTTTTCCATGCACTATGTTATATCATACCTATAGTGTTTCATTTGTTTTATGCCAGAAACTAATTTGAAAGTCATTGTTGGTCAGTAAAATGCTTTGGCCCTAAGTGAAACATTGTAAATATCTGGTGGAGTACACTGAAATACTGGAGCATACCCTGAATACAGTTTTTCACATGTCCATGATGCCACAACTAGATCTCTTGTACCTCTTGTCTAAAGTGCACACACATAGCAACTCGTGTTGGGGAATATCATTCGATACAATCTGACACCAGTGGCGCACACGCACATATAAATGCAGATACATTAGACAGATGAAATAGTCAAAGTTCACTGTCTGATTGGCAGATGCCCCCTCCACCTCGTTTCTCCCTGTGAGCTTCTCTTTGCAGGAACTGTTGAGTTACTCTATAATTTTGTCAGGTCTCAAACTTACTCTGTAAAGAGCCATGGCATCATCTATATTGTGAATTTGCATCATCAAGCAAACATTTCTGGTTGATATTATTTTTTTCAAAAAGAGTTTAATTCCACATATTGAAAAAGCAGGAGATGAAATGATTGTGGCCATAATAGGTTTCCAGAGTTTTGTTAAGTGTTTCCTGACAGTGTTTCATGGATCCATACCTCACACCATCTTAAAACTCTCATCCTGTCCTATTTCATCATTGTGCTTGACAAGCACTGCTTGTACACCAATCAAGCTCCTCACCCTGCAGGGTTGTTTTTGCTCTGAATGCACAGAATCAATAACAGAGTACATGTCTTTCTTCATTCTTTCAGATGGCTGCAATCAGAAAGAAACTAGTGATAGTCGGTGATGGAGCCTGCGGCAAAACCTGTCTCCTCATAGTGTTCAGCAAAGATCAGTTCCCTGAGGTCTATGTGCCCACTGTGTTTGAAAACTATGTGGCAGATATTGAGGTGGATGGTAAACAGGTAAGCTGTTTATTATAATGTCACATTTCTTTCTTTTTGTCATGAGTCAATTAACACAGCATAGGGTGTGTAGACTGAGCCTCGGACCCTGAAGGTTTGTTTCATAATGTAACCTGAGCAGCACTTGGTTTTTAAGGATGATACTATGTTGGACAGTTAAAAACAAAAAATGCTAACAATATATCAAATGTTAGTAATATGTTTTAAACTAATGCTTGTGCAATGCTTCATCTTTTTTGTCCATGATAAATGAACATAGAGACGCTATTTTTAAATGATAAACTTGTTTGTGAAATTCTGTCATTTCATCTCACTTATCTCTAAACATGTACACTGATACCAACACATCTGGAAGAAGGTAACATTGGGTTGTATATTGGCCTGGCGGATTTGTCCATAGACTTAATTTCCCTTCGGGGATGAATAAAGTAATCTATGAATAAAGTAATCTATCCAGACATATATACACAGTATGTAGAATCCACATTGACCGCTGGATCAAACGTCCACGTTGCCATCCAATTGGGCGAAATATTTTCAAGAAAATGTTTTAAGATTAAAAGTGCCTCTGGATTTTAGTTTAGTTGTATTTCAAAGCTTCTCCCTCACCCAGAATCTGCCTGATGTCTGAATCTGAATACTTTTCCTGATTTTGAGCCATGGCTTTTAAACCTGATAATAAATCACCAGTTTGACATTTTGATGGATTTTTAACAAATTGAACAAAGCTCAATAATAACTTGTTTAACCTGTACATCAACAGAAATGAAAAATTGACTGTTGTGTACTGGAACAATTTTTTGTCAAACAACTGTTCTATCCAACCTTTCTGCTGTTTTCCTGGTTGTCTTTGAATCTATCTCATGTTGTCAGAATCTAGGGCACAAACCTTGTAACTGAGCCCTGTAGCATTTAATTGTGATGCAGATATGGTGGTGTTGTGAAGTATGTAAGCATTAATGTCCTCGACCCCTGTAGGTGGAGCTGGCTCTCTGGGACACAGCAGGACAGGAGGACTATGACCGGCTGAGGCCTCTCTCCTACCCAGACACAGATGTCATCCTCATGTGTTTCTCCATCGACAGCCCCGACAGCCTAGGTGAGATTTCTTTCCTGCCATTGGTTTTGACAAATGTACCATTTGCTCCACATTCAACATGGACACTTTGTGCCCGATGCAGAGAATATTCCAGAGAAGTGGACTCCAGAGGTCAAACACTTCTGTCCCAATGTGTCTATTATTCTGGTGGGAAACAAGAAAGACCTGCGGAATGATGAACACACCCGTCGAGAGTTAGCCAAGATGAAACAGGTGAGTGAGGCCTGTACTTAACTGTGCTCATTCTGCAGCTTATACAAATTCAAACCTATGGGGGTTTGTTTAGACTGAATTTCATTATAATCCCAAAGGTTACTTATCTCAAAATGCATCAAATTGACTGAGTTAATCATGGGAAACTGTTTGTGAAACTGTAAGAGTGAGGAGTCCTCCATATTCTGCACTTTTGGTTCTCACTGCAAAGCTATACAAGATAGTAAATGTTTATCTGCACACTCTAGTAACAATCAGGTTTGACAAGGTGGAATATTCTCACCAGTCCACTTCACTCTGTATATGGATGGTCTCTCCAAACAGTTAATAGAGTTAAGGACTGGCTGTATGGTGGGGATAGCATTGTTAACCCTTAGGGCACCTTCTGGACATCTTTGGCCATTTAAGTTTTCTTTTTTTGATAATTCTCACTGTGTTAATGCATATGACTCGGGACTTTCAAAAGATGTGTATTTTCTGCAGATTTTAAAATTTGTGTAAAAAAATACAACCTTTTATCACCTTTGTGGCACAAAAAAAAGCCCCATTGGAACCCATTTTAACTGCTTTTTATCTCTTTGCCATGAAACCATAAAATCATGCATTACACATTTTTATTATTTCATTCTGAAGTCCTGGCTTCAAAGTTATATTTTATATATTGACCCATTTTCCATCATTTGGCATAAAGGTAAAATACATAGTATTTCCTGTAGTGGCACTATTTCTGTATAATGGAACCCATAAACCTAATGTATGCAAGTGAAATGATGTGTGAAACCTACATTTTGCTGTGAATATCTGTATGAGTTACAGCATGCTAAGCTTTCACTGTAACTGTGTATGTGTAAGTGTGTTTGTGCATCTGTGTGTTGCTAATCAGCAAAATAATTATGCAAAAATGATGTTAGTGAACATCAGTGACATATGCCAGGCTCTGTTAACCTTCCAAAAATAATGACATTATCATGTAGTCAAGGGAAAATATGACATTTTCTGTGTTTTGTTTTTATATAGTTAGCATAAAAACCGATGGTGTCAAACTGGAGTTGAAATAATAAAAATGAATGAATATTTGGTATTTATGATCAGGGCTGATGTTTAATACAATTAATTCATTAAAAGGGAAAAAAATATTTATATATATGTAAAGTTTATAACAGCATTTTTGGCCACGAAATGATTTAGTTGTCTTGTCTCCTCACAGTGCTGGTTTACAGCAACTGTACAAGCCTATGACATGTTTAAAAAGAGTGTTGGATCCAGAGACTTAATTTTCTCTCATTCTATTGAACAGGCCGAGTCCTAAAGAAAGAACCAAGTGAAATATCTAGGTCACATCATTATGAATGATTTCTGTGATTCTGACGAGGTGCAGCATCGGTGCTGTAAACTCTATGCACAAGCCAACATATTCACTGCATGTATCAGCTGCTAGAAAGATAGAAAGATGTGAAGAGATCAAACCATCAAGTCATCCCATTGAACTTATTTTCTTTTTTGATTTTGCCACACAGGAACCAGTGAAGTCTGATGAGGCGAGGGAAATGGCTAACCGGATCAATGCTTTTGGTTACTTGGAGTGCTCGGCCAAGACGAAGGATGGCGTGAGGGAGGTGTTTGAGATGGCCACCAGGGCAGCACTGCAGGCCAAGAGAAGAGGCAAGAAAAGCGGCTGCTGCCTTTTATAGAGTGTCAGGTGACGCAGGATCAGGAGGGAAGGAGGGAAATAAACACGGCTAAGAAAAACATCCCTGTGCCTGTTTCCACCAAGGTAGGCACAGTTGACTGGGGAGTTGTAGGGATGAAACCAGGCTAAAGAAAAAAAGGAAGGTGAAATGCTATGCTCGAAAAGGGGAATACATGTATATACATTTAAGTTCGACATTATAGCTTTTAGCTTTCAAATAGAAATACTGTAATCTCGAGTTTAGGACTCAATAAAGCTGAAATTAAGAGAACATGACGAGAAGGGAACATCTCTCCTGCTCATACTCTTACTCCAGTACAGTAAGCTCCTCTGTGGCTGGTGGTCGAAATCAGACGAATGCCTGCCTAACTAACTGTTGGAAGACTTCCGTGGCTTGCAGTGTGACTGTGCTTGTCTTTCATTCTGTATGTTTTTCACTCTCCTTAAATTCCAAAGTTAGAACTAACAAACTTTTTATGGACCCGCTTTTCTTTTTTATGAACCTGTGATATTTCATACAATTTTCAATTAAAAAGCAGAGTTTAATTGTTTGCAGTTAAGTATAAAAACATAATGAGACCAACGACCATGAGTGTTTTATACCTGCTTGTTAATTAATAAAAGTTGACTGAGTTAACTTGGCCTTAAAGTGACAAAACTCTGTAAAATTCAGAATAGAATTCAAGATCCTGCTCCTCACATTTAAAGCCCTTAACAATCAAGCCCCTTCATATATAAAAGAGTTCATAACACCATATTATCCAAACAGATCACTTTGTTCACAAAACACAGGCTCTCTTGTGGTTCCAAGAGTCTGTAAGAGTAGAACAGGAGGTAGAGCATTCAGCTACCAGGCTCCTCTCCTGTGGAACCAGCTCCCACTCTGGGTTCAGGAAGCAGACACCATCTCTTACAGTTAAACTTAAAACGTTCCTCTTTGACAAAGCCTATAGTTAGTTCTGGATCAGGTGAGTCCTGAACCATCACTTAGTTATGCTGCTATAGGTCTAGACTGCTGGGGGAACTCCCATCATGCACTGAGGACCTCTCCACTTCTCTCTGTCTCTCTGCCCCCCCACATTCATTCATTTATTTATTTTAATACATGTCAATGACTAGTTCACTTTGTACTCCCATAGTCTCTCTCTCTCTTTCTCTCTCTCATTTCAGATGTCTCTGACCCCGGAACCTCAGGACAACAACTTTACCATTATTACTATTATTAATTACAATATCTCAGTAATTAATTATGATATGAATTGTGTCTGTTATCAATAATAATTAAATGTCTTAACACTGTTGTTTACATTTTAACTAGTCAGATCTAATACCTGATGGTGCTCAAGTGTTCCCGGTCTTTTATCGCTGCCGTTATTGCAGTTATTATTATTATTATATTCTCCCCTGCTTTGTAGCATTAAATTGATTCATTTTCAGATCCTCTGTCAGTTGTTTAGAGGATCTTGTTTTTGTGTGTCACATAATTTATCAGGCTCTGTAAATTCATTTTTGGAAGTCTCTATGCCAATCTAACAAGTGCAGCAAAAACAAATTTACTAAACAAATCCTTGCATTTTCAATCATGAGGACGTACACACCAGCCAATTAAAAACATATTACTATAATGTCACTGCTGTCCACATTCACATTAAATAGATTATATTTGATCATCAATTGTATTGTTTCAAGTAGTGGTGTCATTTCTTCAAAATAAAATAAACTGAGCTGCCAACAGTCAACCCTCAGAAGACAATGCATTTCAAGCAGAGGTTGAATCCTTGCCGAAGGTGGATGAAATGAATTTCGCATCACTTCCTAAAGGCATCTCCAAACAGGACAGAAGTGAGAGAGAGGAGATTCAGTTTAATAATTATTTAATAATAATTAATAACAGTTTAATAATAATAACATTTATTTTATGGATTTTACTCTATTTTATTTTTCACTTGAACACAGAGTTAAAAAGACAACATTTTTTGGCTGGTATGTATATATGTAATGTATATGTAAAGTACAAGGTGACATATTGCATTTCTTTGTGACACTGTATATTCACAGAATCACTTCCTGTTTATCAATTTGACCTCAAAGCTAAATGTTTTTGTTTTGATGCAGTTTGATGTTTGAATTTCAAAAAGCTGTGAACTATGGCCTGAAGGTTGTGTCAATGGCTTAACAGACCTGAAATAGCCGCAGTGTTATGTATGTAAAAATAACATCATTCAAACCTATTCAAAGCCACACACGTGAACAGTAAATAAGCAAGTTCTGTTTCATCTCATGTAAATATTGAATATAAAATCTTTATGCAGATAAACCAGGTAGGATGAATGAAAACGTAACACTACATCCTAGACTGTTAATAAAAAGCTGTGCACACTACGTCCAACACGCAAACGATAAAAAGGCCTGGAGTTTTTCTGTTTCACTACTATTAACATTTGCTTTATTCTATGTAACATGTTTACAAACCAAGGTAACAGTTATTTGGGGTATTTTTTCAACCAGGGATTAGTTAGAGATATTGCAGGGAGAAATGGAACAGTCAGGAGCAACCCTTATGAGCTGTTAGATGAAGAGGTGCAGTCAACAGGCCACACATCTCAGTTTTCTCAGCCAGGCAACCAATTCTTTTCTCTTTGTGCTACTATTAACAGACCTGTCAACTTCAACAGGAAATCAGATCACAGTTGCACACATAAATGGTAAATGGTTGTATTTATATAGCGCTTTTCTAGTCTTGAAGACCACTCAAAGCGCTTTACACTACAGTTTTCCATTCACCCATTCACACACACATTCATACAGAAATCTCAGCATGAATAGGAATAAAGTGACCGAAAGCAATGGACCGCTTCTAACGTTCAATCAATCAATGGATGATATTAATTTCCCACCACTACAAAGAGAGATCTATAAACCAGACAGAAGTGGAATTGGGGAGAATAATAAGCCAACTACATCTAAAAAGAAGAAGAAGAACATAATAGCAAGAGTTGTATATGGAATTCCCGTCTTAAGACCTGAAGTGAAAAGGAAAGTGCAGTCTCCCCCAAAGAGAAAAAAGGGACTTGTATATCACCGTTCATTTCCAGCATGTCAGGAAACAAAGGCAACAAACATGCCAGTCCTGAGGGTGGACTCAGCAGAGATGAATAAGGACGAGATTGTCCTGAGGAAAGAGACAACAAAGACAATTGAAGACCAGACTGTCCTGGGGATGGAGCAAGAAGCAAAAGAGTTTCAGCCTCCATCTCCACAGGCAGAGGCATCGACTTCTCAGTCCACAGGAACACAGTTTGCTGGGACAGCTGATGTTTCTGCACACACAGAGGCATCTGCATTTGAAGTGAAAAGGAAAGTGCAGTCTCCCCCAAAGAAAAAAAGGGAAGTTGTAAATTGCCTTCCATTTCCAGCATGTCAGGAAACAAAGGCAACAAACATGCCTGTCCTGAGGGTGGACTCAGCAGAAATGAATAAGGACGAGATTGTCCTGAGTATAAAGTCAGAAGAGATAAATGAAGAAAAGATAATCCCTAGGACAGAGTCCGCAGAGACAATTGAAGACCAGACTGTCCTGAGGGAAGAGACAACAAAGACAATTGAAGACCAGACTGTCCTGAGGAAAGAGACAATTGAAGACCAGACTGTCCTGGGGATGGAGGAAGAGACAAAAGTGTTTCAGCCTCCATCTCCACAGGCAGAGGCATCGACTTCTCAGTCCACAGAAACAGAGTTTGCTGGGACAGCTGATGTTTCTGCACACACAGAGGCATCTGCATTTGTGTCTGCATCTGTGCCTAAGTTTGAATCTGGCAGTGGGGTTGATTTGACTACACATGCCTACTCTGAACTCTTGAATCGGCTCCTGTATGAGAAGCACATGAAAATGATCGCTCAGGTACATGAAAATGAAGACCTCGTCAGAAAGGCAAAGGATATGGAGCGAAAAATTGTATATATTTATGCCACTAAAGTGGGTCTAGGGAAGGAAGTTTCACGACTGAGGATGCTTCAGTCAAGTGGTAGCCAAAAGGTCAGTGACCTTGAGAGAGCTGTCCAAACTGAAAGAGAGAAAACAATGGAGAAAGAGACATGCCTCGCCAGAGAGATTGAGGAAACATCCAAAATCCAAACCTCCCTGGTTCAAGCCCATGACCAACTGGAAAAGTCAAGATGCCTTTGGGAGCATGAGAAGTCCCAAATCTTGGCTAAACATAGTCAGGAAACCTCCAGGCTCAAGGCAGCTCTGCTACAGGAACAGGAAGGAGGAAGGAAGGAAAGACACCAGTGGCAGTCGGAAATGTCCACAATTCAGGAGACTCTCAACACCACTAAGGAAGCTCTGGAGGCAATGGAGGAGGATAAAGTAAAGTGGAGCGAGGAAATGATTAGGAGAATAACAATCCTAGAAGAGATGATGAAGGTGATAGAGAGCAAATCAAAGAAACCGTCTTTGCTGAGACGATTTTTCCAGCTCTTTAAAAGAACCAGAAAAAAACAAACACTTGCACTTAATCACTGTTGTGACTATGTACTCATTAAACGTGGCACCATTAAATGGTGTTGTGGCAGTCGACCATGCCACGGGGTACCCACCACGACAGCCAGAGACGAACCAGTCCAACCATTGGGTGCTCAGCAACATCTTTTTATTTAATACAAAGAGAACTGACAAAACACTTAACTTAAAGGGTCCAGCACTTTCTGCTGGACCTTTAGCTTCGCCCAGTCTCTTCCCCAGTGTGTTCCACGAGGCAGCTCTGCTGCTGCCTTTTCAAGCATGAGGATCAATCAGCTAACAGCTCTCACCTGTGCTGACTGATCCTCTGTGGTGCAGGTGAAGGTGCTCTCCCAGCCCCTTCACCACATACCTCCACTGTCAGATTCAGGACCGGGAGCTATCCGGCCTGAACTGCTCCCCCCCTTCCATCCGCCCAGGGGAGGAACCCACCCCACCAAATAAGGCGCTCCGGGCGTCGAGCAGGTGGGCATCGCGGGATGCGGCGTCTCTCTGGCGGCCTGGAAGGTGGGCGCCGCCGCACAGGCACCTTGGACCCCGGAACAGGAGTGCGCCGCCGTCTGGGGGACCAATCCATAGAAGCAGGGTCGGCAGGCGTCGGCCTTTGTGTGTGTGGGATTGTGTTTCAGGGTTAAAAAAAAGTGCATCTAAAAAAATGAGTGTAAAAAGAATTTACCCTTGAGGGATCAATAAAGTATCTCTTCTCTTTCTTGACAGTGTAGAGGTTGGCAAAATTCACACTTATGCAACATTAATAAAGACGTGTTTTAAAGAAAAACATTTATTATGAAAAAAATAAAAGTATAAACACACAAACTAACAAAAGGTGTACTTACTATATACAGATGTGTGTGTGTGTGTGTGTGTGTGACTGAGATTCAAAATGGCAGCTGGCCACTATGAAGACAAAAGGCCCCCTGGAGTGGTGGGACCATGTGGCTGAGATCACATGTATGTGTTAAGTTTGTGGAGATGAGTGTGTGAGGTGTTGGTGCCAGGTTAAAGAAAGTAGTTAGATGCATGCAAAGAAAATGAAAAGCCTAACAGAACTAACATTAACTTTCAAATAACAAGTAACACGTGTTGCGTTGTTGACGTGCTGACGTATTGCGGTGAGCGTATTGTGTCACCTCCTTGTTTTGAACTCTTCTCTTTTTCGTCTCTCCCTATTCTGCTAATATCTGACTCACTGAAGCTAATTTTGAGTCACACTCACAGTTTTACTATTCCTTACACTCACCTCTCCCTCTCTTAGCGACTCATTTGCTAAATCACTGTGATTTACACACTACCCGTGTTAGCTTAGCAACTTAGCATTAGCAGCTAACAATGGCTTCTAATAAGTGCTATACAAATGCAGTTATTATTATTATTATTATATTCTCCCCTGCTTTGTACCATTAAATGGATTCATTTTCAGATCTTCTGTCAGTTGTTTAGAAGATCTTGTTTCTGTGTGTCACATAATTTATCAGGCTCTGTAAATTCATTTTTGGAAGTCTCTATGCCAATCTAACAAATTGGCCCCCCTCTATGGCCAAATACCAGATGGCCCTGGAATGTCTGGATGTTCTTTATTAAAGTCACTGATAAGATCCAAGTCCATAATAAAACTGTCCGGAACCCACTGGCGTTCTTCAGGTCCATACCCCACCCAGTCCACCAGGAGTTTCCTGCCCTGGCCCCTTTTACGCACCGCCAGCATGGTGTACACCGGCCCTCCATCGACCATACGGGGAGAAGGGGGTGATTTGGTAGCTGGAAACAGAGCACTCTCCTTGACCGGCTTAATTTTGCTGACGTGGAATGTGGGATGTACTCGGAGGGACCGAGGCAGACGAAGACGCACAGCCTCTGGATTGATAATCCTGGTGATGGGGAACGGACCGACGAAGCGTGGAGCCAGTTTGCGCAACTCCACCTGAAGAGGCAGTTCTTTGGCCGCGAGCCAGACTCGCTGGCCAGGCCAAAAGACAGGAGCCGGTCTCCTGCTGCGATCTGCAGCTCTCTTAACTCTGTCCCCTTGACGTATAAGAGTCTGTTGCGCTGCAGCCCAGATAGGGCATGGGCTGATGGGACAGACACCTCAGGTTCGGACTCAGAAAAGGTCGGGGGTTGGTAACCAAAAACACACTTAAAAGGGGACATACTGGTGGCTGAGGTGGGAAGGGAATTATGGGCGTACTCGACCCATGTCAGGTTGAGTACGCCCATAATTCGCCCATAACTCCATGACGCGGGGGTTTTCCCTGCGTCATGGAGTGGCACCGATGACACCGATGGTGTTACGCCCCGTTGCCGGGGAAAATATAAAGTAAAAAAGGTGGAAAGAAACTACACAAGCACGACGAGTTAGCAGCCAGTGTGTATTCGTCAGTCAGCCATCCTGCTTCTCCTTCAACACGGGAACAGACATCAACAATCAATCGCCGTGCAGCACATTCGCCACGGACTTAATAAAAGAAAATAAAACACAATTGCAGTTACAGAAATACTTATGCAAGTCATATTTGATCAAAGGTAAGTACAAAGTTGTAAACAAAAATGATATAAAATAAAGTGTTTTATCTATAAGTGCAGTCCTGTCTCTGTTGTTGTTTCAATACCTGCGAGGCAAAAGCAGTTGAACACTGAATAGATGATCGATCATCATTTTAACCTCTTTTAACTCAAGACACTTGAAAACAATTAATTATTATTCTTTTTTAACTCACTCTTTCTAATGAACTGCTATCTTAGCATATGAAAATCATGAACATGAATTATTATTATTTTCATTCATTTTATCCTATTTTAAACACATGAAACATTTTATTATCCGGTATTATAATCATGACAGTCTTTTTAAACACATTTTGCCATTAATTATTATTATTCTACTCAGTCATAAGCTCTTGGTTAACCAATGTTCACTATTACAACCATGACAATGGCACCGATGAGTTTACAGATCTCCTTCCAGAACCGCGAGATAAACTGGGGCCCCCCGATCTGACACGATGTCCTGTCAGAATCTGTGAATCTTAAAAACATTGTTCATCATAATTTCGGCCGTTTCTTTGGCTGAGGGCAATTTGGGCAAAGCTATAAAGTGAACCATTTTAGCGAATGTCTACGACTGTTAAAACCGTGGTGTACAGACAAAGTCCATAGAAATTTCCGCCCACGGCCGGGACGGAATAGGAAGAGGCTGCAACAAGCCTGCGCGGGTTCTGGAGGAGTTCTTATTCCTGGCACAGACTGGACACGCCTCAACGTACTCCCGCACTTCCAGCTCCATGGACGGCCACCAGAACCGCTGTGTGATGGCGAATATGGTCCGTCGTACGCCCGGATGACAGGTGAGCAGAGACGAGTGAGCCCAGTGAATCACCTGTGGGCGCAGATCAACAGGAACATACAGACGGTTCTCAGGGCACCCACTAGGTGGCGGGGTCTCACCATTCGCTTGCTTCACCTCGGCTTCTATGTGCCAGGATACCAACCCCACCACACGGATAAGTGGAAGGATAGGCTCGGGATCCGTGGCAACAGGCTCGGGGCTGAATAGGCGGGACAGGGCGTCAGGCTTAGTGTTTTTGGACCCCGGTCTGTAAGATAAGGAAAAATTTAATCTGTTAAAAAACAATGAACAGCGAGCTTGACAGGAATTTAATCGTTTAGCTCCTTTTATATACTGCAGGTTATCAGTCCAAACCAAGAACGGGTGTTGTGCCCCCTCCAGCCAATGCCGCCACTCCTCCAACGCCACCTTCACCGCCAACAGTTCACGATTTCCAACGTCGTAGTTCCGCTCAGCTGCCTTCAAGCGTCGGGACAGGAAGGCGCAGGGATGCAGCTTGTTGTCCACCTCGGCTCGCTGGGATAAGACGGCCCTGATCCCCTCGTTAGATGCATCTACTTCCACCACAAACTGGTGAGAGGGATCGGGAAGCGTGAAGATAGGCGCCATGGTGAACCGCCCCTTCAGCTCTCGGAACGCTGCGTCCACGTCAGCGAACCAGCGGAATGACACCTGCGGAAAAGTGAGAGCGTGGAGAGGAGCTGCTATTGCGCTAAAGCCTCTGATAAACCGCCTGTAAAAGTTAGCGAAACCTAGGAATTGCTGCACTTTCTTGCGGCTATCAGGTGTTGGCCACTTGGCTACAGCGCTCACTTTAGCTGGGTCCATCTTAACCCTTCCAGGGGTTACGATAAAGCCCAGGAAGGAGATGGTATCGGCATGAAATTCACTCTTTTCTGCTTTCACATGTAACTTATTAGCTAGAAGATGTTGCAGAACGAGCTTAACGTGTCTCTGGTGGGTTTCCACGTCGGGAGAGTAAATAAGAATATCATCTAGATATACATAAACAAACTGATCTAAAAAGTCTCTTAAAACATCATTAATCAAAGCTTGGAACACTCCTGGGGCATTGGTGAGACCAAACGGCATCACTAAATACTCACTTGGTGTGTTGAAACCAGTTTTCCACTCATCCCCCTCCCGAATGCGGATAAGGTGGTATGCGTTTCGCAGATCCAACTTGGTGAAGATCTGCACTTGTTGTATTTGATCAAATACTGACATCATGAGGGGGAAGGGTTATCTATTCTTGACTGTGACTACGTCAGTCGGAGGTCACAAAAATCAATATTGATTTGGTGTGTACATATGCAAAGAGAATGTCGGACTCCGTAATTTTTCTCTGGACCCCTGCCTAATGTTTCCAGTGATGACATGTACAGCCGCATGTCATCCTTTCACCGCTGGCTGTCAAGGTGGTGTCCAAATAACAACGTGGGCTTCGTAGATAATTGGCGCACTCTTTGGGGGAAACCTGGTCTGATTCGGAGATATTGTATTCATCCCACTTGGAATGGAGCAGCTCTCATATCTAGAAACATGACAACGTTTGTTAGACAGTCCACACCGTGACAATCCAGAGTTGAGACCAGGAGGCAGAGTCGCAGTCTTACACGCTTCTCTGCGCTTCTATTTGAACAGTCATCCTCACAATATCCTATAGAAACTGTGTCTGCCCCCGACACCCTAAATTCATTAAATCAAAAGCAAACAGGACAGGAATAATATATTCAAACCTAATAAAAGTTAACACAGCCAATATACCTGTAACAAAACACAGAATTATAAAAGGCGGTTTATTAAATATCAGGTCACTCAATCAAAAATCATTACTTATTAATGACCTGATTACCGATCACCAAATCGATCTATTATGTTTAACAGAAACCTGGCTGCAAGATGGAGAATATGTAGGCTTAAATGAAACGAAGCCCCCAACCTATACTAATACTCATACTTCTCGAAGCACAGGCAGAGGTGGAGGGGTTGCAGCAACCTCTAAATCTGACCTATCTATCAACCCTCGACCGAAAGAAAGTTATAACTCCTTTGAAAATCTTATAATCAGCCTCATCCATCCAAGCCTGAAATCACATAGAAATTCTGACTAAGGGGCAGGCGGACGATATATGATAACTAGATGAATTGGTTTATCTGAATTCTCTGAATTTCTATCAGAACTAGTTCTTAGGACAGATAAAATAATTATAGTAGGTGATTTCAACATTTATGTAGATGTTGCCAACGACAGCCTTAGTTCAGCTTTCAAATCAATAATAGCGATTGGTGTCATTCAACATGTGAATAAACTCACCCACTGTCTGAATCACACTCTTGATCTTGTTCTGACATATGTCATAGACATTGAAAATGTAATAATATTTCAACAGAACCCTCTTCTGTCCGACCATTTTTTAATTACATTTAAATTTAGAATTACTAATTACACTGATTCTGGACAGAAACTCTATTATAGTCTGTGTTTATCTGATAAAACTGAATACATTTAAGAACTGCTTCCTTCTACACTTACCTCTCAGCCATGTGTCACTACAATACAGGAAAGTTATCAAAACTTTACCCCCACACTAGTTGATAACTTAGTTAATAGTACAGCAGCTTCATTAAAAACAATCCTTGACGCTGTCGCCCCTCTAAAAAAGAAGAAGGCAAATCAGAGGAGATCAGCTCCGTGGTATAATTCTCAGACACGTGTTCTAAAACAGACATCACGGAAACTAGAGAGGAAGTGGCGTTCCACCAATAAACATGACTTTTACCTAGCCTGGAAGAATAGCTTGATATATTACAAGAAAGCACTTAGAAATGCCAGAACCTCCCAGGTTTCTCTTCAGCACTGTAGCCAGGCTGACAGAAAGTCACACCTCTACTGACCCATCTATTCCTCTAACCCTGAGAAGCAATGATTTCATGAGCTTCTTTACAAATAAAATTATAACCATCAGGGATAAAATCCACCACCTCCTCCCAATGAATAGCACATACGTAGAAACATTGTCTGGTCCTGAAACCATAGAACCAGATTTATGTTTGAACCAATTTTCTTCTATTGACCTTCCTGAAGTGACCTCATTAGTTTCATCATCTAAACCAATAACTTGTCAATTAGACTCTGTCCCAACTGGACTTTTTAAGGAAGTTGTCCCCCTGATTGACAGTTCCATATTAAATGTCTTTGTTGACAGGCTATGTACCACAAGCTTTTGAGGTAGCTGTTATTAAACCTCTGCGTAAAAAGCCTACACTTGACCCAGAGGTTTTAGCTAATTACAGAGCCATATCAAACCTGCCCTTCATTTCAAAAATCTTAGAAAAAACAGTTGCTAACCAGCTGTGTGATTACTTAGATAGTAACGATTTGTTGGACAAATTCCGGTCAGGATTCAGATGTCACAGTCAGTCACCCATCCTCCCACTTCTCAGTCAGTCTCCCATCCTTCCACCTCTCAGTACTTTTCCATGGACTCCGCCTCTGCCTCATCTGCCAGCCAAGCCACACCCTCTCACAATCCAACACAGCTGCTCCTCATCACCTGCAATCAAGCCCAGTATATATTCACCAGCTCCACTCTCAGTCAGTGCCAGATTGTTCTACGCCTTCATGCAAGACTTTCCAGCAGTTATCTCCGGACTGATTCTTCGTTGCCGACCCTGCCTGTTCCTGACTAACCTGCCTCGTCCGAAACCTGGTAATCACCTCTGCCTTCCGTCCCTGACCAAGTCTTCTGCCTGTTGCTATCTGACCAAGTCGTCGGCCTGTTGCTGTCTGTATTGCCTGCCACCTGATCTGCTAAGAGCTGACAATAAAGACTGTTACCAACTGTCCATGCTTGTTGTGCTGCATTTGGGTTCAAAACCATACCCGTTACATTAGAATCCATCACAGCACAGAAACAGCACTATTGAAAGACCTTTTTAAGGCATCAGATGATGGACTTGTCTCTGTGCTCGTCCTGTTGGATCTTAGTGCAGCATTTGACACCACAGATCATAAGATCCTGTTATAGAGACTAGAACAACATATAGGGATCAGAGGAACTGCACTAGACTGGTTTAAATCATATTTATCAGATAGATTTCAATTTGTTAATGTCAACAATGACCCCTCCATGCACATGCAAGTTAGTCATGGAGTTCCACAAGGTTCTGTCCTTGGACCGATATTCTTCACCTTATATATACTCCCCTTAGGCAACATCGTGAGAAAGCACCACATACACTACCATTGTTACGCAGATGACACCCAGCTGTACATTTCTCTGAAGCATGATGAATCTAATCACTTAGTTCAACTTCAGGAATGTCTCAAGAACATCAAGGCCTGTAATTCCTTATTATCAGGATGCCCCGGGAAGACTGTAAAGTCTCCAGTTGGTCCAAAATGCCACAGCACGAGTGCTGACAGGAGCTCTAAGGAGAGATCATATTCCTGTCTTAGAAAATGTAGAAACAAAGAGAGATAGATTTTATGTTTTTTTACAGTATTCACTCTGGTACCTTATTCACATTAAATGAATGTCTTTATCATTGTGACTGCCTCTGTCCTCCATCAGCATAACTCTCTCTCTAGCCGAGCAGAGAACGGTTTTATCTTGAGTAAAGGCCAGCAGGTAAGCCAAGGTGAGATGTCTGACTGAGGACAGAGGCACATTTACATTTGACATCCGTTAGCTGTAATGCTAAATTATATAATTGATGCTTTGCGGCTCAGAACATCTTCACGTAATCTTTAACTCACATTTACACACCTTGCTTTTCAGCTCATGAGTTCGTCCCACTGCGTCACTTACCGGTGTGAGTTTTACTGTTTATAGAAACATATGTGCTACACATAAAGTGCATTGGTGCTAGTAGCAAATCTCTACTGGCTACCGTAAGCTAGTTTAGTTAAGTTAGACTTGACAAGAATCCAATGCTATGTGATTTGGAAAACAGACTCACCGAGGTGGCATGTGGTAGCCCTGTGGCGGTTGCTGTTGCTGTTGCCGTCGATGTGGAAAAATTTTGGATTGCTGCCAGAACGGCTCTGCCGATATTCTCCGCTAACGCAGATTCACTCATCGACATGTTTGCAGAGCGACCATGGCCGACAGGAGAGTGTACCGGGTGGAGGCGGGCGAACATGACAGATCAGTCAAAGTGCGCCCCCTTGTGGCTGGCTATAGTGGCTACAGGTCATAAATCCCGCATTCTTCATAAAAGTGACACTAAAAACTCAAAGTACTCTTCAAATAAAGTTTCTGCATACGTGTTTGTTATTTTATGTAGTTATTAACACGATATTCCATGTCCAAGAGTCCATTTCCCCGGATAAGTTGGGTTTTATTTGTTATTTGCCACTATAAACACACTCTGACCTCCTCGAGCTTTTATTTTGGTACTTCCTGTTACCGGCATTTGAATTTGCATATTAGTTAAATATTTAGTTTCACCCGAAACATTTAGATTTAACATTTAGATTTAGATTCAGATTTAACTTTTAGATTTAACATTTTGATTTAACATTTAGATTTTGATTTAACATTTAGATTTAACATTTAGATTTAGATTCTGATTTAACATTTAGATTTAACATTTAGATTTAGATTTAACATTTAGATTTAACATTTAGATTTGGATTTAGATTTAACATTTAGATTTAGATTTAACATTTAGATTTAACATTTAGATTTAACATTTAGGTTGCAGATTTAGATTTAAATTTAACATTTAGATTTAGCATTTAGATTTAGCATTTAGATTTAACATTTAACATTTAAGTGTAACATTCAACATTTGGATTTAAATATTTAAAATATCTCTAAGTTGACAAATATTGTTGTAAATGTGCAAAAAAGTGACTCTCAAAAATTCACACCAGTTTTTTAAACATGGTTTGAAGCTAAATGTGACAAAATGTTGCTGTTATTTTCAGCGTGAGCTGCTTTACAAACGGCACCCCATATCTAGAGGGGCTTGATTTTACATGCCTACAGTAGTATCAAAACTCTTCCTGTCGTAATGACAAGGTTCATGTTCTACATAACACCTGAAGGGCAAACCCTCCATCTGACCTCAGGGACCAAAGTGTATGTGTGGCTGTGGCTGTGGCTGAGGAGAAGAGCGGTCGTCCTCCAACCAGAATGTCATTGGTTCGATCACAGTCTTCTCCATCTGTATGCCAAAGTGTCCTTGGGCAAGATACTGAACCCTGAATGGCCCCTCATATGAATGGGTAAAAGGCAAACTGTCCTGTAAAAGCTCTTTGAGATTGAGCCAGCTGCTGGGTTTAAACAACATATCGCAGTGTGACAATGTTTTGTGTCTGACGACAGGCTAGCTTTCCCGGTCAACTTAGCCAAGTTAGCTAGCTAACACTTCAGTGTCCTTACTGAACTGCTGTTAGCTACAAGTTAGCTGCTACTTCACTGATTCACACAGGCCAAAAGATATTTTAGATTAAAAATAAAGGAGATTAGGTCGTCAATTATATTCAATCTGAAGTGGTTCACCAGAGGTTAGGTTGACAGATGTGATGGTTCTTTACATGAGAGGTAAACAGCAGTGAGGAAGTGGAGCTCTAACGCAACGTAAACTTGGCAAACACTCCTGAAACATCAGCTAGCTGAGGAGCTAACACTGACAGCAGTGTATAAACACGGATGAAGCTGGGTGGTTACAGACTTAATGGAGGTATACGGTGTCATGTGAGAGAACGCCACCCACTAAACCTCTACATCTGGTTTGACGGGATTTTATTCAGGCACAGTTTGAAAGCTGCTGTCAGAGATTATATTCGGAGATTACCATTTCCTGCTCTGGATGAAAATTGGCGACAGTCATAACCTAATAACTTCAGACTATTAAATTGGTTGATCTTATTTTATCAGCATGTAAACACCAAATCCAGAATGCAATCCAAGGTCTCAGTATTGAATTAGCTGGTTTGATACTAGTCGTTCTGGAAATGATCACGTTCGAGTGTTATTGTCATGACTTTTTCTTCTAATCAGAAATGAGGCCTCACCCCACATGTTTTTTTCCATGCACTATGTTATATCATACCTATAGTGTTTCATTTGTTTTATGCCAGAAACTAATTTGAAAGTCATTGTTGGTCAGTAAAATGCTTTGGCCCTAAGTGAAACATTGTAAATATCTGGTGGAGTACACTGAAATACTGGAGCATACCCTGAATACAGTTTTTCACATGTCCATGATGCCACAACTAGATCTCTTGTACCTCTTGTCTAAAGTGCACACACATAGCAACTCGTGTTGGGGAATATCATTCGATACAATCTGACACCAGTGGCGCACACGCACATATAAATGCAGATACATTAGACAGATGAAATAGTCAAAGTTCACTGTCTGATTGGCAGATGCCCCCTCCACCTCGTTTCTCCCTGTGAGCTTCTCTTTGCAGGAACTGTTGAGTTACTCTATAATTTTGTCAGGTCTCAAACTTACTCTGTAAAGAGCCATGGCATCATCTATATTGTGAATTTGCATCATCAAGCAAACATTTCTGGTTGATATTATTTTTTTCAAAAAGAGTTTAATTCCACATATTGAAAAAGCAGGAGATGAAATGATTGTGGCCATAATAGGTTTCCAGAGTTTTGTTAAGTGTTTCCTGACAGTGTTTCATGGATCCATACCTCACACCATCTTAAAACTCTCATCCTGTCCTATTTCATCATTGTGCTTGACAAGCACTGCTTGTACACCAATCAAGCTCCTCACCCTGCAGGGTTGTTTTTGCTCTGAATGCACAGAATCAATAACAGAGTACATGTCTTTCTTCATTCTTTCAGATGGCTGCAATCAGAAAGAAACTAGTGATAGTCGGTGATGGAGCCTGCGGCAAAACCTGTCTCCTCATAGTGTTCAGCAAAGATCAGTTCCCTGAGGTCTATGTGCCCACTGTGTTTGAAAACTATGTGGCAGATATTGAGGTGGATGGTAAACAGGTAAGCTGTTTATTATAATGTCACATTTCTTTCTTTTTGTCATGAGTCAATTAACACAGCATAGGGTGTGTAGACTGAGCCTCGGACCCTGAAGGTTTGTTTCATAATGTAACCTGAGCAGCACTTGGTTTTTAAGGATGATACTATGTTGGACAGTTAAAAACAAAAAATGCTAACAATATATCAAATGTTAGTAATATGTTTTAAACTAATGCTTGTGCAATGCTTCATCTTTTTTGTCCATGATAAATGAACATAGAGACGCTATTTTTAAATGATAAACTTGTTTGTGAAATTCTGTCATTTCATCTCACTTATCTCTAAACATGTACACTGATACCAACACATCTGGAAGAAGGTAACATTGGGTTGTATATTGGCCTGGCGGATTTGTCCATAGACTTAATTTCCCTTTGGGGATGAATAAAGTAATCTATGAATAAAGTAATCTATCCAGACATATATACACAGTATGTAGAATCCACATTGACCGCTGGATCAAACGTCCACGTTGCCATCCAATTGGGCGAAATATTTTCAAGAAAATGTTTTAAGATTAAAAGTGCCTCTGGATTTTAGTTTAGTTGTATTTCAAAGCTTCTCCCTCACCCAGAATCTGCCTGATGTCTGAATCTGAATACTTTTCCTGATTTTGAGCCATGGCTTTTAAACCTGATAATAAATCACCAGTTTGACATTTTGATGGATTTTTAACAAATTGAACAAAGCTCAATAATAACTTGTTTAACCTGTACATCAACAGAAATGAAAAATTGACTGTTGTGTACTGGAACAATTTTTTGTCAAACAACTGTTCTATCCAACCTTTCTGCTGTTTTCCTGGTTGTCTTTGAATCTATCTCATGTTGTCAGAATCTAGGGCACAAACCTTGTAACTGAGCCCTGTAGCATTTAATTGTGATGCAGATATGGTGGTGTTGTGAAGTATGTAAGCATTAATGTCCTCGACCCCTGTAGGTGGAGCTGGCTCTCTGGGACACAGCAGGACAGGAGGACTATGACCGGCTGAGGCCTCTCTCCTACCCAGACACAGATGTCATCCTCATGTGTTTCTCCATCGACAGCCCCGACAGCCTAGGTGAGATTTCTTTCCTGCCATTGGTTTTGACAAATGTACCATTTGCTCCACATTCAACATGGACACTTTGTGCCCGATGCAGAGAATATTCCAGAGAAGTGGACTCCAGAGGTCAAACACTTCTGTCCCAATGTGCCTATTATTCTGGTGGGAAACAAGAAAGACCTGCGGAATGATGAACACACCCGTCGAGAGTTAGCCAAGATGAAACAGGTGAGTGAGGCCTGTACTTAACTGTGCTCATTCTGCAGCTTATACAAATTCAAACCTATGGGGGTTTGTTTAGACTGAATTTCATTATAATCCCAAAGGTTACTTATCTCAAAATGCATCAAATTGACTGAGTTAATCATGGGAAACTGTTTGTGAAACTGTAAGAGTGAGGAGTCCTCCATTTTCTGCACTTTTGGTTCTCACTGCAAAGCTATACAAGATAGTAAATGTTTATCTGCACACTCTAGTAACAATCAGGTTTGACAAGGTGGAATATTCTCACCAGTCCACTTCACTCTGTATATGGATGGTCTCTCCAAACAGTTAATAGAGTTAAGGACTGGCTGTATGGTGGGGATAGCATTGTTAACCCTTAGGGCACCTTCTGGACATCTTTGGCCATTTAAGTTTTCTTTTTTTGATAATTCTCACTGTGTTAATGCATATGACTCGGGACTTTCAAAAGATGTGTATTTTCTGCAGATTTTAAAATTTGTGTAAAAAAATACAACCTTTTATCACCTTTGTGGCACAAAAAAAAGCCCCATTGGAACCCATTTTAACTGCTTTTTATCTCTTTGCCATGAAACCATAAAATCATGCATTACACATTTTTATTATTTCATTCTGAAGTCCTGGCTTCAAAGTTATATTTTATATATTGACCCATTTTCCATCATTTGGCATAAAGGTAAAATACATAGTATTTCCTGTAGTGGCACTATTTCTGTATAATGGAACCCATAAACCTAATGTATGCAAGTGAAATGATGTGTGAAACCTACATTTTGCTGTGAATATCTGTATGAGTTACAGCATGCTAAGCTTTCACTGTAACTGTGTATGTGTAAGTGTGTTTGTGCATCTGTGTGTTGCTAATCAGCAAAATAATTATGCAAAAATGATGTTAGTGAACATCAGTGACATATGCCAGGCTCTGTTAACCTTCCAAAAATAATGACATTATCATGTAGTCAAGGGAAAATATGACATTTTCTGTGTTTTGTTTTTATATAGTTAGCATAAAAACCGATGGTGTCAAACTGGAGTTGAAATAATAAAAATGAATGAATATTTGGTATTTATGATCAGGGCTGATGTTTAATACAATTAATTCATTAAAAGGGAAAAAAATATTTATATATATGTAAAGTTTATAACAGCATTTTTGGCCACGAAATGATTTAGTTGTCTTGTCTCCTCACAGTGCTGGTTTACAGCAACTGTACAAGCCTATGACATGTTTAAAAAGAGTGTTGGATCCAGAGACTTAATTTTCTCTCATTCTATTGAACAGGCCGAGTCCTAAAGAAAGAACCAAGTGAAATATCTAGGTCACATCATTATGAATGATTTCTGTGATTCTGACGAGGTGCAGCATCGGTGCTGTAAACTCTATGCACAAGCCAACATATTCACTGCATGTATCAGCTGCTAGAAAGATAGAAAGATGTGAAGAGATCAAACCATCAAGTCATCCCATTGAACTTATTTTCTTTTTTGATTTTGCCACACAGGAACCAGTGAAGTCTGATGAGGCGAGGGAAATGGCTAACCGGATCAATGCTTTTGGTTACTTGGAGTGCTCGGCCAAGACGAAGGATGGCGTGAGGGAGGTGTTTGAGATGGCCACCAGGGCAGCACTGCAGGCCAAGAGAAGAGGCAAGAAAAGCGGCTGCTGCCTTTTATAGAGTGTCAGGTGACGCAGGATCAGGAGGGAAGGAGGGAAATAAACACGGCTAAGAAAAACATCCCTGTGCCTGTTTCCACCAAGGTAGGCACAGTTGACTGGGGAGTTGTAGGGATGAAACCAGGCTAAAGAAAAAAAGGAAGGTGAAATGCTATGCTCGAAAAGGGGAATACATGTATATACATTTAAGTTCGACATTATAGCTTTTAGCTTTCAAATAGAAATACTGTAATCTCGAGTTTAGGACTCAATAAAGCTGAAATTAAGAGAACATGACGAGAAGGGAACATCTCTCCTGCTCATACTCTTACTCCAGTACAGTAAGCTCCTCTGTGGCTGGTGGTCGAAATCAGACGAATGCCTGCCTAACTAACTGTTGGAAGACTTCCGTGGCTTGCAGTGTGACTGTGCTTGTCTTTCATTCTGTATGTTTTTCACTCTCCTTAAATTCCAAAGTTAGAACTAACAAACTTTTTATGGACTCGCTTTTCTTTTTTATGAACCTGTGATATTTCATACAATTTTCAATTAAAAAGCAGAGTTTAATTGTTTGCAGTTAAGTATAAAAACATAATGAGACCAACGACCATGAGTGTTTTATACCTGCTTGTTAATTAATAAAAGTTGACTGAGTTAACTTGGCCTTAAAGTGACAAAACTCTGTAAAATTCAGAATAGAATTCAAGATCCTGCTCCTCACATTTAAAGCCCTTAACAATCAAGCCCCTTCATATATAAAAGAGTTCATAACACCATATTATCCAAACAGATCACTTCGTTCACAAAACACAGGCTCTCTTGTGGTTCCAAGAGTCTGTAAGAGTAGAACAGGAGGTAGAGCATTCAGCTACCAGGCTCCTCTCCTGTGGAACCAGCTCCCACTCTGGGTTCAGGAAGCAGACACCATCTCTTACAGTTAAACTTAAAACGTTCCTCTTTGACAAAGCCTATAGTTAGTTCTGGATCAGGTGAGTCCTGAACCATCACTTAGTTATGCTGCTATAGGTCTAGACTGCTGGGGGAACTCCCATCATGCACTGAGGACCTCTCCACTTCTCTCTGTCTCTCTGCCCCCCCACATTCATTCATTTATTTATTTTAATACATGTTAATAACTGTCACTTTTTCTCTCCCATAGTCTCTCTTTATCTTTCTCTCTCTCATTGCAGATATCTTTGACTCCAGAACTGCAGGACAACAACTATTATTATTAGTATTAACAACAATACTTCAGTAATTCATTATGATATGAATTGTGTCTGTTATCAATAATAATTAAATGTCTTTACACTGTTGTTTACTTTTTAACTAGTCAGATCTAATACCTGATGGTGCTCAAGTGTTCCCGGTCTTTTATCGCTGCCGTTATTGCAGTTATTATTATTATTATATTCTCCCCTGCTTTGTAGCATTAAATTGATTCATTTTCAGATCCTCTGTCAGTTGTTTAGAGGATCTTGTTTTTGTGTGTCACATAATTTATCAGGCTCTGTAAATTCATTTTTGGAAGTCTCTATGCCAATCTAACAAATGCAGCAAAAACAAATTTACTAAACAAATCCTTGCATTTTCAATCATGAGGACGTACACACCAGCCAATTAAAAACATATTACTATAATGTCACTGCTGTCCACATTCACATTAAATAGATTATATTTGATCATCAATTGTATTGTTTCAAGTAGTGGTGTCATTTCTTCAAAATAAAATAAACTGAGCTGCCAACAGTCAACCCTCAGAAGACAATGCATTTCAAGCAGAGGTTGAATCCTTGCCGAAGGTGGATGAAATGAATTTCGCATCACTTCCTAAAGGCATCTCCAAACAGGACAGAAGTGAGAGAGAGGAGATTCAGTTTAATAATTATTTAATAATAATTAATAACAGTTTAATAATAATAACATTTATTTTATGGATTTTACTCTATTTTATTTTTCACTTGAACACAGAGTTAAAAAGACAACATTTTTTGGCTGGTATGTATATATGTAATGTATATGTAAAGTACAAGGTGACATATTGCATTTCTTTGTGACACTGTATATTCACAGAATCACTTCCTGTTTATCAATTTGACCTCAAAGCTAAATGTTTTTGTTTTGATGCAGTTTGATGTTTGAATTTCAAAAAGCTGTGAACTATGGCCTGAAGGTTGTGTCAATGGCTTAACAGACCTGAAATAGCCGCAGTGTTATGTATGTAAAAATAACATCATTCAAACCTATTCAAAGCCACACACGTGAACAGTAAATAAGCAAGTTCTGTTTCATCTCATGTAAATATTGAATATAAAATCTTTATGCAGATAAACCAGGTAGGATGAATGAAAACGTAACACTACATCCTAGACTGTTAATAAAAAGCTGTGCACACTACGTCCAACACGCAAACGATAAAAAGGCCTGGAGTTTTTCTGTTTCACTACTATTAACATTTGCTTTATTCTATGTAACATGTTTACAAACCAAGGTAACAGTTATTTGGGGTATTTTTTCAACCAGGGATTGGTTAGAGATATTGCAGGGAGAAATGGAACAGTCAGGAGCAACCCTTATGAGCTGTTAGATGAAGAGGTGCAGTCAACAGGCCACACATCTCAGTTTTCTCAGCCAGGCAACCAATTCTTTTCTCTTTGTGCTACTATTAACAGACCTGTCAACTTCAACAGGAAATCAGATCACAGTTGCACACATAAATGGTAAATGGTTGTATTTATATAGCGCTTTTCTAGTCTTGAAGACCACTCAAAGCGCTTTACACTACAGTTTTCCATTCACCCATTCACACACACATTCATACAGAAATCTCAGCATGAATAGGAATAAAGTGACCGAAAGCAATGGACCGCTTCTAACGTTCAATCAATCAATGGATGATATTAATTTCCCACCACTACAAAGAGAGATCTATAAACCAGACAGAAGTGGAATTGGGGAGAATAATAAGCCAACTACATCTAAAAAGAAGAAGAAGAACATAATAGCAAGAGTTGTATATGGAATTCCCGTCTTAAGACCTGAAGTGAAAAGGAAAGTGCAGTCTCCCCCAAAGAGAAAAAAGGGACTTGTATATCACCGTTCATTTCCAGCATGTCAGGAAACAAAGGCAACAAACATGCCAGTCCTGAGGGTGGACTCAGCAGAGATGAATAAGGACGAGATTGTCCTGAGGAAAGAGACAACAAAGACAATTGAAGACCAGACTGTCCTGGGGATGGAGCAAGAAGCAAAAGAGTTTCAGCCTCCATCTCCACAGGCAGAGGCATCGACTTCTCAGTCCACAGGAACACAGTTTGCTGGGACAGCTGATGTTTCTGCACACACAGAGGCATCTGCATTTGAAGTGAAAAGGAAAGTGCAGTCTCCCCCAAAGAAAAAAAGGGAAGTTGTAAATTGCCTTCCATTTCCAGCATGTCAGGAAACAAAGGCAACAAACATGCCTGTCCTGAGGGTGGACTCAGCAGAAATGAATAAGGACGAGATTGTCCTGAGTATAAAGTCAGAAGAGATAAATGAAGAAAAGATAATCCCTAGGACAGAGTCCGCAGAGACAATTGAAGACCAGACTGTCCTGAGGGAAGAGACAACAAAGACAATTGAAGACCAGACTGTCCTGAGGAAAGAGACAATTGAAGACCAGACTGTCCTGGGGATGGAGGAAGAGACAAAAGTGTTTCAGCCTCCATCTCCACAGGCAGAGGCATCGACTTCTCAGTCCACAGAAACAGAGTTTGCTGGGACAGCTGATGTTTCTGCACACACAGAGGCATCTGCATTTGTGTCTGCATCTGTGCCTAAGTTTGAATCTGGCAGTGGGGTTGATTTGACTACACATGCCTACTCTGAACTCTTGAATCGGCTCCTGTATGAGAAGCACATGAAAATGATCGCTCAGGTACATGAAAATGAAGACCTCGTCAGAAAGGCAAAGGATATGGAGCGAAAAATTGTATATATTTATGCCACTAAAGTGGGTCTAGGGAAGGAAGTTTCACGACTGAGGATGCTTCAGTCAAGTGGTAGCCAAAAGGTCAGTGACCTTGAGAGAGCTGTCCAAACTGAAAGAGAGAAAACAATGGAGAAAGAGACATGCCTCGCCAGAGAGATTGAGGAAACATCCAAAATCCAAACCTCCCTGGTTCAAGCCCATGACCAACTGGAAAAGTCAAGATGCCTTTGGGAGCATGAGAAGTCCCAAATCTTGGCTACACATAGTCAGGAAACCTCCAGGCTCAAGGCAGCTCTGCTACAGGAACAGGAAGGAGGAAGGAAGGAAAGACACCAGTGGCAGTCGGAAATGTCCACAATTCAGGAGACTCTCAACACCACTAAGGAAGCTCTGGAGGCAATGGAGGAGGATAAAGTAAAGTGGAGCGAGGAAATGATTAGGAGAATAACAATCCTAGAAGAGATGATGAAGGTGATAGAGAGCAAATCAAAGAAACCGTCTTTGCTGAGACGATTTTTCCAGCTCTTTAAAAGAACCAGAAAAAAACAAACACTTGCACTTAATCACTGTTGTGACTATGTACTCATTAAACGTGGCACCATTAAATGGTGTTGTGGCAGTCGACCATGCCACGGGGTACCCACCACGACAGCCAGAGACGAACCAGTCCAACCATTGGGTGCTCAGCAACATCTTTTTATTTAATACAAAGAGAACTGACAAAACACTTAACTTAAAGGGTCCAGCACTTTCTGCTGGACCTTTAGCTTCGCCCAGTCTCTTCCCCAGTGTGTTCCACGAGGCAGCTCTGCTGCTGCCTTTTCAAGCATGAGGATCAATCAGCTAACAGCTCTCACCTGTGCTGACTGATCCTCTGTGGTGCAGGTGAAGGTGCTCTCCCAGCCCCTTCACCACATACCTCCACTGTCAGATTCAGGACCGGGAGCTATCCGGCCTGAACTGCTCCCCCCCTTCCATCCGCCCAGGGGAGGAACCCACCCCACCAAATAAGGCGCTCCGGGCGTCGAGCAGGTGGGCATCGCGGGATGCGGCGTCTCTCTGGCGGCCTGGAAGGTGGGCGCCGCCGCACAGGCACCTTGGACCCCGGAACAGGAGTGCGCCGCCGTCTGGGGGACCAATCCATAGAAGCAGGGTCGGCAGGCGTCGGCCTTTGTGTGTGTGGGATTGTGTTTCAGGGTTAAAAAAAAGTGCATCTAAAAAAATGAGTGTAAAAAGAATTTACCCTTGAGGGATCAATAAAGTATCTCTTCTCTTTCTTGACAGTGTAGAGGTTGGCAAAATTCACACTTATGCAACATTAATAAAGACGTGTTTTAAAGAAAAACATTTATTATGAAAAAAATAAAAGTATAAACACACAAACTAACAAAAGGTGTACTTACTATATACAGATGTGTGTGTGTGTGTGTGTGTGTGACTGAGATTCAAAATGGCAGCTGGCCACTATGAAGACAAAAGGCCCCCTGGAGTGGTGGGACCATGTGGCTGAGATCACATGTATGTGTTAAGTTTGTGGAGATGAGTGTGTGAGGTGTTGGTGCCAGGTTAAAGAAAGTAGTTAGATGCATGCAAAGAAAATGAAAAGCCTAACAGAACTAACATTAACTTTCAAATAACAAGTAACACGTGTTGCGTTGTTGACGTGCTGACGTATTGCGGTGAGCGTATTGTGTCACCTCCTTGTTTTGAACTCTTCTCTTTTTCGTCTCTCCCTATTCTGCTAATATCTGACTCACTGAAGCTAATTTTGAGTCACACTCACAGTTTTACTATTCCTTACACTCACCTCTCCCTCTCTTAGCGACTCATTTGCTAAATCACTGTGATTTACACACTACCCGTGTTAGCTTAGCAACTTAGCATTAGCAGCTAACAATGGCTTCTAATAAGTGCTATACAAATGCAGTTATTATTATTATTATTATATTCTCCCCTGCTTTGTACCATTAAATGGATTCATTTTCAGATCTTCTGTCAGTTGTTTAGAAGATCTTGTTTCTGTGTGTCACATAATTTATCAGGCTCTGTAAATTCATTTTTGGAAGTCTCTATGCCAATCTAACAAATTGGCCCCCCTCTATGGCCAAATACCAGATGGCCCTGGAATGTCTGGATGTTCTTTATTAAAGTCACTGATAAGATCCAAGTCCATAATAAAACTGTCCGGAACCCACTGGCGTTCTTCAGGTCCATACCCCACCCAGTCCACCAGGAGTTTCCTGCCCTGGCCCCTTTTACGCACCGCCAGCATGGTGTACACCGGCCCTCCATCGACCATACGGGGAGAAGGGGGTGATTTGGTAGCTGGAAACAGAGCACTCTCCTTGACCGGCTTAATTTTGCTGACGTGGAATGTGGGATGTACTCGGAGGGACCGAGGCAGACGAAGACGCACAGCCTCTGGATTGATAATCCTGGTGATGGGGAACGGACCGACGAAGCGTGGAGCCAGTTTGCGCAACTCCACCTGAAGAGGCAGTTCTTTGGCCGCGAGCCAGACTCGCTGGCCAGGCTGGTAGACAGGAGCCGGTCTCCTGCTGCGATCTGCAGCTCTCTTAACTCTGTCCCCTTGACGTATAAGAGTCTGTTGCGCTGCAGCCCAGATAGGGCATGGGCTGATGGGACAGACACCTCAGGTTCGGACTCAGAAAAGGTCGGGGGTTGGTAACCAAAAACACACTTAAAAGGGGACATACTGGTGGCTGAGGTGGGAAGGGAATTATGGGCGTACTCGACCCATGTCAGGTTGAGTACGCCCATAATTCGCCCATAACTCCATGACGCGGGGGTTTTCCCTGCGTCATGGAGTGGCACCGATGACACCGATGGTGTTACGCCCCGTTGCCGGGGAAAATATAAAGTAAAAAAGGTGGAAAGAAACTACACAAGCACGACGAGTTAGCAGCCAGTGTGTATTCGTCAGTCAGCCATCCTGCTTCTCCTTCAACACGGGAACAGACATCAACAATCAATCGCCGTGCAGCACATTCGCCACGGACTTAATAAAAGAAAATAAAACACAATTGCAGTTACAGAAATACTTATGCAAGTCATATTTGATCAAAGGTAAGTACAAAGTTGTAAACAAAAATGATATAAAATAAAGTGTTTTATCTATAAGTGCAGTCCTGTCTCTGTTGTTGTTTCAATACCTGCGAGGCAAAAGCAGTTGAACACTGAATAGATGATCGATCATCATTTTAACCTCTTTTAACTCAAGACACTTGAAAACAATTAATTATTATTCTTTTTTAACTCACTCTTTCTAATGAACTGCTATCTTAGCATATGAAAATCATGAACATGAATTATTATTATTTTCATTCATTTTATCCTATTTTAAACACATGAAACATTTTATTATCCGGTATTATAATCATGACAGTCTTTTTAAACACATTTTGCCATTAATTATTATTATTCTACTCAGTCATAAGCTCTTGGTTAACCAATGTTCACTATTACAACCATGACAATGGCACCGATGAGTTTACAGATCTCCTTCCAGAACCGCGAGATAAACTGGGGCCCCCCGATCTGACACGATGTCCTGTCAGAATCTGTGAATCTTAAAAACATTGTTCATCATAATTTCGGCCGTTTCTTTGGCTGAGGGCAATTTGGGCAAAGCTATAAAGTGAACCATTTTAGCGAATGTCTACGACTGTTAAAACCGTGGTGTACAGACAAAGTCCATAGAAATTTCCGCCCACGGCCGGGACGGAATAGGAAGAGGCTGCAACAAGCCTGCGCGGGTTCTGGAGGAGTTCTTATTCCTGGCACAGACTGGACACGCCTCAACGTACTCCCGCACTTCCAGCTCCATGGACGGCCACCAGAACCGCTGTGTGATGGCGAATATGGTCCGTCGTACGCCCGGATGACAGGTGAGCAGAGACGAGTGAGCCCAGTGAATCACCTGTGGGCGCAGATCAACAGGAACATACAGACGGTTCTCAGGGCACCCACTAGGTGGCGGGGTCTCACCATTCGCTTGCTTCACCTCGGCTTCTATGTGCCAGGATACCAACCCCACCACACGGATAAGTGGAAGGATAGGCTCGGGATCCGTGGCAACAGGCTCGGGGCTGAATAGGCGGGACAGGGCGTCAGGCTTAGTGTTTTTGGACCCCGGTCTGTAAGATAAGGAAAAATTTAATCTGTTAAAAAACAATGAACAGCGAGCTTGACGGGAATTTAATCGTTTAGCTCCTTTTATATACTGCAGGTTATCAGTCCAAACCAAGAACGGGTGTTGTGCCCCCTCCAGCCAATGCCGCCACTCCTCCAACGCCACCTTCACCGCCAACAGTTCACGATTTCCAACGTCGTAGTTCCGCTCAGCTGCCTTCAAGCGTCGGGACAGGAAGGCGCAGGGATGCAGCTTGTTGTCCACCTCGGCTCGCTGGGATAAGACGGCCCTGATCCCCTCGTTAGATGCATCTACTTCCACCACAAACTGGTGAGAGGGATCGGGAAGCGTGAAGATAGGCGCCATGGTGAACCGCCCCTTCAGCTCTCGGAACGCTGCGTCCACGTCAGCGAACCAGCGGAATGACACCTGCGGAAAAGTGAGAGCGTGGAGAGGAGCTGCTATTGCGCTAAAGCCTCTGATAAACCGCCTGTAAAAGTTAGCGAAACCTAGGAATTGCTGCACTTTCTTGCGGCTATCAGGTGTTGGCCACTTGGCTACAGCGCTCACTTTAGCTGGGTCCATCTTAACCCTTCCAGGGGTTACGATAAAGCCCAGGAAGGAGATGGTATCGGCATGAAATTCACTCTTTTCTGCTTTCACATGTAACTTATTAGCTAGAAGATGTTGCAGAACGAGCTTAACGTGTCTCTGGTGGGTTTCCACGTCGGGAGAGTAAATAAGAATATCGTCTAGATATACATAAACAAACTGATCTAAAAAGTCTCTTAAAACATCATTAATCAAAGCTTGGAACACTCCTGGGGCATTGGTGAGACCAAACGGCATCACTAAATACTCACTTGGTGTGTTGAAACCAGTTTTCCACTCATCCCCCTCCCGAATGCGGATAAGGTGGTATGCGTTTCGCAGATCCAACTTGGTGAAGATCTGCACTTGTTGTATTTGATCAAATACTGACATCATGAGGGGGAAGGGTTATCTATTCTTGACTGTGACTACGTCAGTCGGAGGTCACAAAAATCAATATTGATTTGGTGTGTACATATGCAAAGAGAATGTCGGACTCCGTAATTTTTCTCTGGACCCCTGCCTAATGTTTCCAGTGATGACATGTACAGCCGCATGTCATCCTTTCACCGCTGGCTGTCAAGGTGGTGTCCAAATAACAACGTGGGCTTCGTAGATAATTGGCGCACTCTTTGGGGGAAACCTGGTCTGATTCGGAGATATTGTATTCATCCCACTTGGAATGGAGCAGCTCTCATATCTAGAAACATGACAACGTTTGTTAGACAGTCCACACCGTGACAATCCAGAGTTGAGACCAGGAGGCAGAGTCGCAGTCTTACACGCTTCTCTGCGCTTCTATTTGAACAGTCATCCTCACAATATCCTATAGAAACTGTGTCTGCCCCCGACACCCTAAATTCATTAAATCAAAAGCAAACAGGACAGGAATAATATATTCAAACCTAATAAAAGTTAACACAGCCAATATACCTGTAACAAAACACAGAATTATAAAAGGCGGTTTATTAAATATCAGGTCACTCAATCAAAAATCATTACTTATTAATGACCTGATTACCGATCACCAAATCGATCTATTATGTTTAACAGAAACCTGGCTGCAAGATGGAGAATATGTAGGCTTAAATGAAACGAAGCCCCCAACCTATACTAATACTCATACTTCTCGAAGCACAGGCAGAGGTGGAGGGGTTGCAGCAACCTCTAAATCTGACCTATCTATCAACCCTCGACCGAAAGAAAGTTATAACTCCTTTGAAAATCTTATAATCAGCCTCATCCATCCAAGCCTGAAATCACATAGAAATTCTGACTAAGGGGCAGGCGGACGATATATGATAACTAGATGAATTGGTTTATCTGAATTCTCTGAATTTCTATCAGAACTAGTTCTTAGGACAGATAAAATAATTATAGTAGGTGATTTCAACATTTATGTAGATGTTGCCAACGACAGCCTTAGTTCAGCTTTCAAATCAATAATAGCGATTGGTGTCATTCAACATGTGAATAAACTCACCCACTGTCTGAATCACACTCTTGATCTTGTTCTGACATATGTCATAGACATTGAAAATGTAATAATATTTCAACAGAACCCTCTTCTGTCCGACCATTTTTTAATTACATTTAAATTTAGAATTACTAATTACACTGATTCTGGACAGAAACTCTATTATAGTCTGTGTTTATCTGATAAAACTGAATACATTTAAGAACTGCTTCCTTCTACACTTACCTCTCAGCCATGTGTCACTACAATACAGGAAAGTTATCAAAACTTTACCCCCACACTAGTTGATAACTTAGTTAATAGTACAGCAGCTTCATTAAAAACAATCCTTGACGCTGTCGCCCCTCTAAAAAAGAAGAAGGCAAATCAGAGGAGATCAGCTCCGTGGTATAATTCTCAGACACGTGTTCTAAAACAGACATCACGGAAACTAGAGAGGAAGTGGCGTTCCACCAATAAACATGACTTTTACCTAGCCTGGAAGAATAGCTTGATATATTACAAGAAAGCACTTAGAAATGCCAGAACCTCCCAGGTTTCTCTTCAGCACTGTAGCCAGGCTGACAGAAAGTCACACCTCTACTGACCCATCTATTCCTCTAACCCTGAGAAGCAATGATTTCATGAGCTTCTTTACAAATAAAATTATAACCATCAGGGATAAAATCCACCACCTCCTCCCAATGAATAGCACATACGTAGAAACATTGTCTGGTCCTGAAACCATAGAACCAGATTTATGTTTGAACCAATTTTCTTCTATTGACCTTCCTGAAGTGACCTCATTAGTTTCATCATCTAAACCAATAACTTGTCAATTAGACTCTGTCCCAACTGGACTTTTTAAGGAAGTTGTCCCCCTGATTGACAGTTCCATATTAAATGTCTTTGTTGACAGGCTATGTACCACAAGCTTTTGAGGTAGCTGTTATTAAACCTCTGCGTAAAAAGCCTACACTTGACCCAGAGGTTTTAGCTAATTACAGAGCCATATCAAACCTGCCCTTCATTTCAAAAATCTTAGAAAAAACAGTTGCTAACCAGCTGTGTGATTACTTAGATAGTAACGATTTGTTGGACAAATTCCGGTCAGGATTCAGATGTCACAGTCAGTCACCCATCCTCCCACTTCTCAGTCAGTCTCCCATCCTTCCACCTCTCAGTACTTTTCCATGGACTCCGCCTCTGCCTCATCTGCCAGCCAAGCCACACCCTCTCACAATCCAACACAGCTGCTCCTCATCACCTGCAATCAAGCCCAGTATATATTCACCAGCTCCACTCTCAGTCAGTGCCAGATTGTTCTACGCCTTCATGCAAGACTTTCCAGCAGTTATCTCCGGACTGATTATTCGTTGCCGACCCTGCCTGTTCCTGACTAACCTGCCTCGTCCGAAACCTGGTAATCACCTCTGCCTTCCGTCCCTGACCAAGTCTTCTGCCTGTTGCTATCTGACCAAGTCGTCGGCCTGTTGCTGTCTGTATTGCCTGCCACCTGATCTGCTAAGAGCTGACAATAAAGACTGTTACCAACTGTCCATGCTTGTTGTGCTGCATTTGGGTTCAAAACCATACCCGTTACATTAGAATCCATCACAGCACAGAAACAGCACTATTGAAAGACCTTTTTAAGGCATCAGATGATGGACTTGTCTCTGTGCTCGTCCTGTTGGATCTTAGTGCAGCATTTGACACCACAGATCATAAGATCCTGTTATAGAGACTAGAACAACATATAGGGATCAGAGGAACTGCACTAGACTGGTTTAAATCATATTTATCAGATAGATTTCAATTTGTTAATGTCAACAATGACCCCTCCATGCACATGCAAGTTAGTCATGGAGTTCCACAAGGTTCTGTCCTTGGACCGATATTCTTCACCTTATATATATACTCCCCTTAGGCAACATCATGAGAAAGCACCACATACACTACCATTGTTACGCAGATGACACCCAGCTGTACATTTCTCTGAAGCATGATGAATCTAATCACTTAGTTCAACTTCAGGAATGTCTCAAGAACATCAAGGCCTGTAATTCCTTATTATCAGGATGCCCCAGGAAGACTGTAAAGTCTCCAGTTGGTCCAAAATGCCACAGCACGAGTGCTGACAGGAGCTCTAAGGAGAGATCATATTCCTGTCTTAGAAAATGTAGAAACAAAGAGAGATAGATTTTATGTTTTTTTACAGTATTCACTCTGGTACCTTATTCACATTAAATGAATGTCTTTATCATTGTGACTGCCTCTGTCCTCCATCAGCATAACTCTCTCTCTAGCCGAGCAGAGAACGGTTTTATCTTGAGTAAAGGCCAGCAGGTAAGCCAAGGTGAGATGTCTGACTGAGGACAGAGGCACATTTACATTTGACATCCGTTAGCTGTAATGCTAAATTATATAATTGATGCTTTGCGGCTCAGAACATCTTCACGTAATCTTTAACTCACATTTACACACCTTGCTTTTCAGCTCATGAGTTCGTCCCACTGCGTCACTTACCGGTGTGAGTTTTACTGTTTATAGAAACATATGTGCTACACATAAAGTGCATTGGTGCTAGTAGCAAATCTCTACTGGCTACCGTAAGCTAGTTTAGTTAAGTTAGCCTTGACAAGAATCCAATGCTATGTGATTTGGAAAACAGACTCACCGAGGTGGCCTGTGGTAGCCCTGTGGCGGTTGCTGTTGCTGTTGCCGTCGATGTGGAAAAATTTTGGATTGCTGCCAGAACGGCTCTGCCGATATTCTCCGCTAACGCCGATTCATTCATCGACATGTTTGCAGAGCGACCATGGCCGACAGGAGAGTGTACCGGGTGGAGGTGGGCGAACATGACAGATCAGTCAAAGTGCGCCCCCTTGTGGCTGGCTATAGTGGCTACAGGTCATAAATCCTGCATTCTTCATAAAAGTGACACTAAAAACTCAAAGTACTCTTCAAATAAAGTTTCTGCATACGTGTTTGTTATTTTATGTAGTTATTAACACGATATTCCATGTCCAAGAGTCCATTTCCCCGGATAAGTTGGGTTTTATTTGTTATTTGCCACTATAAACACACTCTGACCTCCTCGAGCTTTTATTTTGGTACTTCCTGTTACCGGCATTTGAATTTGCATATTAGTTAAATATTTAGTTTCACCCGAAACATTTAGATTTAACATTTAGATTTAGATTCAGATTTAACATTTAGATTTAACATTTTGATTTAACATTTAGATTTAGATTTAACATTTAGATTTAACATTTAGATTTAGATTCAGATTTAACATTTAGATTTAACATTTTGATTTAACATTTAGATTTAGATTTAACATTTAGATTTAACATTTAGATTTAACATTTTGATTTAACATTTAGGTTTAGATTTAACATTTAGATTTAACATTTAGTGTTGGATTTAGATTTAACATTTAGATTTAGATTTAACATTTAGTTTAGATTTAACATTTAGATTTAGATTTAACATTTAGATGTCAGATTTAGATTTAAATTTAACATTTAGATTTAGCATTTAGATTTAACATTTAACATTTAAGTGTAACATTTAACATTTGGATTTAAATATTTAAAATATCTCTAAGTTGACAAATATTGTTGTAAATGTGCAAAAAAGTGACTCTCAAAAATTCACACCAGTTTTTTAAACATGGTTTGAAGCTAAATGTGACAAAATGTTGCTGTTATTTTCAGCGTGAGCTGCTTTACAAACGGCACCCCATATCTAGAGGGGCTTGATTTTACATGCCTACAGTAGTATCAAAACTCTTCCTGTCGTAATGACAAGGTTCATGTTCTACATAACACCTGAAGGGCAAACCCTCCATCTGACCTCAGGGACCAAAGTGTATGTGTGGCTATGGCTGTGGCTGAGGAGAAGAGCGGTCGTCCTCCAACCAGAATGTCATTGGTTCGATCACAGTCTTCTCCATCTGTATGCCAAAGTGTCCTTGGGCAAGATACTGAACCCTGAATGGCCCCTCATATGAATGGGTAAAAGGCAAACTGTCCTGTAAAAGCTCTTTGAGATTGAGCCAGCTGCTGGGTTTAAACAACATATCGCAGTGTGACAATGTTTTGTGTCTGACGACAGGCTAGCTTTCCCGGTCAACTTAGCCAAGTTAGCTAGCTAACACTTCAGTGTCCTTACTGAACTGCTGTTAGCTACAAGTTAGCTGCTACTTCACTGATTCACACAGGCCAAAAGATATTTTAGATTAAAAATAAAGGAGATTAGGTTGTCAATTATCTTCAATCTGAAGTGGTTCACCAGAGGTTAGGTTGACAGATGTGATGGTTCTTTACATGAGAGGTAAACAGCAGTGAGGAAGTGGAGCTCTAACGCAACGTAAACTTGGCAAACACTCCTGAAACACCAGCTAGCTGAGGAGCTAACACTGACAGCAGTGTATAAACACGGATGAAGCTGGGTGGTTACAGACTTAATGGAGTTATACGGTGTCATGTGAGAGAAAGCCACCCACTAAACCTTTACATCTGGTTTGACGGGATTTTATTCAGGCACAGTTTGAAAGCTGCTGTCAGAGATTATATTCGGAGATTACCATTTCCTGCTCTGGATGAAAATTGGCGACAGTCATAACCTAATAACTTCCGACTATTAAATTGGTTGATCTTATTTTATCAGCATGTAAACACCAAATCCAGAATGCAATCCAAGGTCTCAGTATTGAATTAGCTGGTTTGATACTAGTCGTTCTGGAAATGATCACGTTCGAGTGTTATTGTCATGACTTTTTCTTCTAATCAGAAATGAGGCCTCACCCCACATGTTTTTTTCCATGCACTATGTTATATCATACCTATAGTGTTTCATTTGTTTTATGCCAGAAACTAATTTGAAAGTCATTGTTGGTCAGTAAAATGCTTTGGCCCTAAGTGAAACATTGTAAATATCTGGTGGAGTACACTGAAATACTGGAGCATACCCTGAATACAGTTTTTCACATGTCCATGATGCCACAACTAGATCTCTTGTACCTCTTGTCTAAAGTGCACACACATAGCAACTCGTGTTGGGGAATATCATTCGATACAATCTGACACCAGTGGCGCACACGCACATATAAATGCAGATACATTAGACAGATGAAATAGTCAAAGTTCACTGTCTGATTGGCAGATGCCCCCTCCACCTCGTTTCTCCCTGTGAGCTTCTCTTTGCAGGAACTGTTGAGTTACTCTATAATTTTGTCAGGTCTCAAACTTACTCTGTAAAGAGCCATGGCATCATCTATATTGTGAATTTGCATCATCAAGCAAACATTTCTGGTTGATATTATTTTTGTCAAAAAGAGTTTAATTCCACATATTGAAAAAGCAGGAGATGAAATGATTGTGGCCATAATAGGTTTCCAGAGTTTTGTTAAGTGTTTCCTGACAGTGTTTCATGGATCCATACCTCACACCATCTTAAAACTCTCATCCTGTCCTATTTCATCATTGTGCTTGTACACCAATCAAGCTCCTCACCCTGCAGGGTTGTTTTTGCTCTGAATGCACAGAATCAGTAACAGAGTACATGTCTTTCTTCATTCTTTCAGATGGCTGCAATCAGAAAGAAACTAGTGATAGTCGGTGATGGAGCCTGCGGCAAAACCTGTCTCCTCATAGTGTTCAGCAAAGATCAGTTCCCTGAGGTCTATGTGCCCACTGTGTTTGAAAACTATGTGGCAGATATTGAGGTGGATGGTAAACAGGTAAGCTGTTTATTATAATGTCACATTTCTTTCTTTTTGTCATGAGTCAATTAACACAGCATAGGGTGTGTAGACTGAGCCTCGGACCCTGAAGGTTTGTTTCATAATATAACCTGCGCAGCACTTGGTTTTTAAGGATGATACTATGTTGGACAGTTAAAAACAAAAAATGCTAACAATATATCAAATGTTAGTAATATATTTTAAACTAATGCTTGTGCAATGCTTCATCTTTTTTGTCCATGATAAATGAACATAGAGACGCTATTTTTAAATGATAAACTTGTTTGTGAAATTCTGTCATTTCATCTCACTTATCTCTAAACATGTACACTGATACCAACACATCTGGAAGAAGGTAACATTGGGTTGTATATTGGCCTGGCGGATTTGTCCATAGACTTAATTTCCCTTCGGGGATGAATAAAGTAATCTATGAATAAAGTAATCTATCTAGACATATATACACAGTATGTAGAATCCACATTGACCGCTGGATCGAACGTCAACGTTGCCATCCAATTGGGTGAAATATTTTCAAGAAAATGTTTTAAGATTAAAAGTGCCTCTGGATTTTAGTTTAGTTGTATTTCAAAGCTTCTCCCTCACCCAGAATCTGCCTGATGTCTGAATCTGAATACTTTTCCTGATTTTGAGCCATGGCTTTTAAACCTGATAATAAATCACCAGTTTGACATTTTGATGGATTTTTAACAAATTGAACAAAGCTCAATAATAATTTGTTTAACCTGTATATCAACAGAAATGGAAAATTGACTGTTGTGTACTGGAACAATTTTTTTGTCAAACAACTGTTCTATCCAACCTTTCTGCTGTTTTCCTGGTTGTCTTTGAATCTATCTCATGTTGTCAGAATCTAGGGCACAAACCTTGTAACTGAGCCCTGTAGCATTTAATTGTGATGCAGATATGGTGGTGTTGTGAAGTATGTAAGCATTAATGTCCTCGACCCCTGTAGGTGGAGCTGGCTCTCTGGGACACAGCAGGACAGGAGGACTATGACCGGCTGAGGCCTCTCTCCTACCCAGACACAGATGTCATCCTCATGTGTTTCTCCATCGACAGCCCCGACAGCCTAGGTGAGATTTCTTTCCTGCCATTGGTTTTGACAAATGTACCATTTGCTCCACATTCAACATGGACACTTTGTGCCTGATGCAGAGAATATTCCAGAGAAGTGGACTCCAGAGGTCAAACACTTCTGTCCCAATGTGCCTATTATTCTGGTGGGAAACAAGAAAGACCTGCGGAATGATGAACACACCCGTCGAGAGTTAGCCAAGATGAAACAGGTGAGTGAGGCCTGTACTTAACTGTGCTCATTCTGCAGCTTATACAAATTCAAACCTATGGGGGTTTGTTTAGACTGAATTTCATTATAATCCCAAAGGTTACTTATCTCAAAATGCATCAAATTGACTGAGTTAATCATGGGAAACTGTTTGTGAAACTGTAAGAGTGAGGAGTCCTCCATTTTCTGCACTTTTGGTTCTCACTGCAAAGCTATACAAGATAGTAAATGTTTATCTGCACACTCTAGTAACAATCAGGTTTGACAAGGTGGAATATTCTCACCAGTCCACTTCACTCTGTATATGGATGGTCTCTCCAAACAGTTAATAGAGTTAAGGACTGGCTGTGTGGTAGGGATAGCATTGTTAACCCTTAGGGCACCTTCTGGACATCTTTGGCCATTTAAGTTTTCTTTTTTTGATATTTCTCACTGTGTTAATGCATATGACTCGGGACTTTCAAAAGATGTGTATTTTCTGCAGATTTTAAAATTTGTGTAAAAAAATACTACCTTTTATCACCTTTGTGGCACAAAAAAAAGCCCCATTGGAACCCATTATAACTGCTTTTTATCTCTTTGCCATGAAACCATAAAATCATGCATTACACATTTTTATTATTTCATTCTGAAGTCCTGGCTTCAAAGTTATATTTTATATATTGACCCATTTTCCATCATTTGGCATATAGGTAAAATACATAGTGTTTCCTGTAGTGGCACTATTTCTGTATAATGGAACCCATAAACCTAATGTATGCAAGTGAAATGATGCTGTGAATATCTGTATGAGTTACAGCATGCTAAGCTTTCACTGTAACTGTGTATGTGTAAGTGTGTTTGTGCATCTGTGTGTGTGTGTGTTGCTAATCAGCAAAACAATTATGCAAAAATAATGTTACTGCTCATCAGTGACATATGCCAGGCTCTGTTAACCTTCCAAAAATAATGACATTATCATGTAGTAAAGGGAAAATATGACATTTTCTGTGTTTTGTTTTTATATAGTTAGCATAAAAACCAATGGTGTCAAACTGGAGTTGAAATAATAAAAATTAATGAATATTTGGTATTTATGATCAGGGCTGATATTTAATACAATTAATTCATTAAAAGGGAAAAAAATATTTATATATATGTAAAGTTTATTACAGCAGATTTAGGGAGTGGACATTGTTGTCCACAAAGAGGGTAGTGTTTTTTAAATATGACACTACACGAATGACACATGCCATGCTGTGTTCACCCTCAAAAAATAATGTCATTGCCATGTAAAACTAGCATTTAAAGCATTCATATACTGAAAATGAATACATATATTTGGTATTTATGATCAGGACTGAGGTTGGTTAAAAAAAAAAAGTTATTAAAAGTGAAAAATAAAGAATAATGTTAACTTGTTTAATAGTTTTACAGAGTGGCTATTTTTGGCCACGAAATGATTTAGTTGTCTTGTCTCCTCACAGTGCTGGTTTACAGCAACTGTACAAGCCTATGACATGTTTAAAAAGAGTGTTGGATCCAGAGACTTAATTTTCTCTCATTCTTTTGAGCAGGCAGAGTCTTAAAGAAAGAACAAAGTGAAATATCTAGGTCACATCATTATGAATGATTTCTGTGATTCTGACGAGGTGCAGCATCGGTGCTGTAAACTCTATGCACAAGCCAACATATTCACATTGAACTTATTTTCTTTTTTGATTTTGCCACACAGGAACCAGTGAAGTCTGATGAGGCGAGGGAAATGGCTAACCGGATCAATGCTTTTGGTTACTTGGAGTGCTCGGCCAAGACGAAGGATGGCGTGAGGGAGGTGTTTGAGATGGCCACCAGGGCAGCACTGCAGGCCAAGAGACGAGGCAAGAAAAGCGGCTGCTGCCTTTTATAGAGTGTCAGGTGACGCAGGATCAGGAGGGAAGGAGGGAAATAAACACGGCTAAGAAAAACATCCCTGTGCCTGTTTCCACCAAGGTAGGCACAGTTGACTGGGGAGTTGTAGGGATGAAACCAGGCTAAAGAAAAAAAGGAAGGTCAAATGCTATGGAAAAGGGGAATACATGTATATACATTTAAGTTCGACATTATAGCTTTTAGCTTTCAAATAGAAATACTGTAATCTTGAGTTTAGGACTCAATAAAGCTGAAATTAAGAGAACATGACGAGAAGGGAACATCTCTCCTGCTCATACTCTTACTCCAGTACAGTAAGCTCCTCTGTGGCTGGTGGTCGAAATCAGACGAATGCCTGCCTAACTAACTGTTGGAAGACTTCCGTGGCTTGCAGTGTGACTGTGCTTGTCTTTCATTCTGTATGTTTTTCACTCTCCTTAAATTCCAAAGTTAGAACTAACAAACTTTTTATGGACCCGCTTTTCTTTTTTATGAACCTTTGATATTTCATACAATTTTCAATTAAAAAGCAGAGTTTAATTGTTTGCAGTTAAGTATAAAAACATAATGAGACCAACGACCATGAGTGTTTTATACCTGCTTGTTAATTAATAAAAGTTGACTGAGTTAACTTGGCCTTAAAGTGACAAAACTGTGATTGAAATAAATCAAAGTGTACTGTCAAATACGCTGTATGTGACTGGGGATTAAAGGGTAAATAAAATGTTATTGTCCTTTAGAAAGTTACTGTAAATTCTGAAATAGTAACAGGTCATAATTTATAACTGCTACTGGGGCAGAGCCTTTTTTAAACAAGCTGAAAAGACTTGATTCCTAATTTCCCCCGTTTTCTGAAAATATTTTAGAATTTAAGAAGAAGAATCCTCCCAATTTTACCATGTGATCACTTTCAATTTGCTGTTAATGCAAACTGAACCCTGTCTACCTGACAAATTCAGTATATTGCACATTTCTACAGCAAAGTATCCTATACTATACAGTTGGGTAGTTTCTTTCAAAATAAATACTGTGCTAGCTGCCAGTAGGCTTTTAATGTGAAACCTTTGCCCAGGGCTTCAGTCACTTGTGGAAGTGAGTGAAAACAGTGTTTGTGTTGGAGAAGTGACACTTGAGGGATAGTTGATGGAATCAGTGCCATGGGACTGTCATCTATAGTGATGTTCATCTGCAATATACAGGACAAGTAATTCCACACCTTTGGTCTTCTCTGGAAGTTAGACATTGACAGTGTTTTTCCCCACTCTGCCACTTCACTCATGTCTACAGCTGTTATTTTCTGCTTTTTACTCTGTTGTATGTTATGTTCACTTTGTGATATTCTACTGGCTTTTGTTGTATTATTTGCACACAACTAAAATCAAGAGGTCGGTGTGGTTAACACTTTTTAAAATATATGATGTCAGATTATTAAATCCAAAATGCAAGCAACTCCTTATGGATCGGACATTTGTAATATTCTTTTGTATACAAATGTATCCTGACATTTCTCCAGTTGTATTTTGTAATGTATTCTAAAGGAAATAAATTGTAACCGAGAATGACCAAATTCTGCCTCTGGCATCTTGTGCTTTCTCTCTTAACACCATTTCAGTTATGACGAATCATGCTATTGTCCATCACTCATCCATCAAGATCCCAAAGTTTCCAAGGTACCCCATGTGTCAGGCTCATACCCATTTCCATTTAATTGTTTGGTACAGCCATATATAGCTTATGGTTATGAAAAGCTTCAAGTTTTGCCAGTTGATTGTTCAATTGTTTTGACCTTCATACTGTAACTGTTGGTTTTGCAGTTATACTGTTTTTATACACGTATCTCATGTGCACAAATTAATCAAAATGTGGTTACAAATAGTATCTTAGACACATGCATCAGTAGTACCAGGAGTCAATGAAGTAAAACATGGCCTCGATATATGTACTTTTCTATCTGACTCCCCCGGTGCTCTGTAGAAAAGACAGGGACTTGGATGTAAAAATAATTAACACATGGACACAGAATTAAAACTGAGAAAATGTATTTTTCATTTCATATGCAGAGGTTGGTAGAGATGGGTTAACATTCTCAGTTTTACAAGCAGCATCACAATGTTTTTAAAATCTATTAGCTGTGTTAAGAGAATTCTGTGGGCACAGATTCCTCTGTTCTGACTGAAAGATCAAAGCTCATTCTCGTAATGAGTGACAGTATGTGTGACAAGTGGCAGAGATCAAACATTTCCACCCAGGCTTTTCAAACCAGTTTTGGTGAGTGCAGTGCAGCACCAATCTATGAACCCTCTCTTCACCACTTACTGTCATGTGCTTGCAGAGTTCTTGTGTCTGTAGAGGTGAGTTGATTGAGTCTTTATATCTCTGTCACTAATTAGTACAATGTTATTTAAATTCACATTTCTAAATACTAAGTTAATATTGTAAAATTGTTAAGATCACATTATTGTGCTGACATACATGTAAATAAAACCATTTTCAGACATGACCTCTGGAGGACGTTCGCAGAATTGGGTCAGACTTTCTGCAGTTTTGTCTTTTCACATGCAGCAGATTCTCCGCTCAGACGTATTCACAACAACACATACATCTTATAGAGGATTCAGGTGAGGGGTGGAGCAGCAGGCAGACCCAGGATATAACGTTATTTTCAGTCTGTCGTGTGTTAGAAACACCATCAACACCCCCACTCACATTCGATGAATCCTGTGGACGATCTCCTGCTGTGTTCTCACATCAGTTCCTCTGGACTTTCTGCAGACTTTATACTAGGGGGCTGGCCAAAGCAACTCTGGAAAAAGTCCGGAGGCTCTCACTTGCATATTTGCATTCACACATACAGCCCCTCCGGAGGAAGTCTGGAGGAGCTCCAGACTTCAGTGCACTTCTGAAAGCAGCTAAATCTAACACAGTGGCATCACTGGCGTCAGTCCTCAGCTCCGCTCTATAGTGTCCGATGGAGTCCTGCCACTAATTCCTGATAGTATGGCTCTGAGAGGGGATGAAATACAAAGACTTTTAAAGTTGTAAACAGATTTTACAATTTACTCTCACAATGGAAATTGTCTGGAGAGTCACAAACCTGTGTCAGGCTCAATAAATGAATGTCTAATGAGGAAGTCCAAGACCACCATGGCTGAGTTGGGCTTGAAGTCATCAGTGGCCAGCAGTTCTTTCACCTGGAACCATGACAGGGTGGTCACAAAACTCTCCTCATATTTCTTCTCTGGATGTTAGACATATATATATATACATCAATTAATATATGAAATGGACTAACTTGAAATGTAATGTGAATAATACCTTGTTTAAATATTTTTCATCATTTGGACAGTGCTGTGTTGCAAAATGCGGTGATTGTGACATAACACAGTTTGCCTCTACTTGTGTTGCATGGTTGTGTTTGGGTATGAAAAGTCTGACAGGGACCAGATAACTGAACTTTGCAAAGTTGTCCACAGATTGGATCAAATCACCACTAACCTCCTTCACCACCATCACCACAATCATGAGGGGAGACCAGGACATGTGTAACATCCGGGACACGTGGGCTGTGTCTGAAATCAATCACTGATTACTAGATAGTTCACTATATGGTGAGTTTGCAATTTTGTAGTGTTGTCCCGAATTTTAAGTGAACATTTTTATACCCTATATAGTGGACTCGTTGTTTCCCACAATGCATTGAGAAAAGCAGTGTACAAACAATTGTCACTATCAAGCAAAATATACCATCATGTATTAAACGCTTTACCAGAGGATCTCAGACTGCGTCCTGGCTCGTAAGGAGATAAAAGTTCTGAAATATAGGGAGGAGAAGCCTGTCTGGCTTTTTAAAGTAATTAAAAGTATTTTTAAATCAATCCTCAAATAAACAGGCAGTACATGGGTGCTTAAATGGGGGGTGATATGGTTACATTTTTGGATTGTGTTAGAAGCCGAGCTGCAGCATTCTGGACTCACTGTAGACGGTGGATTGATTTCTGAGTAAGACCACTATAAAGGGAGTTACAGTAGTCGAGGTGAGAGGAAATAAGGGCGGGAATGAGTCTTTCCAGGTCTATGTGAGGGATACACGATTTAACCGTGGCTATGTTTCTTAAATGATAAAAACATGATTGCACAACCCTCTTAATGTTGAGACAAACCACATCCAGATTTCTAGCTGAGGACTTGGTAAATGGTTCTAGCTCACCATTTTGCCATCATATCATTCTTGCTGGAGATGGGACCAAAGACAGTTACACTGGATTTGGACAGGTTTAGTTGGAGAAAGTTGTTTCCCATCCAGTCTTTTATTTCAGCAGAATGTTTTCTCGTTTCATGTTTTTTGTATCAATCAATCACATTTTATTTTGCATAGCCAATATTCACAAATCACAATTTGTTTCATTTGGGTTAACAAGGTGCAATATCCTCCAGACTATATGAATGGACTGTATTTAGATGGAGCTTTTCTCCTCTTGATGACCACTCAAAGCATTTACAGTAAAGTTACCATTCACCCACTCACACACACATTCAAACAGTGCATCTATGTGCAGCACTTCGTCTATAAGAGGGCCGACCTTATGGTTAGAGGATGGCCACTTTACCCCCTAAGCCACAGCTGCCTCACCTCTTGCGTCTTCTCAGAGAACTTCACTTCCTGCCCCGTGTTCCTCCACCTTTTGATCACCCTGATTATTTCCACCTTCTAAAAAGTAGGTAAACACAGTTATGACCATCACATTCATAGAGCCTCACTGAATGTGATAGTACACCTGTGTGTTACCTCTAGACTAGATTACTGTAATTCCTGATTATCAGGATCCCCCAGGAAGACTGTGAAAAACCTCCAGTTGGTCCAAAATGCTGCAGCATGAGTGCTGACAGGAAGTAGAAGGAGAGATCATATTACTCCTGTCTTAGCTTATCTACATTTGTTCTCTGTAAATTTCAAAATAGTTTTCAAAATCCTGCTCCTCACATTTAAAGCCCTTAACAATCAAGCCCCTTCATATATCAAAGAGTTCATAACACCATATTATCCAAACAGATCACTTCGTTCACAAAACACAGGCTCTCTTGTGGTTCCAAGAGTCTGTAAGAGTAGAACAGGAGGTAGAGCATTCAGCTACCAGGCTCCTCTCCTGTGGAACCAGCTCCCACTCTGGGTTCAGGAGGCAGACACCATCTCTGCATTTACAGTTAAACTTAAAATGTTCCTCTTTGATAAAGCCTATAGTTAGTTCTGGATCAGGTGAGTCCTGAACCATCACTTAGTAATGCTGCTATAGGTCTAGACTGCTGGGGGAACTCCCATCATCCACTGAGGACCTCTCCACTTCTCTCTGTCTCTCTGCCCCCCCACATTCATTCATTTATTTATTATAATACATGTCAATGACTAGTTCACTTTGTACTCCCATAGTCTCTCTCTCTCCATTTTTCTCTCTCATTTCAGATATCTCTGACCCCCGAACCTTAGGACAACAACTTTACCATTATTACTATTATTAATTACAATATCTCAGTAATTCATTATAATATGAATTGTGTCTGTTATCAATAATAATTAAATGTCTTTACACTGTTGTTTACTTTTTAACTAGTCAGATCTAATACCTGATGGTGCTCAAGTGTTCCCGGTCTTTTATCGCCGCCCTCCCCACTATCCCTCTCTCTTCTCTCCCCTCTTTTCCACCCATCTCTCCTCTCCTCCTCCTTATAATTATTTATTTAATTATTAATCACAGTTCCAAATTTGTAGTCAGTAATCTCATGAGACTTATTCAATAATTTGGCGATCTTTTCCCTTCCTTTGAAGGGTGGTGCCCCTATTTATCTTTTATCAATCCAATTATTATTTAATATTAATATTTTTAATATTAATATTTATCTGATAGCCACATTTATTGAGCGCCCAAAAGCACAACATTAAATGGTGCCACGTTTAATGAGTACATAATCACAACAGTGATTAAGTGCAAGACTTTGTTTTCCTGGTTCTAATAAAGAGCCGGAGGAAACGTCTCAGCAAAGACGGTTTCTTTGATTTGCTCTCTATCACCTTCATCATCTCTTCTAGGATTGTTATTCTCCTAATCATTTCCTCGCTCCACTTTACTTTATCCTCCTCCATTGCCTCCAGAGCTTGCTTAGTGGTGTTGAGAGTCTCCTGAAGTGTGGACATTTCTGATTGCCACTGGAGTCTTTCCTTCCTTCCTCCTTCCTGTTCCTGTAGCAGAGCTGCCTTGAGCCTGGAGGTTTCCTGACTATGTGTAGCCAAGATTTGGGACTTGTCATGCTCCCAAAGGCATCTTGACTTTTCCAGTTGGTCATGGGCTTGAACCAGGGAGGTTTGGAGTTTGGATGTTTCCTCAATCTCTCTGGCAAGGCATGTCTCTGCCTCCATTCTTTTTTCTCTTTCAGTGTGGACAGCTCTCTCAAGGTCGCTGACCTTTTGGCTACCACTCGACTGAAGAATCCTCAGTGCTGAAACTTCCTCCCCTAGCAAACTGTTCCTGTGGACTGAGAAGTCGATGCCTCTGCCTGTGGAGATGGAGCCTGAAACACTTTTGCCTCTTCCTCCATCCCCAGGAAAGTCTGGTCTTCAATTGTCTCTTTCCTCAGGGCAGTCTGGTCTTCAATTGTCACTGCTGACTCTGTCCTAGGGATAATCTTTCTTCATATATCTCTTCTGACTTTATACTCAGGACAATCTCGTCCTGAGTCATCTCTGCTGAGTCCACCCTAAGGACAGTCATGTTTGTTGCCTTTGTTTCCTGACATGCTGGAAATGGAAGGCTGGTGTGTACGTCCTCATGATTGAAAATGCAAGGCTTAGTTTAGTAAATTTGTCTTTGCTGCATTTGTTAGATTGGCATAGAGACTTCCAAAAATGAATTTACAGAGCCTGATAAATTATGTGACACACAGAAACAAGATCTTCTAAACAACTGACAGAAGATCTGAAAATGAATCCATTTACTGCTACAAAGCAGGGGAGAATATAATAATAATAATAATAACTGCATTTGTATAGCACTTATCTAAACAAAGTTAAACAGCTAAACATGACTTTCACCTAGCCTGGAAGGATAGCTTGATATATTACAAGAAAGCACTTAGAAATGCCAGAACCTCTTATTATTCATTATTAATAGAAGAAAATAAGAACAACACCAGGTTCCTCTTGGGGAACCTGGGAAGCTGCTCCATTCCAAGTGGGATGAATACAATCTCTCCTAATCAGACCAGGTTTCCCCCAAAAAGTTTGCCAATTATCTACGAAGCCCACGTTGTTGGACACCACCTCGACAGCCAGCGGTGAAAGGATGACGTGTGGCTGTCATCACTGGAAACATTAGGCAGGGGTCCAGAGAAAATTACGAAGTCCGACATTGTCTTTGCATAAGTACACACCGAATCAATATTGATTTTTGTGACCTCCGACTGACGTAGTCGGAGGTCATTACTGAATAACATTCTTACTGTACTTACGCTTACCCTTAGCCAGCCGTTTTAAATAGGACTCTATGTCGCCGCGATTCAAAATGGCTGATCCTCGCCTCCATCCTGGCAAATAAGTTAAATTTAACACACATACTGTTATCGCTAAAGGAGGCAGAGGAGTGAGTGAACATCAAGCACACTGAGCAGGAGAGAGCAGGGGAGGGGGAGGGAGAAGCCATTGTTAGCTGCTAATGCTATGTTGCTAAGCTAACACGGGTAGTGTGTAAATCACAGTGATTTAGCAAATGAGTCGCTAAGAGAGGGAGAGGTGAGTGTAAGGAATAGTAAAACTGTGAGTGTGACTCAAAATTAGCTTCAGTGAGTCAGATATTAGCAGAATAGGGAGAGACGAAAAAGAGAAGAGTTCAAAACAAGGAGGTGACACAATATGCTCACCGCAATACGTCAGCACGTCAACAACACAACACGTGTTACTTGTTATTTGAAAGTTAATGTTAGTTCTGTTAGGCTTTTCATTTTCTTTGCATGCATCTAACTACTTTCTTTAACCTGGCACCAACACCTCACACACTCATCTCCACAAACTTAACACACACATGTGATCTCAGCCACATGGTCCCACCACTCCAGGGGGCCTTTTGTCTTCATAGTGGCCAGCTGCCATTTTGAATCTCAGTCTCACACACACACACACACACACACACACACACACACACACACACACACACACACACACACACACACACACACACACACCTGTATATAGTAAGTACACCTTTTGTTAGTTTGTGTGTTTATACTTTTATTTTTTTCATAATAAATGTTGCATAAGTGTGAATTTTGCCAACCTCTATACTGTCAAGAAAGAGAAGAGATACTTTATTGATCCCTCAAGGGTAAATTCTTTTTACACTCGTTTTTTTAGATGCACTTTTTTTTAACCCTGAAAAACAATCCCACACACACAAAGGGCTCATAGACATGCACATTTGGAGAGAGATGGTGGAATGATGAGAACTCCATATCCTTCAACTTTGCGAGCTATTGATGTGGTAATTTTGGTTATAGTTATTTATTTAATTATTAATCAGAGTTCCAAATTTGTAGTCAGTAATTTCATGAGACTTATTCAATAATTTGGCTATCTTTTCCCTTCCTTTGAAGGGTGGTGCCCCTATTTATCTTTTATCAATCCAATTATTATTTCATATTAATATTTTTAATATTAATATTTAATATTTCTCTGATAGCCACATTTATTGAATGCCCAAAAGCACAACTGTGGAGGTAAAGGGGCTGGGAGAGCACCGTCACCTGCACCACAGAGGATCAGTCAGCACAGGTGAGAGCTGTTAGCTGATTGATCCTCATGCTTGAAAAGGCAGCAGCAGAGCTGCCTCGTGGAACACACTGGGGAAGAGACTGGGCGAAGCTAAAGGTCCAGCAGAAAGTGCTGGACCCTTTAAGTTAAGTGTTCTGTCAGTTCTCTTTGTATTAAATGAAAAGATGTTGCTGAGCACCTAATGGTTGGACTGGTTCGTCTCTGGCTGTCGTGGTGTGTACCCCGTGGCATGGTCGACTGCCACAACACCATTTAATGGTGCCACGTTTAATGAGTACATAGTCACAACAGTGATTAAGTGCAAGTGTTTGTTTTCCTGGTTCTTTTAAAGAGCTGGAAAAATCGTCTCAGCAAAGACGGTTTCTTTGATTTGCTCTCTTTCACCTTTATCATCTCTTCTAGGATTGTTATTCTCCTAATCATTTCCTCGCTCCACTTTACTTTATCCTCCTCCATTGCCTCCAGAGCTTGCTTAGTGGTGTTGAGAGCCACCTGAAGTGTGGACATTTCCGACTGCCACTGGAGTCTTTCCTTCCTTCCTCCTTCCTGTTCCTGTAGCAGAGCTGCCTTGAGCCTGGAGGTTTCCTGACTATGTGTAGCCAAGATTTGGGACTTCTCATGCTCCCAAAGGCATCTTGACTTTTCCAGTTGGTCATGGGCTTGAACCAGGGAGGTTTGGATTTTGGATGTTTCCTCAATCTCTCTGGCGAGGCATGTCTCTGCCTCCATTGTTTTCTCTCTTTCAGTGTGGACAGCTCTCTCAAGGTCGCTGACCTTTTGGCTACCACTCGACTGAAGAATCCTCAGTGCTGAAACTTCCTTCCCTAGCAAACTGTTCCTGTGGACTGAGAAGTCGATGCCTCTGCCTGTGGAGATGGAGCCTGAAACACTTTTGCCTCTTCCTCCATCCCCAGGAAAGTCTGGTCTTCAATTGTCTCTTTCCTCAGGGCAGTCTGGTCTTCAATTGTCACTGCTGACTCTGTCCTAGGGATAATCTTTCTTCATATATCTCTTCTGACTTTATACTCAGGACAATCTCGTCCTGATTCATCTCTGCTGAGTCCACCCTAAGGACAGTCATGTTTGTTGCCTTTGTTTCCTGACATGCTGGAAATGGAAGGCTGGTGTGTACGTCCTCATGATTGAAAATGCAAGGCTTAGTTTAGTAAATTTGTCTTTGCTGCATTTGTTAGATTGGCATAGAGACTTCCAAAAATGAATTTACAGAGCCTGATAAATTATGTGACACACAGAAACAAGATCTTCTAAACAACTGACAGAAGATCTGAAAATGAATCCATTTAATGCTACAAAGCAGGGGAGAATATAATAATAATAATAATAACTGCATTTGTATAGCACTTATCTAAACAAAGTTGAACAGCTAAACATGACTTTCACCTAGCCTGGAAGGATAGCTTGATATATTACAAGAAAGCACTTAGAAATGCCAGAACCTCTTATTATTCATTATTAATAGAAGAAAATAAGAACAACACCAGGTTCCTCTTGGGGAACCTGGGAAGCTGCTCCATTCCAAGTGGGATGAATACAATCTCTCCTAATCAGACCAGGTTTCCCCCAAAAAGTTTGCCAATTATCTACGAAGCCCACGTTGTTGGACACCACCTCGACAGCCAGCGGTGAAAGGATGACGTGTGGCTGTCATCACTGGAAACATTAGGCAGGGGTCCAGAGAAAATTACGGAGTCCGACATTGTCTTTGCATAAGTACACACCGAATCAATATTGATTTTTGTGACCTCCGACTGACGTAGTCGGAGGTCATTACTGCCGACATGAATAACATTCTTACTGTACTTACGCTTACCCTTAGCCAGCTGTTTTAAATAGGACTCTATGTCGCCGCGATTCAAAATGGCTGATCCTCGCCTCCATCCTGGCAAATAAGTTAAATTTAACACACATACTGTTATCGCTAAAGGAGGCAGAGGAGTGAGTGAACATCAAGCACACTGAGCAGGAGAGAGCAGGGGAGGGGGAGGGAGAAGCCATTGTTAGCTGCTAATGCTATGTTGCTAAGCTAACACGGGTAGTGTGTAAATCACAGTGATTTAGCAAATGAGTCGCTAGGAGAGGGAGAGGTGAGTGTAAGGAATAGTAAAACTGTGAGTGTGACTCAAAATTAGCTTCAGTGAGTCAGATATTAGCAGAATAGGGAGAGACGAAAAAGAGAAGAGTTCAAAACAAGGAGGTGACACAATACGCTCACCGCAATACGTCAGCACGTCAACAACGCAACACGTGTTACTTGTTATTTGAAAGTTAATGTTAGTTCTGTTAGGCTTTTCATTTTCTTTGCATGCATCTAACTACTTTCTTTAACCTGGTACCAACACCTCACACACTCATCTCCACAAACTTAACACATACATGTGATCTCAGCCACATGGTCCCACCACTCCAGGGGGCCTTTTGTCTTCATAGTGGCCAGCTGCCATTTTGAATCTCAGTCACACACACACACACACACACACACACACACACACACACACACACACACACACACACACACACACACACACACACACACACACACACACACACACATCTGTATATAGTAAGTACACCTTTTGTTAGTTTGTGTGTTTATACTTTTATTTTTTTCATAAATGTTGCATCAGTGTGAATTTTGCCAACCTCTATACTGTCAAGAAAGAGAAGAGATACTTTATTGATCCCTCAAGGGTAAATTCTTTTTACACTCGTTTTTTTAGATGCACTTTTTTTTAACCCTGAAAAACAATCCCACACACACAAAGGGCTCATAGACATGCACATTTGGAGAGAGATGGTGGAATGATGAGAACTCCATATCCTTCAACTTTGCTAGCTATTGATGTGGTAATTTTGGTTATAGTTATTTATTTAATTATTAATCAGAGTTCCAAATTTGTAGTCAGTAATTTCATGAGACTTATTCAATAATTTGGCTATCTTTTCCCTTCCTTTGAAGGGTGGTGCCCCTATTTATCTTTTATCAATCCAATTATTATTTCATATTCATATTTTTAATATTAATATTTAATATTTCTCTGATAGCCACATTTATTGAATGCCCAAAAGCACAACTGTGGAGGTGAAGGGGCTGGGAGAGCACCGTCACCTGCACCACAGAGGATCAGTCAGCACAGGTGAGAGCTGTTAGCTGATTGATCCTCATGCTTGAAAAGGCAGCAGCAGAGCTGCCTCGTGGAACACACTGGGGAAGAGACTGGGCGAAGCTAAAGGTCCAGCAGAAAGTGCTGGACCCTTTAAGTTAAGTGTTCTGTCAGTTCTCTTTGTATTAAATGAAAAGATGTTGCTGAGCACCCAATGGTTGGACTGGTTCGTCTCTGGCTGTCGTGGTGGGTACCCCGTGGCATGGTCGACTGCCACAACACCATTTAATGGTGCCACGTTTAATGAGTACATAGTCACAACAGTGATTAAGTGCAAGTGTTTGTTTTCCTGGTTCTTTTAAAGAGCTGGAAAAATCGTCTCAGCAAAGACGGCTTCTTTGATTTGCTCTCTATCACCTTCTCCTCCATTGCCTCCAGAGCTTGCTTAGTGGTGTTGAGAGCCACCTGAAGTGTGGACATTTCCGACTGCCACTGGAGTCTTTCCTTCCTTCCTCCTTCCTGTTCCTGTAGCAGAGCTGCCTTGAGCCTGGAGGTTTCCTGACTATGTGTAGCCAAGATTTGGGACTTCTCATGCTCCCAAAGGCATCTTGACTTTTCCAGTTGGTCTTGGGCTTGAACCAGGGAGGTTTGGAGTTTGGATGTTTCCTCAATCTCTCTGGCGAGGCATGTCTCTTCCTCCATTGTTTTCTCTCTTTCAGTTTGGACAGCTCTCTCAAGGTCACTGACCTTTTGGTTTCCACTTGACTGAAGCATCCTCAGTTGTGAAACTTCCTTCCCTAGACCCACTTTAGTGGCATAAATTTCTACAATTTCTCGCTCCACATCCTTTGCCTTTCTGATGAGGTCATCATTTTCATGTACCTGAGCGATCATTTTCATGTGCTTCTCATACAGGAGCTGATTCAAGAGTTCAGAGTAGGCATGTGTAGTCAAATCAATCCCACTGCCAGATTCAAACTTAGGCTCAGATGCAGACACAAATGCAGATGCCTCTGTGTGTGCAGAAACATCAGCTGTCCCAGCAAACTCTGTTCCTGTGGACTGAGAAGTCGATGCCTCTGCCTGTGGAGATGGAGGCTGAAACACTTTTGTCTCTTCCTCCATCCCCAGGACAGTCTGGTCTTCAATTGTCTCTTTCCTCAGGACAGTCTGGTCTTCAATGGTCTTTGTTGTGTCTTTCCTCAGGACAGTCTGGTCTTCAATTGTCTCTGCTGACTCTGTCCTAGGGATTATCTTTTCTTCATTCATCTCTTCTGACTTTATACTCAGGACAATCTCGTCCTTATTAATCTCTGCTGAGTCCACCCTCAGGACAGGCATGTTTGTTGCCTTTGTTTCCTGACATGCTGGAAATGGAAGGCAATTTACAACTCCCTTTTTTTTCTTTGGGGGAGACTGCACTTTCCTTTTCACTTCAAATGCAGATGCCTCTGTGTGTGCAGAAACATCAGCTGTCCCAGCAAACTGTGTTCCTGTGGACTGAGAAGTCGATGCCTCTGCCTGTGGAGATGGAGGCTGAAACACTTTTGCTTCTTCCTCCATCCCCAGGACAGTCTGGTCTTCAATTCTCTCTTTCCTCAGGACAGTCTGGTCTTCAATTGCCTTTGGTGTCTCTTTCCTCAGGACAGTCTGGTCTTCAATTGACTCTGCTGACTCTGTCCTCGGGATAATCTTTTCTTCAATTATCTCTTCTGACTTTATACTCAGGACAATCTCGTCCTTATTCATCTCTGCTGAGTCCACCCTCAGGACAGGCATGTTTGTTGCCTTTGTTTCCTGACATGCTGGAAATGAACGGTGATATACATGTCCCTTTTTTTTCTTTCGGGGAGACTGCACTTTCCTTCTCACTTCAGGTCTTAAGACGGGAATTCCATATACAACTTTTTCTATTATGTTCTTCTTCTTCTTTTTAGATGTAGTTGGCTTATTATTCTCCCTAATTTCACTTCTGTCTGGTTTATAGATCTCTCTTTGTAGTGGTGGGAAATTAATATCATACATTGATTGATTGAACGTTAGAAGCGGTCCATTGCTTTCGGTCACTTTATTCCAATTCATGCTGAGATTTCTACTCGATCCTCTTCACTGAAATGTCTCTAAGTAAATATTAATGATAAAACAATGTGAGGCATTATACCTACTATGGGGAAAATGATGCTTTGTAAACCGTAACATCAAAGCACATTGAAGGCACGAAAGAAGAATGCCTTTACATCAAAATCAAAGCCCCAGAGAATGGTGTCCTTTGCATCAAACTCAAAGGATGGAATATTGATAGAACAAATGATCATATATGTTTGTAATAAAGACATCTGTCTAAAATTGGCCTCTTACATCATTATGTGTGCAACTGTGATCTGATTTCCTGTTGAAGTTGACAAGTCTGTTAATAGTAGCACAAAGAGAAAAGAATTGGTTGCCTGGCTGAGAAAACTGAGATGTGTGGCCTGTTGACTGCACCTCTTCATCTAACAGCTCACTAGGGTTGCTCCTGACTGTTCCATTTCTCCCTGCAATATCTCTAACTAATCCCTGGTTGAAAAAATACCCCAAATAACTGTTACCTTGGTTTGTAAACATGTTACATAGAATAATGCAAATGTTAATAGTAGTGAGACAGAAAAACTCCAGGGCAACAAAAATAAAAAAAATATCGTTTGCGTGTTGGACGTAGTGTGCACAGCTTTTTATTAACAGTCTATGATGTAGTGTTACGTTTTCATTCATCCTACCTGGTTTATCTGCATAAAGATTTTATATTCAATATTTACATGAGATGAAACAGAATTTGCTTATTTACTGTTCACGTGTGTGGCTTTGAATAGGTTTGAATGATGTTATTTTTACATACATAACACTGCGGCTATTTCAGGTCTGTTAAGCCATTGACACAACCTTCAGGCCATAGTTCACAGCTTTTTGAAATTCAAACATCAAACTGCATCAAAACAAAAACATTTAGCTTTGAGGTCAAATTGATAAACAGGAAGTGATTCTGTGAATATACAGTGTCACAAAGAAATGCAATATGTCACCTTGTACTTTACATATACATTACATATATACATACCAGCCACAAAATGTTGCCTTTTTAATTCTGTGTTCAAGTGAAAAATAAAAGAGTAAAATCCATAAAATAAATGTTGTTATTATTAAACTGTTATTAATTATTATTAAATAATTATTAAACTGAATCTCCTCTCTCTCACTTCTGTCCTGTTTGGAGATGCCTTTAGGAAGTGATGCGAAATTAATTTCATCCACCTTCGGCAAGGATTCACCCTCTGCTTGGAAATGCATTGTCTTCTGAGGGTTGACTGTTGGCAGCTCAGTTTATTTTATTTTGAAGAAATGACACCACGACTTGAAACAATACAATTGATGATCAAATATAATCTATTTAATGTGAATGTGGACAGCAGTGACATCATAGAAATCCTTTTTTTAATTGGCTGGTGTGTACGTCCTCATGATTGAAAATGCAAGGATTTGTTTAGTAAATTTGTTTTTGCTGCATTTGTTAGATTGGCATAGAGACTTCCAAAAATGAATTTACAGAGCCTGATAAATTATGTGACACACAAAAACAAGATCCTCTAAACAACTGACAGAGGATCTGAAAATGAATCAATTTAATGCTACAAAGCAGGGGAGAATATAATAATAATAATAATAACTGCATTTGTATAGCACTTATCTAAACAAAGCTACAAAGTGCTTCACAGGAAAATTATAAAATCCATGGCTAGAAGAAGAATACATTTAAATTAAAAAAAAGTAATTCAGTCAAATTTTTTGAGCCACAGAACCGGTTGTGGTGGTTGTTGTAATGAAAATATTAACTTAAATTGTACCTTGGTGTAATCAAGTATTCAGGCCTATTAATCTGAACAGCGTTGAGAAAGGCTAAAAGTAAATCTGACTGGCTACTGGCAAGTATGGCAGTGCTATGAAAGCCATGTGGCCCACTCAGTAGATCAGATGTCATTACCTCAGTGCCTTTTTTATTCTCTTTATTTATTCATTTGTTTTCAAACTAAATTGAACTAAATACCTACTCTCATAGGTTGCAGAGTCAGAAGCTGCCATATTAGCCCATTGACGACTGTGGAGCTGAAAAACTCCCTCTTTAACTGGGAGAAACCTCTGGCAGAACCAGACTCAATGTGTGACAGTGTGTTCTGACCCAACTACACATACTGTTCATGTACAACCATTACAATAACTAACATCCATAACAATAAACATTTTATTTTCATTTTCTTTTACTCTGTGTCAATCTGTTCATAAACTAATGGCCACCTTGGGCTTGCAAACCTCTGACCAGGGATGCCACGTCAGGTGTGATGGTTGTGACAGCCAGCCTAAAGTCCTGGTAGACATCGAGTCTGTTTCAGGCTTTTGTTTTTATTGTGACAAGGGCACTGCAGGCTGTCTCAGACAGGTAGGTAGTACTAAATGGGAGAATAACCTTTGTTACTGTGTGTTTGGCCAGGGTGTGAGCGACAGCGTGTCCTTTGACGATCCAAAACTGTTTGTGTCCTTTTTCCTGGAAATATTTTTTTGACACAGAATCAGCTTGCAGGTCAAAGTTCATCTTCACAGCCGAGGTACGCCACAACCTCAAGGCTGGAAATGTAGGGATCCATCACCCACATTTCCTTTGACATTTAGTCGTCGATGTCGGCAAAGCGGCTCTTAATCTCCTCACGGAGCAGCTTCATGTGCCGGGTGAACTCTATGTGTAAAGACGCACTGCGGTGCCATCAGACTGTTTCAGCAGAAGTGGAAAATGCTGCAAGTCCCCATTTGACATTTTTGCAGCTCTGTACTCCAGTTTGCGCACAAAAGCATCCAGAGTGTCTTTGCACTGCATGACGTTTGATTCGGGTCCTTGCATTCGCTTGTTCGTCTCATTGTACAGTGTGAATGTGTCTGCCAGGTAAGCCGCTTTGATCCAAAACGCATCAATGAGCTGTTCACACAGTGGTTGGTTGTGATGTTGCAAGAATTCTTTTATTTTTTCTTGCAATCCCATAAAACGCACAAGCACTTGTCCACACGACAACCATCTCACCTCCGTGTGAAGCAGTAATGTTTGATGTGCCTCATCCTCACACAGTTGGGCCAAAAGTCTCTTATTAGTAGGGCGAGCTTTAATAAAATTTACAACTTTAACAACAGTTGACAGGGTGTTGCTGAGGTCTTCTGAAAGTTGTTTACTGGCCAATGCATGGCAACGCAGCATGCAGTGAAAAATCGTGCACCCTGGGGCTTTTTCCCTCAGGCGGGTGTTAAATCCCTTGTTTTTGCCCATCATCGCTGTGCAACACACGGCCAGGTTTTCATAGGGCAGACTGTGCGATGAGAAATATGAGTCAACGGCTAAAAATATATCCTGGCCCGTTGTTGTTGTTGTTAGATTTGTAGACCCCACCATTAATATACTGGACATACAGGATGAGCACGGACTCCTCTGCCACTGTTGTTGTTTCATCCAGCTTAATGGTGAAGGGAGAAGTCTTAAGCTTCTCATGCAGCTGGTTTTGGCAGTCGTTCGCCATTTTATCAATTCTGTCTTTGACAGTGTTGTCAGACAGCGGGACAGTTCTCACTTTATCAGCCACCTGTGGTCCACACAGCCGCTTCACAATTTTCAGGCAGGCGGGCTTGATAAGCTGTTCTCCAATATTGTGTGGCTTTTTAGCCTTGGCAATTAATAGTGAACACTCAAATGATGCCTCCGTGGCTCTGTGTAAATCACTACCTGCTCTTTCAAAAGCTCTTCTAATGTCCATAGATCTTCTTGATAGTGCCAGCTATCGTCTTTCACCAGCAGTCTCGGGGTGTTTAGTCTCCTGGTGTCGTTTGAGTTTGCTTGGCTTCAGGCTGTCATTAGCTAGCCTCTCACCACAAATGACACATTCTGGCCGAAATGTGTCCTGGCTTTCCATAAAACCCAAATCGAGGTAACTGTCCTGATATTGCCTTGTTTTTGTAACAGACTTCTTTTTTGATACAGAGGACGTATCATCACTTTTTCGTTTCCCCGACATTTTGTGTGATGCTAAACAATCGACCCGGTAACGTAGCCGGTAATCCTGACGAGACTGAATGGAAGTTCAGAGGTCACAGGCGAAAAAGAAAAAAAAAGGCGAAAAATATGTTTTAATTTTTTAAAGACTTTTAAATATCAAATTGAGTGTCTTATTGGGATTTTTAAAATTTAATACGCACAAATATATTTTTAATAACTTGACAACTTCAGAACAGACAAAGCTCTGTGTACCCCTTGCTATCTCTGGCGCCCCCCTGTGGGGGGCGCAGACCCAAGGTTGGGAACCACTGCTCTAAGGAGCAGTGTGGTTTTTCTTTTATGTTGTTTCTTTTTTGCGTATGAAAGCGTAATGGAAGTGTACCAAGTGTGTATGGGGCTTCTTACCTGGGGAAGGGGGCATACGGTTTTTTTTTTGTATGTATGTATAACTTATTATTTTGTATTAATGGATGTGGGGCAGTGTCAGCGATATCCTGTGGATGCTTTAAAAGCAGTTAATTCCCTGTCTACCTCTGATTATGGTTAATTCAGTGCTGACCAGGAGTAATGATGATATTACAGTGAACTGTATTAGTTGGAACACCAAAGGAGTCAATCACATTATCAAACGTAATAGAGTTTTATCCCATTTGAGAAGTCTCAAGGTTAATATCGCTTTCCTGCAAGAAACCCATCTCATGTCTTCTGACCATAATAGACTTTGTAAAGGGTGGGTGGGGCAACTATACCACTCCAATTATCAAAGCAAGTCTAGGGGAGCTGCAATTCTTGTTAATAAGAATACTCCTTTTATTATGCAGACTGTCACTGCAGACCAGCGAGATATGTTGTGGTCACGGGTACCCTGTATAACATACCTATAATTTTGGCTAATGTATATGCACCAAACGGAGATGATGCATAATTTCTGAAGACTTTTTTATCCTAATTACCCAACTTAATCACACACAGGCTTATTCTAGGGGGTGACTTTAATTGTGTATTACACCCAGCTTTAGACTGCTCCTCTAGCTCTACCTACAATATAACAAGATCAGCGAAGACTATTACTTCCTTCATTCAAGCATATAACATAACTGATCCCTGGCGTTTCCTGGACCCCGATCTAAGGCATTATTCTTTTTTCTCCCCTGTGCATCACTCCTACTCGTGCATTGATTATTTTTTAATTGATAGCCAATGGCTGACCTCAGTCAGAGAATGCAGGTATGAAAGTATCTTCATTTCTGATCATGGGCCTGTAGTGTTGCAATTATCCTTCCCTAATAAAGTTACTCGGTGCCCGTGGCACTTTAGCAATGCTTCTCTCACTAACAAAGGGTTTGTTAACCATATAAACACACAAATAAATGTTTTCTTGTCCACGAATTATACACCAGATGTTAGCAAATCCACTATTTGGGAATCGCTTTTTGAGAGGAGAGATTATTTCATACACCACCTGGGAGGACAGGAATAGAAAACAGTGCATTAAAGATCTTACAGACCAAATTCATCAGCTGGACTATAAATATTCAACTGCTCCCACCCCTGAACTTTTAAAGGAGAGGTCAGCTCTGCAGACAGAGTTCGTCTTGACCACCACCCATTATACAGAGCAACTACTGCTTCAGTCTCGCTCTAATCTGTATGAACACTCACATAAGGCAGGCAGGACTCTTGCTCAACATATTAGGCAGTTCACAGCCTCTACCCTGATCACAAATATCCGCAAACATGACGGTCAGATCTCCAATGACGAGCAGGAGATAAATAATGAGTTTAAAGAATTTTATTCCTCTCTTTACACCTCTGAGGGGATCCATGACCCTTCTAGGCTAGAGTCATTTTTTCAGAGTATGGATTTGCATATATGGCATTTATGGAACAATTGGAAGAACCTCTGTCTTTGGAGGAAACTAGATCTGCTCTTTACAGCATGCAGAATGCTAAACCTCCAGGACCTGATGGTTTCAAGGTCGAATTCCTTAAGAAATTTGGAGATAAGTTGCTGCCAATTTTACTCACTCTTTTTGAGGAATCGTTTGTCGAGGGCCAACTTCCACCCACATTCTCTCAGGCTTCTATCTCAGTTATATTGAAAAAGGGTAAAGATCCCCTTAGTTGTGGGTCATACCGTCCGATATCACTCCTGAACGTGGACTGCAAATTGTTGGCCAAGGTCTATTAAAAATTGCCTCGCTTTCTTTAATATTTGTCGGCTTTTGAATATCATGCAGAACGCTGATCCCAATCAGCCATTACCCGAAGTAATTATGTCCGTGGTATAATTCTCAGACACGTGTTCTAAAATAGACATTGCGGAAACTAGAGAGGAAGTGGCGTTCCACCAATAAACATGACTTTCACCTAGCCTGGAAGGATAGCTTGATATATTACAAGAAAGCACTTAGAAATGCCAGAACCTCTTATTATTCATTATTAATAGAAGAAAATAAGAACAACCTCAGGTTTCTCTTCAGCACTGTAGCCAGGTTGACAGAAAGTCACACCTCTACTGACCCATCTATTCCTCTAACCCTGAGAAGCAATGATTTCATGAGCTTCTTTACAAATAAAATTATAACCATCAGGGATAAAATCCACCACCTCCTGCCAATGAATAGCACATACATAGATACATTGTCTGGTCCTGAAACCATAGAACCAGATTTATGTTTGAACCAATTTTCTTCTATTGACCTTCCTGAACTGACCTGATTAGTTTCATAATCTAAACCAACAACTTGTCAATTAGATTCTGTCCCAACTGGACTTTTTAAGGGAGTTGTCCCCCTGATTGACAGTTCCATATTAAATCAGATTTACATGTCTTTGTTAACCGGCTATGTACCTCAAGCTTTTGAGGTAGCTGTTATTAAACCTCTGCTTAAAAAGCCTACACTTGACCCAGAGGTTTTAGCTAATTAAGGAGCCATATCAAACCTGCCCTTCATTTCAAAAATCTTAGAAAAAGCAGTTGCTAACCAGCTGTGTGATTACTTAGATAGTAACGATTTGTTGGACAAATTCCGGTCAGGATTTAGAATCCATCACAGCACAGAAACAGCACTATTGAAAGACCTTTTTAGGGCATCTGATGATGGACTTGTCTCTGTGCTCGTCCTGTTGGATCTTAGTGCAGCATTTGACACCATAGATCATAAGATCCTGTTATAGAGACTAGAACAACATATAGGGATCAGAGGAACTGCACTAGACTGGTTTAAATCATATTTATCAGATAGATTTCAATTTGTTAATGTCAACAATGACCCCTCCATGCACATGCAAGTTAGTCATGGAGTTCCACAAGGTTCTGTCCTTGGACCGATACTCTTCACCTTATATATACTCCCCTTAGGCAACATCATGAGAAAGCACCACATACACTACCATTGTTACGCAGATGACACCCAGCTGTACATTTCTCTGAAGCATGATGAATCTAATCACTTAGTTCAACTTCAGGAATGTCTCAAGAACATCAAGGCCTGTAATTCCTTATTATCAGGATGCCCCAGGAAGACTGTAAAGTCTCCAGTTGGTCCAAAATGCCGCAGCACAAGTGCTGACAGGAGCTCTAAGGAGAGATCATATTACTCCTGTCTTAGCTTCTCCACATTGGCTAGGCAATTTCAAAATAGTTTTCAAAATCCTGCTCCTCACATTTAAAGCCCTTAACAATCAAGCCCCTTCATATATCAAAGACCTAATAACACCATATTATCCAAATAGATCACTTCGTTCACAAAACACAGGCTCTCTTGTGGTTCCAAGAGTCTGTAAGAGTAGAACAGGAGGTAGAGCATTCAGCTACCAGGCTCCTCTCCTGTGGAACCAGCTCCCAAACATCGTTTTAATCACCATTATATTAAATTGTTTTAATTGGTTTTGTTCATTTTTATCAGTTGTAGAACCAACACGGGACAGAGCAACCGGGTCCCGTCAGAATAACCCCGAGCCAAAACAGCAGGACTGATTCCAGGGGGCGGTGGCACTAGACACGCCACACCCCTGCCTGCATCCCTTTTCGGTGCGCCGATGGGCAAGAGTGTTGCGACCACGACACGGAGACGCTGCGGACAGAAAGCGCACCAGCGACAGTCAGCAGAGGACCCAGCGACACAACAAAACCAAACAGGCAGATAACGCCAGCCTACCTGCGGACACGAACTACAACCCCAACAGAGCTCCAAGCGGGACCGCCGATATAGTCAGCCACTTGTGGTGCTGTAAGAGTTGGAAGTCAGTGTCACCACTGTGCACATTGCGCTGATCATGGATGAAGAGGAAGTGCGCTACCGTACCTGTATGTATGGGGGATGTGCGCTTGAGCTTACCACACCACGCTGCAGCCACCACCCGAGGGATCAAAGGGTGGAAAGGAAAGAGCGTGGTGTGGCCGCTCACCTGGTTATAAGCGGTCGACTGGCGCCGCCCAGCAATTAACCTAGCGCCACACCGTGGCCGGGAGGAAGAATACAATTCATTAAAAAAGAGTGTTGGATCCAGAGGCTTAATTTTCTCTCATTCTTCTCAGTGAAATATCTAGGTCACATTATTATGAATGATTTCTGTGATTCTGACGAGGTGCAGCATCGGTGCTGTAAACTCTATGCACAAGCCAACATATTCACTGCATGTATCAGCTGCTAGAAAGATAGAAAGATGTGAAGAGATCAAACCATCAAGTCATCCCATTGAACTTATTTTCTTTTTTGATTTTGCCACACAGGAACCAGTGAAGTCTGATGAGGCGAGGGAAATGGCTAGCCGGATCAATGCTTTTGGTTACTTGGAGTGCTCGGCCAAGACGAAGGATGGCGTGAGGGAGGTGTTTGAGATGGCCACCAGGGCAGCACTGCAGGCCAAGAGACGAGGCAAGAAAAGCGGCTGCTGCCTTTTATAGAGTGTCAGGTGACGCAGGATCAGGAGGGAAGGAGGGAAATAAACACGGCTAAGAAAAACATCCCTGTGCCTGTTTCCACCAAGGTAGGCACAGTTGACCGGGGAGTTGTAGGGATGAAAACCAGGCTAAAGAAAAAAAGGAAGGTCAAATGCTATGGAAAAGGGGAATACATGTATATACATTTAAGTTCGACATTATAGCTTTTAGCTTTCAAATAGAAATACTGTAATCTCGAGTTTAGGACTCAATAAAGCTGAAATTAAGAGAACATGACGAGAAGGGAACATCTCTCCTGCTCATACTCTTACTCCAGTACAGTAAGCTCCTCTGTGGCTGGTGGTCGAAATCAGACGAATGCCTGCCTAACTAACTGTTGGAAGACTTCCGTGGCTTGCAGTGTGACTGTGCTTGTCTTTCATTCTGTATGTTTTTCACTCTCCTTAAATTCCAAAGTTAGAACTAACAAACTTTTTATGGACCCGCTATTCTTTTTTATGAACCTTTGATATTTCATACAATTTTCAATTAAAAAGCAGAGTTTAATTGTTTGCAGTTAAGTATAAAAACATAATGAGACCAACGACCATGAGTGTTTTATACCTGCTTGTTAATTAATAAAAGTTGACTGAGTTAACTTGGCCTTAAAGTGACAAAACTGTGATTGAAATAAATCAAAGTGTACTGTCAAATACGCTGTATGTGACTGGGGATTAAAGGGTTAATAAAATGTTATTGTCCTTTAGAAAGTTACTGTAAATTCTGAAATAGTAACAGGTCTTAATTTCTAACTGCTACTGGGGCAGAGCCTTTTTTAAACAAGCGGAAAAGACTTGATTCCTAATTTCCACCGTTTTCTGAAAATATTTCAGAATTTAAGAAGAATCCTCCCAATTTTACCATGTGATCACTTTCAATTTGCTGTTAATGCAAACTGAACCCTGTCTACCTGACAAATTCAGTATATTGCACATTTCTATAGCAAAGTATCCTATACTATACAGTTGGGTAGTTTCTTTCAAAATAAATACTGTTTTCAGTTACTTTTTGTGAAATTGCTTTTATTTACCAATATTTTATGTTAATAGGATAAATTGCTAGCTGCCAGTAGGCTTTTAATGTGAAACATTTGCACAGGGCTTCAGTCACTTGTGGAAGTGAGTGAAATAGTGTTTGTGTTGGAGAAGTGACACTTGAGGGATAGTTGATGGAATCAGTGCCATGGGACTGTCATCTATAGTGATGTTCATCTGCAATATACAGGACAAGTAATTCCACACCTTTGGTCTTCTCTGGAAGTTAGACATTGACAGTGTTTTTCCCCACTCTGCCACTTCACTCATGTCTACAGCTGTTTTTTTCTGCTTTTTACTCTGTTGTATGTTATGTTCACTTTGTGATATTCTACTGGCTTTTGTTGTATTATTTGCACACAACTAAAATCAAGAGGTCGGAGTGGTTAACACTTTTTAAAATATATGATGTCAGCTTATTAAATCCAAAATGCAAGCAACTCCTTATGGATCGGACATTTGTAATATTCTTTTGTATACAAATGTATCCTGACATTTCTCCAGTTGTATTTTGTAATGTATTCTAAAGGAAATAAATTGTAACCGAGAATGACCAAATTCTGCCTCTGGCGTCTTGTGCTTTCTCTCTTAACACCATTTCAGTTATGACGAATCATGCTATTGTCCATCACTCGTCCATCAAGATCCCAAAGTTTCCAAGGTACCCCATGTGTTAGGCTCATACCCATTTCCATTGAATTGTTTGGTACAGCCATATTTAGCTTATGGTTATGAAAAGCTTCATTAAGTTTTGCCAGTTGATTGTTCAATTGTTTTGACCTTCATACTGTAACTGTTGGTTTTGCAGTTACACTGTTTTTATACACGTATCTCATGTGCACAAATTAATCAAAATGTGGTTACAAACAGTATCTTAGACACATGCATCAGTAGTACCAGCAGTCAGTGAAGTAAAACATGGCCTCGATATATGTACTTTTCTATCTGACTCCCCCGGTGCTCTGTAGAAAAGACAGGGACTTGGATGTAAAAATAATTAACACATGGACACAGAATTAAAACTGAGAAAATGTATTTTTCATTTCATATGCAGAGGTTGGTAGAGATGGGTTAACATTCTCAGTTTTACAAGCAGCATCACAATGTTTTTAAAATCTATTAGCTGTGTTAAGAGAATTCTGTGGGCACAGATTCCTCTGTTCTGACTGAAAGATCAAAGCTCATTCTCGTAATGAGTGACAGTATGTGTGACAAGTGGCAGAGATCAAACATTTCCACCCAGGCTTTTCAAACCAGTTTTGGTGAGTGCAGTGCAGCACCAATCTATGAACCCTCTCTTCACCACTTACTGTCATGTGCTTGCAGAGTTCTTGTGTCTGTAGAGGTGAGTTGATTGAGTCTTTATATCTCTGTCACTAATTAGTACAATGTTATTTAAATTCACATTTCTAAATACTAAGTTAATATTGTAAAATTGTTAAGATCACATTATTGTGCTGACATACACGTAAATAAAACCATTTTCAGACATGACCTCTGGAGGACGTTCGCAGAATTGGGTCAGACTTTCTGCAGTTTTGTCTTTTCACATGCAGCAGATTCTCCGCTCAGACGTATTCACAACAACACATACATCTTATAGAGGATTCAGGTGAGGGGTGGAGCAGCAGGCAGACCCAGGATATAACGTTATTTTCAGTCTGTCGTGTGTTAGAAACACCATCAACACCCCCACTCACATTCGATGAATCCTGTGGACGATCTCCTGCTGTGTTCTCACATCAGTTCCTCTGGACTTTCTGCAGACTTTATACTAGGGGGCTGGCCAAAGCAACTCTGGAAAAAGTCCGGAGGCTGTCACTTGCATATTTGCAATCACACATACAGCCCCTCCGGAGGAAGTCTGGAGGAGCTCCAGAGTTCAGTGCACTTCTGAAAGCAGCTAAATCTAACACAGTGGCATCACTGGCGTCAGTCCTCAGCTCCGCTCTATAGTGTCCGATGGAGTCCTGCCACTAATTCCTGATAGTGTGGCTCTGAGAGGGGATGAAATACAAAGACATTTAAAGTTGTAAACAGATTTTACAATTTACTCTCACAATGGAAATTGTCTGGAGAGTCACAAACCTGTGTCAGGCTCAATAAATGAATGTCTAATGAGGAAGTCCAAGACCACCATGGCTGAGTTGGGCTTGAAGTCATCAGTGGCCAGCAGTTCTTTCACCTGGAACCATGACAGGGTGGTCACAAAACTCTCCTCATATTTCTTCTCTGGATGTTAGACATATATATATATACATCAATTAATATATGAAATGGACTAACTTGAAATGTAATGTGAATAATACCTTGTTGTGTAAATATTTTTCATCATTTGGACAGTGCTGTGTTGCAAAATGCGGTGATTGTGACATAACACAGTTTGCCTCTACTTGTGTTGCATGGTTGTGTTTGGGTATGAAAAGTCTGACAGGGACCAGATAACTGAACTTTGCAAAGTTGTCCACAGATTGGATCAAATCACCACTAAGCTCCTTCACCACCATCACCACAATCATGAGGTGAGACCAGGACATGTGTAACATCCGGGACACGTGGGCTGTGTCTGAAATCAATCACTGATTACTATATAGTTCACTATATGGTGAGTTTGCAATTTTGTAGTGTTGTCCCGAATTTTAAGTGAACATCTTTATACCCTATATAGTGGAATCGTTGTTTCCCACAATGCATTGAGAAAAGCAGTGTACAAACAATTGTCACTATCAAGCAAAATATACCATCATGTATGAAACGCTTTACCAGAGGATCTCAGACTGCGTCCTGGCTCGTAAGGAGATAAAAGTTCTGAAATATAGGGAGGAGAAGCCTGTCTGGCTTTTTAAAGTAATTAAAAGTATTTTTAAATCAATCCTCAAATAAACAGGCAGCCAGTACATGGGTGCTTAAATGGGGGGTGATATGGTTACATTTTTGGATTGTGTTACAAGCCGAGCTGCAGCATTCTGGACTCACTGTAGACGGTGGATTGATTTCTGAGTAAGACCACTATAAAGGGAGTTACAGTAGTCGAGGTGAGAGGAAATAAGGGCGGGAATGAGTCTTTCCAGGTCTATGTGAGGGATACAAGATTTAACCGTGGCTATGTTTCTTAAATGATAAAAACATGATTGCACAACCTTCTTAATGTTGAGACAAACCAAATCCAGATTTCTAGCTGAGGACTTGGTAAATGGTTCTAGCTCACCATTTTGCCATCATATCATTCTTGCTGGAGATGGGACCAAAGACAGTTACACTGGATTTGGACAGGTTTAGTTGGAGAGAGTTGTTTCCCATCCAGTCTTTTATTTCAGCAGAATGTTTTCTCGTTTCATGTTTTTTGTATCAATCAATCACATTTTATTTTGCATAGCCAATATTCACAAATCACAATTTGTTTCATTTGGGTTAACAAGGTGCAATATCCTCCAGACTATATGAATGGACTGTATTTAGATGGAGCTTTTCTCCTCTTGATGACCACTCAAAGCATTTACAGTAAAGTTACCATTCACCCACTCACACACACATTCAAACAGTGCATCTATGTGCAGCACTTCGTCTATAAGAGGGCCGACCTTATGGTTAGAGGCTGGCCACTTTACCCCCTAAGCCACAGCTGCCTCACCTCTTGTGTCTTCTCAGAGAACTTCACTTCCTGCTCTGTGTTCCTCCACCTGTTAATCACCCTGATTATTTCCACCTTCTAAAAAGTAGGTAAACACAGTTATGACCATCACATTCATAGAGCCTCACTGAATGTGATAGTACACCTGTGTGTTACCTCTAGACTAGATTACTGTAATTCCTTATTATCAGGATGCCCCAGGAAGACTGTGAAAAACCTCCAGTTGGTCCAAAATGCCACAGCATGAGTGCTGACAGGAAGTAGGAGAGATCATATTACTCCTGTCTTAGCTAATCTACATTTGCTCTCTGTAAATTTCAAAATAGTTTTCAAAATCCTGCTCCTCACATTTAAAGCCCTTAACAATCAAGCCCCTTCATATATCAAAGAGTTCATAACACCATATTATCCAAACAGATCACTTTGTTCACAAAACACAGGCTCTCTTGTGGTTCCAAGAGTCTGTAAGAGTAGAACAGGAGGTAGAGCATTCAGCTACCAGGCTCCTCTCCTGTGGAACCAGCTCCCACTCTGGGTTCAGGAGGCAGACACCATCTCTGCATTTAAAGTTAAACTTAAAACGTTCCTCTTTGATAAAGCCTATAGTTAGTTCTGGATCAGGTGAGTCCTGAACCATCACTTAGTTATGCTGCTATAGGTCTAGACTGCTGGGGGAACTCCCATGATGCACTGAGGACCTCTCCACTTCTCTCTGTCTCTCTGCCCCCCCACATTCATTAATTTATTTATTATAATACATGTCAATGACTAGTTCACTTTGTACTCCCATAGTCTCTCTCTCTCCATTTTTCTCTCTCATTTCAGATATCTCTGACCCCCGAACCTTAGGACAACAACTTTACCATTATTACTATTATTAATTACAATATCTCAGTAATTCATTATAATATGAATTGTGTCTGTTATCAATAATAATTAAATGTCTTTACACTGTTGTTTACTTTTTAACTAGTCAGATCTAATACCTGATGGTGCTCAAGTGTTCCCGGTCTTTTATCGCCGCCCTCCCCACTATCCCTCTCTCTTCTCTCCCCTCTTTTCCAACCATCTCTCCTCTCCTCCTCCTTATAATTATTTATTTAATTATTAATCACAGTTCCAAATTTGTAGTCAGTAATTTTATGAGACTTATTCAATAATTTGGCTATCTTTTCCCTTCCTTTGAAGGGTGGTGCCCCTATTTATCTTTTATCAATCCAATTATTATTTAATATTAATATTTTTAATATTAATATTTATCTGATAGCCACATTTATTGAAAGCCCAAAAGCACAACATTTAATGGTGCCACGTTTAATGAGTACATAATCACAACAGTGATTAAGTGCAAGACTTTGTTTTCCTGGTTCTAATAAAGAGCCGGAGGAATCGTCTCAGCAAAGACGGTTTCTTTGATTTGCTCTCTATCACCTTCATCATCTCTTCTAGGATTGTTATTCTCCTAATCATTTCCTCGCTCCACTTTACTTTATCCTCCTCCATTGCCTCCACAGCTTGCTTAGTGGTGTTGAGAGCCTCCTGAAGTGTGGACATTTCCGACTGCCACTGGAGTCTTTCCTTCCTTCCTCCTTCCTGTTCCTGTAGCAGAGCTGCCTTGAGCCTGGAGGTTTCCTGACTATGTGTAGCCAAGATTTGGGACTTCTCATGCTCCCAAAGGCATCTTGACTTTTCCAGTTGGTCATGGGCTTGAACCAGGGAGGTTTGGATTTTGGATGTTTCCTCAATCTCTCTGGCGAGGCATGTCTCTGCCTCCATTGTTTTCTCTCTTTCAGTGTGGACAGCTCTCTCAAGGTCGCTGACCTTTTGGCTACCACTCGACTGAAGAATCCTCAGTGCTGAAACTTCCTTCCCTAGCAAACTGTTCCTGTGGACTGAGAAGTCGATGCCTCTGCCTGTGGAGATGGAGCCTGAAACACTTTTGCCTCTTCCTCCATCCCCAGGAAAGTCTGGTCTTCAATTGTCTCTTTCCTCAGGGCAGTCTGGTCTTCAATTGTCACTGCTGACTCTGTCCTAGGGATAATCTTTCTTCATATATCTCTTCTGACTTTATACTCAGGACAATCTCGTCCTGATTCATCTCTGCTGAGTCCACCCTAAGGACAGTCATGTTTGTTGCCTTTGTTTCCTGACATGCTGGAAATGGAAGGCTGGTGTGTACGTCCTCATGATTGAAAATGCAAGGCTTAGTTTAGTAAATTTGTCTTTGCTGCATTTGTTAGATTGGCATAGAGACTTCCAAAAATGAATTTACAGAGCCTGATAAATTATGTGACACACAGAAACAAGATCTTCTAAACAACTGACAGAAGATCTGAAAATGAATCCATTTAATGCTACAAAGCAGGGGAGAATATAATAATAATAATAATAACTGCATTTGTATAGCACTTATCTAAACAAAGTTGAACAGCTAAACATGACTTTCACCTAGCCTGGAAGGATAGCTTGATATATTACAAGAAAGCACTTAGAAATGCCAGAACCTCTTATTATTCATTATTAATAGAAGAAAATAAGAACAACACCAGGTTCCTCTTGGGGAACCTGGGAAGCTGCTCCATTCCAAGTGGGATGAATACAATCTCTCCTAATCAGACCAGGTTTCCCCCAAAAAGTTTGCCAATTATCTACGAAGCCCACGTTGTTGGACACCACCTCGACAGCCAGCGGTGAAAGGATGACGTGTGGCTGTCATCACTGGAAACATTAGGCAGGGGTCCAGAGAAAATTACGGAGTCCGACATTGTCTTTGCATAAGTACACACCGAATCAATATTGATTTTTGTGACCTCCGACTGACGTAGTCGGAGGTCATTACTGCCGACATGAATAACATTCTTACTGTACTTACGCTTACCCTTAGCCAGCCGTTTTAAATAGGACTCTATGTCGCCGCGATTCAAAATGGCTGATCCTCGCCTCCATCCTGGCAAATAAGTTAAATTTAACACACATACTGTTATCGCTAAAGGAGGCAGAGGAGTGACTGAACATCAAGCACACTGAGCAGGAGAGAGCAGGGGAGGGGGAGGGAGAAGCCATTGTTAGCTGCTAATGCTATGTTGCTAAGCTAACACGGGTAGTGTGTAAATCACAGTGATTTAGCAAATGAGTCGCTAGGAGAGGGAGAGGTGAGTGTAAGGAATAGTAAAACTGTGAGTGTGACTCAAAATTAGCTTCAGTGAGTCAGATATTAGCAGAATAGGGAGAGACGAAAAAGAGAAGAGTTCAAAACAAGGAGGTGACACAACACGCTCACCGCAATACGTCAGCACGTCAACAACACAACACGTGTTACTTGTTATTTGAAAGTTAATGTTAGTTCTGTTAGGCTTTTCATTTTCTTTGCATGCATCTAACTACTTTCTTTAACCTGGCACCAACACCTCACACACTCATCTCCACAAACTTAACACATACATGTGATCTCAGCCACATGGTCCCACCACTCCAGGGGGCCTTTTGTCTTCATAGTGGCCAGCTGCCATTTTGAATCTCAGTCTCACACACACACACACACACACACACACACACACACACACACACACACACACACACACCTGTATATAGTAAGTACACCTTTTGTTAGTTTGTGTGTTTATACTTTTATTTTTTTCATAATAAATGTTGCATAAGTGTGAATTTTGCCAACCTCTATACTGTCAAGAAAGAGAAGAGATACTTTATTGATCCCTCAAGGGTAAATTCTTTTTACACTCGTTTTTTTAGATGCACTTTTTTTTAACCCTGAAAAACAATCCCACACACACAAAGGGCTCATAGACATGCACATTTGGAGAGAGATGGTGGAATGATGAGAACTCCATATCCTTCAACTTTGCGAGCTATTGATGTGGTAATTTTGGTTATAGTTATTTATTTAATTATTAATCAGAGTTCCAAATTTGTAGTCAGTAATTTCATGAGACTTATTCAATAATTTGGCTATCTTTTCCCTTCCTTTGAAGGGTGGTGCCCCTATTTATCTTTTATCAATCCAATTATTATTTCATATTAATATTTTTAATATTAATATTTAATATTTCTCTGATAGCCACATTTATTGAATGCCCAAAAGCACAACTGTGGAGGTAAAGGGGCTGGGAGAGCACCGTCACCTGCACCACAGAGGATCAGTCAGCACAGGTGAGAGCTGTTAGCTGATTGATCCTCATGCTTGAAAAGGCAGCAGCAGAGCTGCCTCGTGGAACACACTGGGGAAGAGACTGGGCGAAGCTAAAGGTCCAGCAGAAAGTGCTGGACCCTTTAAGTTAAGTGTTCTGTCAGTTCTCTTTGTATTAAATGAAAAGATGTTGCTGAGCACCTAATGGTTGGACTGGTTCGTCTCTGGCTGTCGTGGTGTGTACCCCGTGGCATGGTCGACTGCCACAACACCATTTAATGGTGCCACGTTTAATGAGTACATAGTCACAACAGTGATTAAGTGCAAGTGTTTGTTTTCCTGGTTCTTTTAAAGAGCTGGAAAAATCGTCTCAGCAAAGACGGTTTCTTTGATTTGCTCTCTTTCACCTTTATCATCTCTTCTAGGATTGTTATTCTCCTAATCATTTCCTCGCTCCACTTTACTTTATCCTCCTCCATTGCCTCCAGAGCTTGCTTAGTGGTGTTGAGAGCCACCTGAAGTGTGGACATTTCCGACTGCCACTGGAGTCTTTCCTTCCTTCCTCCTTCCTGTTCCTGTAGCAGAGCTGCCTTGAGCCTGGAGGTTTCCTGACTATGTGTAGCCAAGATTTGGGACTTCTCATGCTCCCAAAGGCATCTTGACTTTTCCAGTTGGTCATGGGCTTGAACCAGGGAGGTTTGGATTTTGGATGTTTCCTCAATCTCTCAGGCGAGGCATGTCTCTGCCTCCATTGTTTTCTCTCTTTCAGTGTGGACAGCTCTCTCAAGGTCGCTGACCTTTTGGCTACCACTCGACTGAAGAATCCTCAGTGCTGAAACTTCCTTCCCTAGCAAACTGTTCCTGTGGACTGAGAAGTCGATGCCTCTGCCTGTGGAGATGGAGCCTGAAACACTTTTGCCTCTTCCTCCATCCCCAGGAAAGTCTGGTCTTCAATTGTCTCTTTCCTCAGGGCAGTCTGGTCTTCAATTGTCACTGCTGACTCTGTCCTAGGGATAATCTTTCTTCATATATCTCTTCTGACTTTATACTCAGGACAATCTCGTCCTGATTCATCTCTGCTGAGTCCACCCTAAGGACAGTCATGTTTGTTGCCTTTGTTTCCTGACATGCTGGAAATGGAAGGCTGGTGTGTACGTCCTCATGATTGAAAATGCAAGGCTTAGTTTAGTAAATTTGTCTTTGCTGCATTTGTTAGATTGGCATAGAGACTTCCAAAAATGAATTTACAGAGCCTGATAAATTATGTGACACACAGAAACAAGATCTTCTAAACAACTGACAGAAGATCTGAAAATGAATCCATTTAATGCTACAAAGCAGGGGAGAATATAATAATAATAATAATAACTGCATTTGTATAGCACTTATCTAAACAAAGTTGAACAGCTAAACATGACTTTCACCTAGCCTGGAAGGATAGCTTGATATATTACAAGAAAGCACTTAGAAATGCCAGAACCTCTTATTATTCATTATTAATAGAAGAAAATAAGAACAACACCAGGTTCCTCTTGGGGAACCTGGGAAGCTGCTCCATTCCAAGTGGGATGAATACAATCTCTCCTAATCAGACCAGGTTTCCCCCAAAAAGTTTGCCAATTATCTACGAAGCCCACGTTGTTGGACACCACCTCGACAGCCAGCGGTGAAAGGATGACGTGTGGCTGTCATCACTGGAAACATTAGGCAGGGGTCCAGAGAAAATTACGGAGTCCGACATTGTCTTTGCATAAGTACACACCGAATCAATATTGATTTTTGTGACCTCCGACTGACGTAGTCGGAGGTCATTACTGCCGACATGAATAACATTCTTACTGTACTTACGCTTACCCTTAGCCAGCCGTTTTAAATAGGACTCTATGTCGCCGCGATTCAAAATGGCTGATCCTCGCCTCCATCCTGGCAAATAAGTTAAATTTAACACACATACTGTTATCGCTAAAGGAGGCAGAGGAGTGACTGAACATCAAGCACACTGAGCAGGAGAGAGCAGGGGAGGGGGAGGGAGAAGCCATTGTTAGCTGCTAATGCTATGTTGCTAAGCTAACACGGGTAGTGTGTAAATCACAGTGATTTAGCAAATGAGTCGCTAGGAGAGGGAGAGGTGAGTGTAAGGAATAGTAAAACTGTGAGTGTGACTCAAAATTAGCTTCAGTGAGTCAGATATTAGCAGAATAGGGAGAGACGAAAAAGAGAAGAGTTCAAAACAAGGAGGTGACACAATACGCTCACCGCAATACGTCAGCACGTCAACAACACAACACGTGTTACTTGTTATTTGAAAGTTAATGTTAGTTCTGTTAGGCTTTTCATTTTCTTTGCATGCATCTAACTACTTTCTTTAACCTGGTACCAACACCTCACACACTCATCTCCACAAACTTAACACATACATGTGATCTCAGCCACATGGTCCCACCACTCCAGGGGGCCTTTTGTCTTCATAGTGGCCAGCTGCCATTTTGAATCTCAGTCACACACACACACACACACACACACACACACACACACACACACACACACACACACACACACACACACACACACACACACCTGTATATAGTAAGTACACCTTTTGTTAGTTTGTGTGTTTATACTTTTATTTTTTTCATAATAAATGTTGCATAAGTGTGAATTTTGCCAACCTCTATACTGTCAAGAAAGAGAAGAGATACTTTATTGATCCCTCAAGGGTAAATTCTTTTTACACTCGTTTTTTTAGATGCACTTTTTTTTAACCCTGAAAAACAATCCCACACACACAAAGGGCTCATAGACATGCACATTTGGAGAGAGATGGTGGAATGATGAGAACTCCATATCCTTCAACTTTGCTAGCTATTGATGTGGTAATTTTGGTTATAGTTATTTATTTAATTATTAATCAGAGTTCCAAATTTGTAGTCAGTAATTTCATGAGACTTATTCAATAATTTGGCTATCTTTTCCCTTCCTTTGAAGGGTGGTGCCCCTATTTATCTTTTATCAATCCAATTATTATTTCATATTAATATTTTTAATATTAATATTTAATATTTCTCTGATAGCCACATTTATTGAATGCCCAAAAGCACAACTGTGGAGGTGAAGGGGCTGGGAGAGCACCGTCACCTGCACCACAGAGGATCAGTCAGCACAGGTGAGAGCTGTTAGCTGATTGATCCTCATGCTTGAAAAGGCAGCAGCAGAGCTGCCTCGTGGAACACACTGGGGAAGAGACTGGGCGAAGCTAAAGGTCCAGCAGAAAGTGCTGGACCCTTTAAGTTAAGTGTTCTGTCAGTTCTCTTTGTATTAAATGAAAAGATGTTGCTGAGCACCCAATGGTTGGACTGGTTCGTCTCTGGCTGTCGTGGTGGGTACCCCGTGGCATGGTCGACTGCCACAACACCATTTAATGGTGCCACGTTTAATGAGTACATAGTCACAACAGTGATTAAGTGCAAGTGTTTGTTTTCCTGGTTCTTTTAAAGAGCTGGAAAAATCGTCTCAGCAAAGACGGCTTCTTTGATTTGCTCTCTATCACCTTCTCCTCCATTGCCTCCAGAGCTTGCTTAGTGGTGTTGAGAGCCACCTGAAGTGTGGACATTTCCGACTGCCACTGGAGTCTTTCCTTCCTTCCTCCTTCCTGTTCCTGTAGCAGAGCTGCCTTGAGCCTGGAGGTTTCCTGACTATGTGTAGCCAAGATTTGGGACTTCTCATGCTCCCAAAGGCATCTTGACTTTTCCAGTTGGTCTTGGGCTTGAACCAGGGAGGTTTGGAGTTTGGATGTTTCCTCAATCTCTCTGGCGAGGCATGTCTCTTCCTCCATTGTTTTCTCTCTTTCAGTTTGGACAGCTCTCTCAAGGTCACTGACCTTTTGGTTTCCACTTGACTGAAGCATCCTCAGTTGTGAAACTTCCTTCCCTAGACCCACTTTAGTGGCATAAATTTCTACAATTTCTCGCTCCACATCCTTTGCCTTTCTGACGAGGTCATCATTTTCATGTAACTGAGCGATCATTTTCATGTGCTTCTCATACAGGAGCTGATTCAAGAGTTCAGAGTAGGCATGTGTAGTCAAATCAATCCCACTGCCAGATTCAAACTTAGGCTCAGATGCAGACACAAATGCAGATGCCTCTGTGTGTGCAGAAACATCAGCTATCCCAGCAAACTCTGTTCCTGTGGACTGAGAAGTCGATGCCTCTGCCTGTGGAGATGGAGGCTGAAACACTTTTGCCTCTTCCTCCATCCCCAGGACAGTCTGGTCTTCAATTGTCTCTTTCCTCAGGACAGTCTGGTCTTCAATGGTCTTTGTTGTGTCTTTCCTCAGGACAGTCTGGTCTTCAATTGTCTCTGCTGACTCTGTCCTAGGGATTATCTTTTCTTCATTCATCTCTTCTGACTTTATACTCAGGACAATCTCGTCCTTATTAATCTCTGCTGAGTCCACCCTCAGGACAGGCATGTTTGTTGCCTTTGTTTCCTGACATGCTGGAAATGGAAGGCAATTTACAACTCCCTTTTTTTTCTTTGGGGGAGACTGCACTTTCCTTTTCACTTCAAATGCAGATGCCTCTGTGTGTGCAGAAACATCAGCTGTCCCAGCAAACTGTGTTCCTGTGGACTGAGAAGTTGATGCCTCTGCCTGTGGAGATGGAGGCTGAAACACTTTTGCTTCTTCCTCCATCCCCAGGACAGTCTGGTCTTCAATTCTCTCTTTCCTCAGGACAGTCTGGTCTTCAATTGCCTTTGGTGTCTCTTTCCTCAGGACAGTCTGGTCTTCAATTGACTCTGCTGACTCTGTCCTCGGGATAATCTTTTCTTCAATTATCTCTTCTGACTTTATACTCAGGACAATCTCGTCCTTATTCATCTCTGCTGAGTCCACCCTCAGGACAGGCATGTTTGTTGCCTTTGTTTCCTGACATGCTGGAAATGAACGGTGATATACATGTCCCTTTTTTTTCTTTCGGGGAGACTGCACTTTCCTTCTCACTTCAGGTCTTAAGACGGGAATTCCATATACAACTTTTTCTATTATGTTCTTCTTCTTCTTTTTAGATGTAGTTGGCTTATTATTCTCCCTAATTTCACTTCTGTCTGGTTTATAGATCTCTCTTTGTAGTGGTGGGAAATTAATATCATACATTGATTGATTGAACGTTAGAAGCGGTCCATTGCTTTTGGTCACTTTATTCCAATTCATGCTGAGATTTCTACTCGATCCTCTTCACTGAAATGTCTCTAAGTAAATATTAATGATAAAACAATGTGAGGCATTATACCTACTATGGGGAAAATGATGCTTTGTAAACCGTAACATCAAAGCACATTGAAGGCACGAAAGAAGAATGCCTTTACATCAAAATCAAAGCCCCAGAGAATGGTGTCCTTTGCATCAAACTCAAAGGATGGAATATTGATAGAACAAAAGATCCTAGATGTTTGTAATAAAGACATCTGTCCATAATTGGCCTCTTACATCATTATGTGCGCAACTGTGATCTGATTTCCTGTTGAAGTTGACAAGTCTGTTAATAGTAGCACAAAGAGAAAAGAATTGGTTGCCTGGCTGAGAAAACTGAGATGTGTGGCCTGTTGACTGCACCTCTTCATCTAACAGCTCACTAGGGTTGCTCCTGACTGTTCCATTTCTCCCTGCAATATCTCTAACTAATCCCTGGTTGAAAAAATACCCCAAATAACTGTTACCTTGGTTTGTAAACATGTTACATAGAATAATGCAAATGTTAATAGTAGTGAGACAGAAAAACTCCAGGGCAACAAAAATAAAAAAAATATCGTTTGCGTGTTGGACGTAGTGTGCACAGCTTTTTATTAACAGTCTATGATGTAGTGTTACGTTTTCATTCATCCTACCTGGTTTATCTGCATAAAGATTTTATATTCAATATTTACATGAGATGAAACAGAATTTGCTTATTTACTGTTCACGTGTGTGGCTTTGAATAGGTTTGAATGATGTTATTTTTACATACATAACACTGCGGCTATTTCAGGTCTGTTAAGCCATTGACACAACCTTCAGGCCATAGTTCACAGCTTTTTGAAATTCAAACATCAAACTGCATCAAAACAAAAACATTTAGCTTTGAGGTCAAATTGATAAACAGGAAGTGATTCTGTGAATATACAGTGTCACAAAGAAATGCAATATGTCACCTTGTACTTTACATATACATTACATATATACATACCAGCCACAAAATGTTGCCTTTTTAATTCTGTGTTCAAGTGAAAAATAAAAGAGTAAAATCCATAAAATAAATGTTATTATTAAACTGTTATTAATTATTATTAAATAATTATTAAACTGAATCTCCTCTCTCTCACTTCTGTCCTGTTTGGAGATGCCTTTAGGAAGTGATGCGAAATTAATTTCATCCACCTTCGGCAAGGATTCACCCTCTGCTTGGAAATGCATTGTCTTCTGAGGGTTGACTGTTGGCAGCTCAGTTTATTTTATTTTGAAGAAATGACACCACGACTTGAAACAATACAATTGATGATCAAATATAATCTATTTAATGTGAATGTGGACAGCAGTGACATCATAGAAATCCTTTTTTTAATTGGCTGGTGTGTACGTCCTCATGATTGAAAATGCAAGGATTTGTTTAGTAAATTTGTTTTTGCTGCATTTGTTAGATTGGCATAGAGACTTCCAAAAATGAATTTACAGAGCCTGATAAATTATGTGACACACAAAAACAAGATCCTCTAAACAACTGACAGAGGATCTGAAAATGAATCAATTTAATGCTACAAAGCAGGGGAGAATATAATAATAATAATAATAACTGCATTTGTATAGCACTTATCTAAACAAAGCTACAAAGTGCTTCACAGGAAAATTATAAAATCCATGGCTAGAAGAAGAATACATTTAAATTAAAAAAAAGTAATTCAGTCAAATTTTTTGAGCCACAGAACCGGTTGTGGTGGTTGTTGTAATGAAAATAATAACTTAAATTGTACCTTGGTGTAATCAAGTATTCAGGCCTATTAATCTGAACAGCGTTGAGAAAGGCTAAAAGTAAATCTGACTGGCTACTGGCAAGTATGGCAGTGCTATGAAAGCCATGTGGCCCACTCAGTAGATCAGATGTCATTACCTCAGTGCCTTTTTTATTCTCTTTATTTATTCATTTGTTTTCAAACTAAATTGAACTAAATACCTACTCTCATAGGTTGCAGAGTCAGAAGCTGCCATATTAGCCCATTGACGACTGTGGAGCTGAAAAACTCCCTCTTTAACTGGGAGAAACCTCTGGCAGAACCAGACTCAATGTGTGACAGTTTCTGACCCAACTACACATACTGTTCATGTACAACCATTACAATAACTAACATCCATAACAATAAACATTTTATTTTCATTTTCTTTTACTCTGTGTCAATCTGTTCATAAACTAATGGCCACCTTGGGCTTGCAAACCTCTGACCAGGGATGCCACGTCAGGTGTGATGGTTGTGACAGCCAGCCTAAAGTCCTGGTAGACATCGAGTCTGTTTCAGGCTTTTGTTTTTATTGTGACAAGGGCACTGCAGGCTGTCTCAGACAGGTAGGTAGTACTAAATGGGAGAATAACCTTTGTTACTGTGTGTTTGGCCAGGGTGTGAGCGACAGCGTGTCCTTTGACGATCCAAAACTGTTTGTGTCCTTTTTCCTGGAAATATTTTTTTGACACAGAATCAGCTTGCAGGTCAAAGTTCATCTTCACAGCCGAGGTACGCCACAACCTCAAGGCTGGAAATGTAGGGATCCATCACCCACATTTCCTTTGACATTTAGTCGTCGATGTCGGCAAAGCGGCTCTTAATCTCCTCACGGAGCAGCTTCATGTGCCGGGTGAACTCTATGTGTAAAGACGCACTGCGGTGCCATCAGACTGTTTCAGCAGAAGTGGAAAATGCTGCAAGTCCCCATTTGACATTTTTGCAGCTCTGTACTCCAGTTTGCGCACAAAAGCATCCAGAGTGTCTTTGCACTGCATGACGTTTGATTCGGGTCCTTGCATTCGCTTGTTCGTCTCATTGTACAGTGTGAATGTGTCTGCCAGGTAAGCCGCTTTGATCCAAAACGCATCAATGAGCTGTTCACACAGTGGTTGGTTGTGATGTTGCAAGAATTCTTTTATTTTTTCTTGCAATCCCATAAAACGCACAAGCACTTGTCCACACGACAACCATCTCACCTCCGTGTGAAGCAGTAATGTTTGATGTGCCTCATCCTCACACAGTTGGGCCAAAAGTCTCTTATTAGTAGGGCGAGCTTTAATAAAATTTACAACTTTAACAACAGTTGACAGGGTGTTGCTGAGGTCTTCTGAAAGTTGTTTACTGGCCAATGCATGGCAACGCAGCATGCAGTGAAAAATCGTGCACCCTGGGGCTTTTTCCTTCAGGAGGGTGTTAAATCCCTTGTTTTTGCCCATCATCGCTGTGCAACACACGGCCAGGTTTTCATAGGGCAGACTGTGCGATGAGAAATATGAGTCAACGGCTAAAAATATATCCTGGCCCGTTGTTGTTGTTGTTAGATTTGTAGACCCCACCATTAATATACTGGACATACAGGATGAGCACGGACTCCTCTGCCACTGTTGTTGTTTCATCCAGCTTAATGGTGAAGGGAGAAGTCTTAAGCTTCTCATGCAGCTGGTTTTGGCAGTCGTTCGCCATTTTATCAATTCTGTCTTTGACAGTGTTGTCAGACAGCGGGACAGTTCTCACTTTATCAGCCACCTGTGGTCCACACAGCCGCTTCACAATTTTCAGGCAGGCGGGCTTGATAAGCTGTTCTCCAATATTGTGTGGCTTTTTAGCCTTGGCAATTAATAGTGAACACTCAAATGATGCCTCCGTGGCTCTGTGTAAATCACTACCTGCTCTTTCAAAAGCTCTTCTAATGTCCATAGATCTTCTTGATAGTGCCAGCTATCGTCTTTCACCAGCAGTCTCGGGGTGTTTAGTCTCCTGGTGTCGTTTGAGTTTGCTTGGCTTCAGGCTGTCATTAGCTAGCCTCTCACCACAAATGACACATTCTGGCCGAAATGTGTCCTGGCTTTCCATAAAACCCAAATCGAGGTAACTGTCCTGATATTGCCTTGTTTTTGTAACAGACTTCTTTTTTGATACAGAGGACGTATCATCACTTTTTCGTTTCCCCGACATTTTGTGTGATGCTAAACAATCGACCCGGTAACGTAGCCGGTAATCCTGACGAGACTGAATGGAAGTTCAGAGGTCACAGGCGAAAAAGAAAAAAAAAGGCGAAAAATATGTTTTAATTTTTTAAAGACTTTCAAATATCAAATTGAGTGTCTTATTGGGATTTTTAAAATTTAATACGCACAAATATATTTTTAATAACTTGACAACTTCAGAACAGACAAAGCTCTGTGTACCCCTTGCTATCTCTGGCGCCCCCCTGTGGGGGGCGCAGACCCAAGGTTGGGAACCACTGCTCTAAGGAGCAGTGTGGTTTTTCTTTTATGTTGTTTCTTTTTTGCGTATGAAAGCGTAATGGAAGTGTACCAAGTGTGTATGGGGCTTCTTACCTGGGGAAGGGGGCATACGTTTTTTTTTTTGTATGTATGTATAACTTATTATTTTGTATTAATGGATGTGGGGCAGTGTCAGCGATATCCTGTGGATGCTTTAAAAGCAGTTAATTCCCTGTCTACCTCTGATTATGGTTAATTCAGTGCTGACCAGGGGTAATGATGATATTACAGTGAACTGTATTAGTTGGAACACCAAAGGAGTCAATCACATTATCAAACGTAATAGAGTTTTATCCCATTTGAGAAGTCTCAAGGTTAATATCGCTTTCCTGCAAGAAACCCATCTCATGTCTTCTGACCATAATAGACTTTGTAAAGGGTGGGTGGGGCAACTATACCACTCCAATTATCAAAGCAAGTCTAGGGGAGCTGCAATTCTTGTTAATAAGAATACTCCTTTTATTATGCAGACTGTCACTGCAGACCAGCGAGATATGTTGTGGTCACGGGTACCCTGTATAACATACCTATAATTTTGGCTAATGTATATGCACCAAACGGAGATGATGCATAATTTCTGAAGACTTTTTTATCCTAATTACCCAACTTAATCACACACAGGCTTATTCTAGGGGGTGACTTTAATTGTGTATTACACCCAGCTTTAGACTGCTCCTCTAGCTCTACCTACAATATAACAAGATCAGCGAAGACTATTACTTCCTTCATTCAAGCATATAACATAACTGATCCCTGGCGTTTCCTGGACCCCGATCTAAGGCATTATTCTTTTTTCTCCCCTGTGCATCACTCCTACTCGTGCATTGATTATTTTTTAATTGATAGCCAATGGCTGACCTCAGTCAGAGAATGCAGGTATGAAAGTATCGTCATTTCTGATTATGGGCCTGTAGTGTTGCAATTATCCTTCCCTAATAAAGTTACTCGGCGCCCGTGGCACTTTAGCAATGCTTCTCTCACTAACAAAGGGTTTGTTAACCATATAAACACACAAATAAATGTTTTCTTGTCCACGAATTATACACCAGATGTTAGCAAATCCACTATTTGGGAATCGCTTTTTGAGAGGAGAGATTATTTCATACACCACCTGGGAGGACAGGAATAGAAAACAGCGCATTAAAGATCTTACAGACCAAATTCATCAGCTGGACTATAAATATTCAACTGCTCCCACCCCTGAACTTTTAAAGGAGAGGTCAGCTCTGCAGACAGAGTTCGTCTTGACCACCACCTATTATACAGAGCAACTACTGCTTCAGTCTCGCTCTAATCTGTATGAACACTCACATAAGGCAGGCAGGACTCTTGCTCAACATATTAGGCAGTTCACAGCCTCTACCCTGATCACAAATATCCGCAAACACGACGGTCAGATCTCTAATGACGAGCAGGAGATAAATAATGAGTTTAAAGTATTTTATTCCTCTCTTTACACCTCTGAGGGGATCCATGACCCTTCTAGGCTAAAGTCATTTTTTCAGAGTATGGATTTGCATATATGGCATTTATGGAACAATTGGAAGAACCTCTGTCTTTGGAGGAAACTAGATCTGCTCTTTACAGCATGCAGAATGCTAAACCTCCAGGACCTGATGGTTTCAAGGTCGAATTCCTTAAGAAATTTGGAGATAAGTTGCTGCCAATTTTTCTCACTCTTTTTGAGGAATCGTTTGTCGAGGGCCAACTTCCACCCACATTCTCTCAGGCTTCTATCTCAGTTATATTGAAAAAGGGTAAAGATCCCCTTAGTTGTGGGTCATACCGTCCGATATCACTCCTGAACGTGGACTGCAAATTGTTGGCCAAGGTCCTGACTCACCGCCTAGAAGGTACCCCGCCCTCGATTATCTCTCCATATCAAATTGGTTTTATTAAAAATCGCCTCGCTTTCTTTAATATTTGTCGGCTTTAGAATATCATGCAGAACGCTGATCCCAATCAGCCATTACCCGAAGTAATTATGTCCGTGGTATAATTCTCAGACACGTGTTCTAAAACAGACATTGCGGAAACTAGAGAGGAAGTGGCGTTCCACCAATAAACATGACTTTCACCTAGCCTGGAAGAATAGCTTGATATATTACAAAAAGCCACTTAGAAATGCCAGAACCTCTTATTATTCATTATTAATAGAAGAAAATAAGAACAACCCCAGGTTTCTCTTCAGCACTGTAGCCAGGCTGACAGAAAGTCACACCTCTACTGACCCATCTATTCCTCTAACCCTGAGAAGCAATGATTTCATGAGCTTCTTTACAAATAAAATTATAACCATCAGGGATAAAATCCACCACCTCCTCCCAATGAATAGCACATACATAGATACATTGTCTGGTCCTGAAACCATAGAACCAGATTTATGTTTGAACCAATTTTCTTCTATTGACCTTCCTGAACTGACCTGATTAGTTTCATAATCTAAACCAACAACTTGTCAATTAGATTCTGTCCCAACTGGACTTTTTAAGGGAGTTGTCCCCCTGATTGACAGTTCCATATTAAATCAGATTTACATGTCTTTGTTAACCGGCTATGTACCTCAAGCTTTTGAGGTAGCTGTTATTAAACCTCTGCTTAAAAAGCCTACACTTGACCCAGAGGTTTTAGCTAATTAAGGAGCCATATCAAACCTGCCCTTCATTTCAAAAATCTTAGAAAAAGCAGTTGCTAACCAGCTGTGTGATTACTTAGATAGTAACGATTTGTTGGACAAATTCCGGTCAGGATTTAGAATCCATCACAGCACAGAAACAGCACTATTGAAAGACCTTTTTAAGGCATCAGATGATGGACTTGTCTCTGTGCTCGTCCTGTTGGATCTTAGTGCAGCATTTGACACCATAGATCATAAGATCCTGTTATAGAGACTAGAACAACATATAGGGATCAGAGGAACTGCACTAGACTGGTTTAAATCATATTTATCAGATAGATTTCAATTTGTTAATGTCAACAATGACCCCTCCATGCACATGCAAGTTAGTCATGGAGTTCCACAAGGTTCTGTCCTTGGACCGATACTCTTCACCTTATATATACTCCCCTTAGGCAACATCATGAGAAAGCACCACATACACTACCATTGTTACACAGATGACACCCAGCTGTACATTTCTCTGAAGCATGATGAATCTAATCACTTAGTTCAACTTCAGGAATGTCTCAAGAACATCAAGGCCTGTAATTCCTTATTATCAGGATGCCCCAGGAAGACTGTAAAGTCTCCAGTTGGTCCAAAATGCCGCAGCACAAGTGCTGACAGGAGCTCTAAGGAGAGATCATATTACTCCTGTCTTAGCTTCTCCACATTGGCTAGGCAATTTCAAAATAGTTTTCAAAATCCTGCTCCTCACATTTAAAGCCCTTAACAATCAAGCCCCTTCATATATCAAAGACCTGATAACACCATATTATCCAAATAGATCAATTCGTTCACAAAACACAGGCTCTCTTGTGGTTCCAAGAGTCTGTAAGAGTAGAACAGGAGGTAGAGCATTCAGCTACCAGGCTCCTCTCCTGTGGAACCAGCTCCCAAACATCGTTTTAATCACCATTATATTAAATTGTTTTAATTGGTTTTGTTCATTTTTATCAGTTGTAGAACCAACACGGGACGGAGCAACCGGGTCCCGTCAGAATAACCCCGAGCCAAAACAGCAGGACTGATTCCAGGGGGCGGTGGCACTAGACACGCCACACCCCTGCCTGCATCCCTTTTCGGTGCGCCGATGGGCAAGAGTGTTGCGCCCACGACACGGAGACGCTGCGGACAGAAAGCGCACCAGCGACAGTCGGCAGAAGACCCAGCGACACAACAAAACCAAACAGGCAGATAACGCCAGCCTACCTGCGGACACGAACTACAACCCCAACAGAGCTCCAAGCGGGACCGCCGATATAGTCAGCCACTTGTGGTGCTGTAAGAGTTGGAAGTCAGTGTCACCACCGTGCACATTGCGCTGATCATGGATGAAGAGTAAGTGCGCTACCGTACCTGTATGTATGGGGGATGTGCGCTTGAGCTTACCACACCACGCCGCAGCCACCACCCGAGGGATCAAAGGGTGGAAAGGAAAGAGCGTGGTGTGGCCGCTCACCCGGTTATAAGCGGTCGACTGGCGCCGCCCAGCAATTAACCTAGCGCCACACCGTGGCCGGGAGGAAGAATACAATTCATTAAAAAAGAGTGTTGGATCCAGAGGCTTAATTTTCTCTCATTCTTCTCAGTGAAATATCTAGGTCACATCATTATGAATGATTTCTGTGATTCTGACGAGGTGCAGCATCGGTGCTGTAAACTCTATGCACAAGCCAACATATTCACTGCATGTATCAGCTGCTAGAAAGATAGAAAGATGTGAAGAGATCAAACAATGAAGTCATCTCATTGAACTTATTTTCTTTTTTGATTTTGCCACACAGGAACCAGTGAAGTCTGATGAGGCGAGGGAAATGGCTAACCGGATCAATGCTTTTGGTTACTTGGAGTGCTCGGCCAAGATGAAGGATGGCGTGAGGGAGGTGTTTGAGATGGCCACCAGGGCAGCACTGCAGGCCAAGAGAAGAGGCAAGAAAAGCGGCTGCTGCCTTTTATAGAGTGTCAGGTGACGCAGGATCAGGAGGGAAGGAGGGAAATAAACACGGCTAAGAAAAACATCCCTGTGCCTGTTTCCACCAAGGTAGGCACAGTTGACTGGGGAGTTGTAGGGATGAAACCAGGCTAAAGAAAAAAAGGAAGGTGAAATGCTATGGAAAAGGGGAATACATGTATATACATTTAAGTTCGACATTATAGCTTTTAGCTTTCAAATAGAAATACTGTAATCTCGAGTTTAGGACTCAATAAAGCTGAAATTAAGAGAACATGACGAGAAGGGAACATCTCTCCTGCTCATACTCTTACTCCAGTACAGTAAGCTCCTCTGTGGCTGGTGGTCGAAATCAGACGAATGCCTGCCTAACTAACTGTTGGAAGACTTCCGTGGCTTGCAGTGTGACTGTGCTTGTCTTTCATTCTGTATGTTTTTCACTCTCCTTAAATTCCAAAGTTAGAACTAACAAACTTTTTATGGACTCGCTTTTCTTTTTTATGAACCTGTGATATTTCATACAATTTTCAATTAAAAAGCAGAGTTTAATTGTTTGCAGTTAAGTATAAAAACATAATGAGACCAACGACCATGAGTGTTTTATACCTGCTTGTTAATTAATAAAAGTTGACTGAGTTAACTTGGCCTTAAAGTGACAAAACTCTGTAAAATTCAGAATAGAATTCAAGATCCTGCTCCTCACATTTAAAGCCCTTAACAATCAAGCCCCTTCATATATAAAAGAGTTCATAACACCATATTATCCAAACAGATCACTTCGTTCACAAAACACAGGCTCTCTTGTGGTTCCAAGAGTCTGTAAGAGTAGAACAGGAGGTAGAGCATTCAGCTACCAGGCTCCTCTCCTGTGGAACCAGCTCCCACTCTGGGTTCAGGAAGCAGACACCATCTCTTACAGTTAAACTTAAAACGTTCCTCTTTGATAAAGCCTATAGTTAGTTCTGGATCAGGTGAGTCCTGAACCATCACTTAGTTATGCTGCTATAGGTCTAGACTGCTGGGGGAACTCCCATCATGCACTGAGGACCTCTCCACTTCTCTCTGTCTCTCTGCCCCCCCACATTCATTCATTTATTTATTTTAATACATGTCAATGACTAGTTCACTTTGTACTCCCATAGTCTCTCTCTCTCTTTCTCTCTCTCATTTCAGATGTCTCTGACCCCGGAACCTCAGGACAACAACTTTACCATTATTACTATTATTAATTACAATATCTCAGTAATTAATTATGATATGAATTGTGTCTGTTATCAATAATAATTAAATGTCTTAACACTGTTGTTTACATTTTAACTAGTCAGATCTAATACCTGATGGTGCTCAAGTGTTCCCGGTCTTTTATCGCTGCCGTTATTGCAGTTATTATTATTATTATATTCTCCCCTGCTTTGTAGCATTAAATGGATTCATTTTCAGATCCTCTGTCAGTTGTTTAGAGGATCTTGTTTTTGTGTGTCACATAATTTATCAGGCTCTGTAAATTCATTTTTGGATGTCTCTATGCCAATCTAACAAATGCAGCAAAAACAAATTTACTAAACAAATCCTTGCATTTTCAATCATGAGGACGTACACACCAGCCAATTAAAAACATATTACTATAATGTCACTGCTGTCCACATTCACATTAAATAGATTATATTTGATCATCAATTGTATTGTTTCAAGTCGTGGTGTCATTTCTTCAAAATAAAATAAACTGAGCTGCCAACAGTCAACCCTCAGAAGACAATGCATTTCAAGCAGAGGTTGAATCCTTGCCGAAGGTGGATGAAATGAATTTCGCATCACTTCCTAAAGGCATCTCCAAACAGGACAGAAGTGAGAGAGAGGAGATTCAGTTTAATAATTATTTAATAATAATTAATAACAGTTTAATAATAATAACATTTATTTTATGGATTTTACTCTATTTTATTTTTCACTTGAACACAGAGTTAAAAAGACAACATTTTTTGGCTGGTATGTATATATGTAATGTATATGTAAAGTACAAGGTGACATATTGCATTTCTTTGTGACACTGTATATTCACAGAATCACTTCCTGTTTATCAATTTGACCTCAAAGCTAAATGTTTTTGTTTTGATGCAGTTTGATGTTTGAATTTCAAAAAGCTGTTAACTATGGCCTGAAGGTTGTGTCAATGGCTTAACAGACCTGAAATAGCCGCAGTGTTATGTATGTAAAAATAACATCATTCAAACCTATTCAAAGCCACACACGTGAACAGTAAATAAGCAAGTTCTGTTTCATCTCATGTAAATATTGAATATAAAATCTTTATGCAGATAAACCAGGTAGGATGAATGAAAACGTAACACTACATCCTAGACTGTTAATAAAAAGCTGTGCACACTACGTCCAACACGCAAACGATAAAAAGGCCTGGAGTTTTTCTGTTTCACTACTATTAACATTTGCATTATTCTATGTAACATGTTTACAAACCAAGGTAACAGTTATTTGGGGTATTTTTTCGACAAGGGATTAGTTAGAGATATTGCAGGGAGAAATGGAACAGTCAGGAGCAACCCTAGTGAGCTGTTAGATGAAGAGGTGCAGTCAACAGGCCACACATCTCAGTTTTCTCAGCCAGGCAACCAATTCTTTTCACTTTGTGCGACTATTAACAGACTTGTCAACTTCAACAGGAAATCAGATCACAGTTGGACACATAAATGGTAAATGGTTGTATTTATATAGCGCTTTTCTAGTCTTGAAGACCACTCAAAGCGCTTTACACTACAGTTTTCCATTCACCCATTCACACACACATTCATACAGAAATCTCAGCATGAATAGGAATAAAGTGACCGAAAGCAATGGACCGCTTCTAACGTTCAATCAATCAATGGATGATATTAATTTCCCACCACTACAAAGAGAGATCTATAAACCAGACAGAAGTGAAATTGGGGAGAATAATAAGACAACTACATCTAAAAAGAAGAAGAAGAACATAATAGCAAGAGTTGTATATGGAATTCCCGTCATTAGACCTGAAGTGAAAAGGAAAGTGCAGTCTCCCCCAAAGAGAAAAAAGGGACTTGTATATCACCGTTCATTTCCAGCATGTCAGGAAACAAAGGCAACAAACATGCCTGTCCTGAGGGTGGACTCAGCAGAGATGAATAAGGACGAGATTGTCCTGAGGAAAGAGACAACAAAGACAATTGAAGACCAGACTGTCCTGAGGAAAGAGACAATTGAAGACCAGACTGTCCTGGGGATGGAGGAAGAGGCAAAAGTGTTTCAGCCTCCATCTCCACAGGCAGAGGCATCGACTTCTCAGTCCACAGGAACACAGTTTGCTGGGACAGCTGATGTTTCTGCACACACAGAGGCATCTGCATTTGAAGTGAAAAGGAAAGTGCAGTCTCCCCCAAAGAAAAAAAAAGGAAGTTGTATATTGCCTTCCATTTCCAGCATGTCAGGAAACAAAGGCAACAAACATGACTATCCTGAGGGTGGACTCAGCAGAGATGAATAAGGACGAGATTGTCCTGAGTATAAAGTCAGAAGAGATATATGAAGAAAAGATTATCCCGGTGACAGAGTCAGCAGAGTCAATTGAAGACCAGACTGTCCTGAGGAAAGAGACAATTGAAGACGAGACTGTCCTGATGAAAGAGACAATTGAAGACCAGACTGTCCTGGGGATGGAGCAAGAAGCAAAAGAGTTTTAGCCTCCATCTCCACAGGCAGAGGCATCGACTTCTCAGTCCACAGAAACAGAGTTTGCTGGGACAGCTGATGTTTCTGCACACACAGAGGCATCTGCATTTGTGTCTGCATCTGTGCCTAAGTTTGAATCTGGCAGTGGGGTTGATTTGACTACACATGCCTACTCTGAACTCTTGAATCGGCTCCTGTATGAGAAGCACATGAAAAGGACCGCTCAGGTACATGAAAATGATGACCTCGTCAGAAAGGCAAAGGATATGGAGCGAAAAATTGTATATATTTATGCCACTAAAGTGGGTCTAGGGAAGGAAGTTTCACAACTGAGGATGCTTCAGTCAAGTGGTTGCCAAAAGGTCAGTGACCTTGAGAGAGCTGTCCAAACTGAAAGAGAGAAAACAATGGAGAAAGAGACATGCCTCGCCAGAGAGATTGAGGAAACATCCAAAATCCAAACCTCCCTGGTTCAAGCCCATGACCAACTGGAAAAGTCAAGATGCCTTTGGGAGCATGAGAAGTCCCAAATCTTGGCTACACATAGTCAGGAAACCTCCAGGCTCAAGGCAGCTCTGCTACAGGAACAGGAAGGAGGAAGGAAGGAAAGACACCAGTGGCAGTCGGAAATGTCCACACTTCAGGTGGCTCTCAACACCACTAAGGAAGCTCTGGAGGCAATGGAGGAGGATAAAGTAAAGTGGAGCGAGGAAATGATTAGGAGAATAACAATCCTAGAAGAGATGATAAAGGTGAAAGAGAGCAAATCAAAGAAACCGTCTTTGCTGAGACGATTTTTCCAGCTCTTTAAAAGAACCAGGAAAACAAACACTTGCACTTAATCACTGTTGTGACTATGTACTCATTAAACGTGGCACCATTAAATGGTGTTGTGGCAGTCGACCATGCCACGGGGTACCCACCACGACAGCCAGAGACGAACCAGTCCAACCATTGGGTGCTCAGCAACATCTTTTTATTTAATACAAAGAGAACTGACAGAACACTTAACTTAAAGGGTCCAGCACTTTCTGCTGGACCTTTAGCTTCGCCCAGTCTCTTCCCCAGTGTGTTCCACGAGGCAGCTCTGCTGCTGCCTTTTCAAGCATGAGGATCAATCAGCTAACAGCTCTCACCTGTGCTGACTGATCCTCTGTGGTGCAGGTGAAGGTGCTCTCCCAGCCCCTTCACCTCCACATACCTCCACTGTCAGATTCAGGACCGGGAGCTATCCGGCCTGAACTGCTCCCCCCCTTCCATCCGCCCAGGGGAGGAACCCACCCCACCAAAGGAGGCGCTCCGGGCGTCGAGCAGGTGGGCATCGCGGGATGCGGCGTCTCTCTGGCGGCCTGGAAGGTGGGCGCCGCCGCACAGGCACCTTGGACCCCGGAACAGGAGTGCGCCGCCGTCTGGGGGACCAATCCATAGAAGCAGGGTCGGCAGGCGTCGGCCTTTGTGTGTGTGGGATTGTGTTTCAGGGTTAAAAAAAAGTGCATCTAAAAAAATGAGTGTAAAAAGAATTTACCCTTGAGGGATCAATAAAGTATCTCTTCTCTTTCTTGACAGTATAGAGGTTGGCAAAATTCACACTTATGCAACATTAATAAAGACGTGTTTTAAAGAAAAACATTTATTATGAAAAAAATAAAAGTATAAACACACAAACTAACAAAAGGTGTACTTACTATATACAGATGTGTGTGTGTGTGTGTGTGTGTGTGTGTGTGTGTGTGTGTGTTTGTGTGTGTGTGTGACTGAGATTCAAAATAGCAGCTGGCCACTATGAAGACAAAAGGCCCCCTGGAGTGGTGGGACCATGTGGCTGAGATCACATGTATGTGTTAAGTTTGTGGAGATGAGTGTGTGAGGTGTTGGTGCCAGGTTAAAGAAAGTAGTTAGATGCATGCAAAGAAAATGAAAAGCCTAACAGAACTAACATTAACTTTCAAATAACAAGTAACACGTGTTGCGTTGTTGACGTGCTGACGTATTGCGGTGAGCGTATTGTGTCACCTCCTTGTTTTGAACTCTTCTCTTTTTCGTCTCTCCCTATTCTGCTAATATCTGACTCACTGAAGCTAATTTTGAGTCACACTCACAGTTTTACTATTCCTTACACTCACCTCTCCCTCTCTTAGCGACTCATTTGCTAAATCACTGTGATTTACACACTACCCGTGTTAGCTTAGCAACTTAGCATTAGCAGCTAACAATGGCTTCTAATAAGTGCTATACAAATGCAGTTATTATTATTATTATTATATTCTCCCCTGCTTTGTACCATTAAATGGATTCATTTTCAGATCTTCTGTCAGTTGTTTAGAAGATCTTGTTTCTGTGTGTCACATAATTTATCAGGCTCTGTAAATTCATTTTTGGAAGTCTCTATGCCAATCTAACAAATTGGCCCCCCTCTATGGCCAAATACCAGATGGCCCTGGAATGTCTGGATGTTCTTTATTAAAGTCACTGATAAGATCCAAGTCCATAATAAAACTGTCCGGAACCCACTGGCGTTCTTCAGGTCCATACCCCACCCAGTCCACCAGGAGTTTCCTGCCCTGGCCCCTTTTACGCACCGCCAGCATGGTGTACACCGGCCCTCCATCGACCATACGGGGAGAAGGGGGTGATTTGGTAGCTGGAAACAGAGCACTCTCCTTGACCGGCTTAATTTTGCTGACGTGGAATGTGGGATGTACTCGGAGGGACCGAGGCAGACGAAGACGCACAGCCTCTGGATTGATAATCCTGGTGATGGGGAACGGACCGACGAAGCGTGGAGCCAGTTTGCGCAACTCCACCTGAAGAGGCAGTTCTTTGGCCGCGAGCCAGACTCGCTGGCCAGGCTGGTAGACAGGAGCCGGTCTCCTGCTGCGATCTGCAGCTCTCTTAACTCTGTCCCCTTGACGTATAAGAGTCTGTTGCGCTGCAGCCCAGATAGGGCATGGGCTGATGGGACAGACACCTCAGGTTCGGACTCAGAAAAGATCGGGGGTTGGTAACCAAAAACACACTTAAAAGGGGACATACTGGTGGCTGAGGTGGGAAGGGAATTATGGGCGTACTCGACCCATGTCAGGTCGAGTACGCCCATAATTCGCCCATAACTCCATGACGCGGGGAAAACCCCCGCGTCATGGAGTGGCACCGATGACACCGATGGTGTTACGCCCCGTTGCCGGGGAAAATATAAAGTAAAAAAGGTGGAAAGAAACTACACAAGCACGACGAGTTAGCAGCCAGTGTGTATTCGTCAGTCAGCCATCCTGCTTCTCCTTCAACACGGGAACAGACATCAACAATCAATCGCCGTGCAGCACATTCGCCACGGACTTAATAAAAGAAAATAAAACACAATTGCAGTTACAGAAATACTTATGCAAGTCATATTTGATCAAAGGTAAGTACAAAGTTGTAAACAAAAATGATATAAAATAAAGTGTTTTATCTATAAGTGCAGTCCTGTCTCTGTTGTTGTTTCAATACCTGCGAGGCAAAAGCAGTTGAACACTGAACAGATGATCGATCATCATTTTAACCTCTTTTAACTCAAGACACTTGAAAACAATTAATTATTATTCTTTTTTAACTCACTCTTTCTAATGAACTGCTATCTTAGCATATGAAAATCATGAACATGAATTATTATTATTTTCATTCATTTTATCTTATTTTAAACACATGAAACATTTTATTATCCGGTATTATAATCATGAAACTCTTTTTAAACACATTTTGCCATTAATTATTATTATTCTACTCAGTCATAAGCTCTTGGTTAACCCATGTTCACTATTACCAACCATGACAATGGCACCGATGAGTTTACAGATCTCCTTCCAGAACCGCGAGATAAACTGGGGCCCCCCGATCTGACACGATGTCCTGTCAGAATCTGTGAATCTTAAAAACATTGTTCATCATAATTTCGGCCGTTTCTTTGGCTGAGGGCAATTTGGGCAAAGCTATAAAGTGAACCATTTTAGCGAATGTCTACGACTGTTAAAACCGTGGTGTACAGACAAAGTCCATAGAAATTTCCGCCCACGGCCGGGACGGAATAGGAACAGGCTACAACAAGCCTGCGCGGGTTCTGGAGGAGTTCTTATTCCTGGCACAGACTGGACACGCCTCAACGTACTCCCGCACTTCCAGCTCCATGGACGGCCACCAGAACCGCTGTGTGATGGCGAATATGGTCCGTCGTACGCCCGGATGACAGGTGAGCAGAGACGAGTGAGCCCAGTGAATCACCTGTGGGCGCAGATCAACAGGAACATACAGACGGTTCTCAGGGCACCCACTAGGTGGCGGGGTCTCACCATTCGCTTGCTTCACCTCGGCTTCTATGTGCCAGGATACCAACCCCACCACACGGATAAGTGGAAGGATAGGCTCGGGATCCGTGGCAACAGGCTCGGGGCTGAATAGGCGGGACAGGGCGTCAGGCTTAGTGTTTTTGGACCCCGGTCTGTAAGATAAGGAAAAATTTAATCTGTTAAAAAACAATGAACAGCGAGCTTGACAGGAATTTAATCGTTTAGCTCCTTTTATATACTGCAGGTTATCAGTCCAAACCAAGAACGGGTGTTGTGCCCCCTCCAGCCAATGCCGCCACTCCTCCAACGCCACCTTCACCGCCAACAGTTCACGATTTCCAACGTCGTAGTTCCGCTCAGCTGCCTTCAAGCGTCGGGACAGGAAGGCGCAGGGATGCAGCTTGTTGTCCACCTCGGCTCGCTGGGATAAGACGGCCCTGATCCCCTCGTTAGATGCATCTACTTCCACCACAAACTGGTGAGAGGGATCGGGAAGCGTGAAGATAGGCGCCATGGTGAACCGCCCCTTCAGCTCTCGGAACGCTGCGTCCACGTCAGCGAACCAGCGGAATGACACCTGCGGAAAAGTGAGAGCGTGGAGAGGAGCTGCTATTGCGCTAAAGCCTCTGATAAACCGCCTGTAAAAGTTAGCGAAACCTAGGAATTGCTGCACTTTCTTGCGGCTATCAGGTGTTGGCCACTTGGCTACAGCGCTCACTTTAGCTGGGTCCATCTTAACCCTTCCAGGGGCTACGATAAAGCCCAGGAAGGAGATGGTATCGGCATGAAATTCACTCTTTTCTGCTTTCACATGTAACTTATTAGCTAGAAGATGTTGCAGAACGAGCTTAACGTGTCTCTGGTGGGTTTCCACGTCGGGAGAGTAAATAAGAATATCATCTAGATATACATAAACAAACTGATCTAAAAAGTCTCTTAAAATATCATTAATCAAAGCTTGGAACACTCCTGGGGCATTGGTGAGACCAAACGGCATCACTAAATACTCACTTGGTGTGTTGAAACCAGTTTTCCACTCATCCCCCTCCCGAATGCGGATAAGGTGGTATGCGTTTCGCAGATCCAACTTGGTGAAGATCTGCACTTGTTGTATTTGATCAAACACTGACGTCATGAGGGGGAAGGGTTATCTATTCTTGACTGTGACTACGTCAGTCGGAGGTCACAAAAATCAATATTGATTTGGTGTGTACATATGCAAAGAGAATGTCGGACTCCGTAATTTTTCTCTGGACCCCTGCCTAATGTTTCCAGTGATGACATGTACAGCCGCATGTCATCCTTTCACCGCTGGCTGTCAAGGTGGTGTCCAAATAACAACGTGGGCTTCGTAGATAATTGGCGCACTCTTTGGGGGAAACCTGGTCTGATTAGGAGAGATTGTATTCATCCCACTTGGAATGGAGCAGCTCTCATATCTAGAAACATGACAACGTTTGTTAGACAGTCCACACCGTGACAATCCAGAGTTGAGACCAGGAGGCAGAGTCGCAGTCTTACACGCTTCTCTGCGCTTCTATTTGAACAGTCATCCTCACAATATCCTATAGAAACTGTGTCTGCCCCCGACACCCTAAATTCATTAAATCAAAAGCAAACAGGACAGGAATAATATATTCAAACCTAATAAAAGTTAACACAGCCAATATACCTGTAACAAAACACAGAATTATAAAAGGCGGTTTATTAAATATCAGGTCACTCAATCAAAAATCATTACTTATTAATGACCTGATTACCGATCACCAAATCGATCTATTATGTTTAACAGAAACCTGGCTGCAAGATGGAGAATATGTAGGCTTAAATGAAACGAAGCCCCCAACCTATACTAATACTCATACTTCTCGAAGCACAGGCAGAGGTGGAGGGGTTGCAGCAACCTCTAAATCTGACCTATCTATCAACCCTCGACCGAAAGAAAGTTATAACTCCTTTGAAAATCTTATAATCAGCCTCATCCATCCAAGCCTGAAATCACATAGAAATTCTGACTAAGGGGCAGGCGGACGATATATGATAACTAGATGAATTGGTTTATCTGAATTCTCTGAATTTCTATCAGAACTAGTTCTTAGGACAGATAAAATAATTATAGTAGGTGATTTCAACATTTATGTAGATGTTGCCAACGACAGCCTTAGTTCAGCTTTCAAATCAATAATAGCGATTGGTGTCATTCAACATGTGAATAAACTCACCCACTGTCTGAATCACACTCTTGATCTTGTTCTGACATATGTCATAGACATTGAAAATGTAATAATATTTCAACAGAACCCTCTTCTGTCCGACCATTTTTTAATTACATTTAAATTTAGAATTACTAATTACACTGATTCTGGACAGAAACTCTATTATAGTCTGTGTTTATCTGATAAAACTGAATACATTTAAGAACTGCTTCCTTCTACACTTACCTCTCAGCCATGTGTCACTACAATACAGGAAAGTTATCAAAACTTTACCCCCACACTAGTTGATAACTTAGTTAATAGTACAGCAGCTTCATTAAAAACAATCCTTGACGCTGTCGCCCCTCTAAAAAAGAAGAAGGCAAATCAGAGGAGATCAGCTCCGTGGTATAATTCTCAGACACGTGTTCTAAAACAGACATCACGGAAACTAGAGAGGAAGTGGCGTTCCACCAATAAACATGACTTTTACCTAGCCTGGAAGAATAGCTTGATATATTACAAGAAAGCACTTAGAAATGCCAGAACCTCCCAGGTTTCTCTTCAGCACTGTAGCCAGGCTGACAGAAAGTCACACCTCTACTGACCCATCTATTCCTCTAACCCTGAGAAGCAATGATTTCATGAGCTTCTTTACAAATAAAATTATAACCATCAGGGATAAAATCCACCACCTCCTCCCAATGAATAGCACATACGTAGAAACATTGTCTGGTCCTGAAACCATAGAACCAGATTTATGTTTGAACCAATTTTCTTCTATTGACCTTCCTGAAGTGACCTCATTAGTTTCATCATCTAAACCAATAACTTGTCAATTAGACTCTGTCCCAACTGGACTTTTTAAGGAAGTTGTCCCCCTGATTGACAGTTCCATATTAAATGTCTTTGTTGACAGGCTATGTACCACAAGCTTTTGAGGTAGCTGTTATTAAACCTCTGCGTAAAAAGCCTACACTTGACCCAGAGGTTTTAGCTAATTACAGAGCCATATCAAACCTGCCCTTCATTTCAAAAATCTTAGAAAAAACAGTTGCTAACCAGCTGTGTGATTACTTAGATAGTAACGATTTGTTGGACAAATTCCGGTCAGGATTCAGATGTCACAGTCAGTCACCCATCCTCCCACTTCTCAGTCAGTCTCCCATCCTTCCACCTCTCAGTACTTTTCCATGGACTCCGCCTCTGCCTCATCTGCCAGCCAAGCCACACCCTCTCACAATCCAACACAGCTGCTCCTCATCACCTGCAATCAAGCCCAGTATATATTCACCAGCTCCACTCTCAGTCAGTGCCAGATTGTTCTACGCCTTCATGCAAGACTTTCCAGCAGTTATCTCCGGACTGATTCTTCGTTGCCGACCCTGCCTGTTCCTGACTAACCTGCCTCGTCCGAAACCTGGTAATCACCTCTGCCTTCCATCCCTGACCAAGTCTTCTGCCTGTTACTATCTGACCAAGTCGTCGGCCTGTTGCTGTCTGTATTGCCTGCCACCTGATCTGCTAAGAGCTGACAATAAAGACTGTTACCAACTGTCCATGCTTGTTGTGCTGCATTTGGGTTCAAAACCATACCCGTTACATTAGAATCCATCACAGCACAGAAACAGCACTATTGAAAGACCTTTTTAAGGCATCAGATGATGGACTTGTCTCTGTGCTCGTCCTGTTGGATCTTAGTGCAGCATTTGACACCATAGATCATAAGATCCTGTTATAGAGACTAGAACAACATATAGGGATCAGAGGAACTGCACTAGACTGGTTTAAATCATATTTATCAGATAGATTTCAATTTGTTAATGTCAACAATGACCCCTCCATGCACATGCAAGTTAGTCATGGAGTTCCACAAGGTTCTGTCCTTGGACCGATATTCTTCACCTTATATATACTCCCCTTAGGCAACATCATGAGAAAGCACCACATACACTACCATTGTTACGCAGATGACACCCAGCTGTACATTTCTCTGAAGCATGATGAATCTAATCACTTAGTTCAACTTCAGGAATGTCTCAAGAACATCAAGGCCTGTAATTCCTTATTATCAGGATGCCCCAGGAAGACTGTAAAGTCTCCAGTTGGTCCAAAATGCCACAGCACGAGTGCTGACAGGAGCTCTAAGGAGAGATCATATTCCTGTCTTAGAAAATGTAGAAACAAAGAGAGATAGATTTTATGTTTTTTTACAGTATTCACTCTGGTACCTTATTCACATTAAATGAATGTCTTTATCATTGTGACTGCCTCTGCCCTCCATCAGCATAACTCTCTCTCTAGCCGAGCAGAGAACGGTTTTATCTTGAGTAAAGGTCAGCAGGTAAGCCAAGGTGAGATGTCTGACTGAGGACAGAGGCACATTTACATTTGACATCCGTTAGCTGTAATGCTAAATTATATAATTGATGCTTTGCGGCTCAGAACATCTTCACGTAATCTTTAACTCACATTTACACACCTTGCTTTTCAGCTCATGAGTTCGTCCCACTGCGTCACTTACCGGTGTGAGTTTTACTGTTTATAGAAACATATGTGCTACACATAAAGTGCATTGGTGCTAGTAGCAAATCTCTACTGGCTACCGTAAGCTAGTTTAGTTAAGTTAGCCTTGACAAGAATCCAATGCTACGTGATTTGGAAAACATACTTACCGAGGTGGCCTGTGGTAGCCCTGTGGCGGTTGCTGTTGCTGTTGCTGTTGCCGTCGATGTGGAAAAATTTTGGATTGCTGCCAGAACGGCTCTGCCGATATTCTCCGCTAACGCCGATTCATTCATCGACATGTTTGCAGAGCGACCATGGCCGACAGGAGAGTGTACTGGGTGGAGGCGGGCGAACATGACAGATCAGTCAAAGTGCGCCCCCTTGTGGCTGGCTATAGTGGCTACAGGTCATAAGTCCCGCATTCTTCATAAAAGTGACACTAAAAACTCAAAGTACTCTTCAAATAAAGTTTCTGCATACGTGTTTGTTATTTTATGTAGTTATTAACACGATATTCCATGTCCAAGAGTCCATTTCCCCGGATAAGTTTTGTTATTTGCCACTATAAACACACTCTGACCTCCTCAAGCTTTTATTTTGGTACTTCCTGTTACCGGCATTTGAATTTGCATATTAGTTAAATATTTAGTTTCACCCGAAACATTTAGATTTAACAATTTAGATTTAGATTCAGATTTAACATTTAGATTTAACATTTTGATTTAACATTTAGGTTTAGATTTAACATTTAGATTTAACATTTAGTGTTGGATTTAGATTTAACATTTAGATTTAGATTTAACATTTAGATTTAGATTTAACATTTAGATTTAGATTTAACATTTAGATGTCAGATTTAGATTTAAATTTAACATTTAGATTTAGCATTTAGATTTAACATTTAACATTTAAGTGTAACATTTAACATTTGGATTTAAATATTTAAAATATCTCTAGTTGACAAATATTGTTGTAAATGTGCAAAAAAGTGACTCTCAAAAATTCACACCAGTTTTTTAAACATGGTTTGAAGCTAAATGTGACAAAATGTTGCTGTTATTTTCAGCGTGAGCTGCTTTACAAACGGCACCCCATATCTAGAGGGGCTTGATTTTACATGCCTACAGTAGTATCAAAACTCTTCCTGTCGTAATGACAAGGTTCATGTTCTACATAACACCTGAAGGGCAAACCCTCCATCTGACCTCAGGGACCAAAGTGTATGTGTGGCTATGGCTGTGGCTGAGGAGAAGAGCGGTCGTCCTCCAACCAGAATGTCATTGGTTCGATCACAGTCTTCTCCATCTGTATGCCAAAGTGTCCTTGGGCAAGATACTGAACCCTGAATGGCCCCTCATATGAATGGGTAAAAGGCAAACTGTCCTGTAAAAGCTCTTTGAGATTGAGCCAGCTGCTGGGTTTAAACAACATATCGCAGTGTGACAATGTTTTGTGTCTGACGACAGGCTAGCTGTCCCGGTCAACTCAGCCAAGTTAGCTAGCTAACACTTCAGTGTCCTTACTGAACTGCTGTTAGCTACAAGTTAGCTGCTACTTCACTGATTCACACAGGCCAAAAGATATTTTAGATTAAAAATAAAGGAGATTAGGTCGTCAATTATATTCAATCTGAAGTGGTTCACCAGAGGTTAGGTTGACAGATGTGATGGTTCTTTACATGAGAGGTAAACAGCAGTGAGGAAGTGGAGCTCTAACGCAACGTAAACTTGGCAAACACTCCTGAAACACCAGCTAGCTGAGGAGCTAACACTGACAGCAGTGTATAAACACGGATGAAGCTGGGTGGTTACAGACTTAATGGAGGTATACGGTGTCATGTGAGAGAACGCCACCCACTAAACCTCTACATCTGGTTTGACGGGATTTTATTCAGGCACAGTTTGAAAGCTGCTGTCAGAGATTATATTCGGAGATTACCATTTCCTGCTCTGGATGAAAATTGGCGACAGTCATAACCTAATAACTTCCGACTATTAAATTGGTTGATCTTATTTTATCAGCATGTAAACACCAAATCCAGAATGCAATCCAAGGTCTCAGTATTGAATTAGCTGGTTTGAGACTAGTCGTTCTGGAAATGATCATGTTCGAGTGTTATTGTCATGGGTTTGACTTTTTCTTCTAATCAGAAATGAGGCCTCATCCCACATGTTTTTTTCCATGCACTATGTTATATCATACCTATAGTGTTTCATTTGTTTTATGCCAGAAACTAATTTGAAAGTCATTGTTGGTCAGTAAAATGCTTTGGCCCTAAGTGAAACATTGTAAATATCTGGTGGAGTACACTGAAATACTGGAGCATACCCTGAATACAGTTTTTCACATGTCCATGATGCCACAACTAGATCTCTTGTACCTCTTGTCATAAGTGCACACACATAGCAACTCGTGTTGGGGAATATCATTTGATACAATCTGACACCAGTGGCGCACACGCACATATAAATGCAGATACATTAGACAGATGAAATAGTCAAAGTTCACTGTCTGATTGGCAGATGCCCCCTCCACCTCGTTTCTCCCTGGGAGCTTCTCTTTGCAGGAACTGTTGAGTTACTCTATAATTTTGTCAGGTCTCGAACTTACTCTGTAAAGAGCCATGGCATAATCTATATTGTTAATTTGCATCATCAAGCAAACATTTCTGGTTGATATTATTTTTGTCAAAAAGAGTTTAATTCCACATATTGAAAAAGCAGGAGATGAAATGATTGTGGCCATAATAGGTTTCCAGAGTTTTGTTAAGTGTTTCCTGACAGTGTTTCATGGATCCATACCTCACACCATCTTAAAACTCTCATCCTGTCCTATTTCATCATTGTGCTTGTACACCAATCAAGCTCCTCACCCTGCAGGGTTGTTTTTGCTCTGAATGCACAGAATCAATAACAGAGTACATGTCTTTCTTCATTCTTTCAGATGGCTGCAATCAGAAAGAAACTAGTGATAGTCGGTGATGGAGCCTGCGGCAAAACCTGTCTCCTCATAGTGTTCAGCAAAGATCAGTTCCCTGAGGTCTATGTGCCCACTGTGTTTGAAAACTATGTGGCAGATATTGAGGTGGATGGTAAACAGGTAAGCTGTTTATTATAATGTCACATTTCTTTCTTTTTGTCATGAGTCAATTAACACAGCATAGGGTGTGTAGACTGAGCCTCGGACCCTGAAGGTTTGTTTCATAATATAACCTGAGCAGCACTTGGTTTTTAAGGATGATACTATGTTGGACAGTTAAAAACAAAAAATGCTAACAATATATCAAATGTTAGTAATATGTTTTAAACTAATGCTTGTGCAATGCTTCATCTTTTTTGTCCATGATAAATGAACATAGAGACGCTATTTTTAAATGATAAACTTGTTTGTGAAATTCTGTCATTTCATCTCACTTATCTCTAAACATGTACACTGATACCAACACATCTGGAAGAAGGTAACATTGGGTTGTATATTGGCCTGGCGGATTTGTCCATAGACTTAATTTCCCTTTGGGGATGAATAAAGTAATCTATGAATAAAGTAATCTATCTAGACATATATACACAGTATGTAGAATCCACATTGACCGCTGGATCGAACGTCCACGTTGCCATCCAATTGGGCGAAATATTTTCAAGAAAATGTTTTAAGATTAAAAGTGCCTCTGGATTTTAGTTTAGTTGTATTTCAAAGCTTCTCCCTCACCCAGAATCTGCCTGATGTCTGAATCTGAATACTTTTCCTGATTTTGAGCCAAAGCTTTTAAACCTGATAATAGATCACCAGTTTGACATTTTGATGGATTTTTAACAAACTGAACAAAGCTCAATAATAACTTGTTTAACCTGTACATCAACAGAAATGGAAAATTGACTGTTGTGTACCGGAACAATTTTTTGTCAAACAACTGTTCTATCCAACCTTTCTGCTGTTTTCCTGGTTGTCTTTGAATCTATCTCATGTTGTCAGAATCTAGGTCACAAACCTTGTAACTGAGCCCTGTAGCATTTAATTGTGATGCAGATATGGTGGTGTTGTGAAGTATGTAAGCATTAATGTCCTCGACCCCTGTAGGTGGAGCTGGCTCTCTGGGACACAGCAGGACAGGAGGACTATGACCGGCTGAGGCCTCTCTCCTACCCAGACACAGATGTCATCCTCATGTGTTTCTCCATCGACAGCCCCGACAGCCTAGGTGAGATTTCTTTCCTGCCATTGGTTTTGACAAATGTACCATTTGCTCCACATTCAACATGGACACTTTGTGCCCGATGCAGAGAATATTCCAGAGAAGTGGACTCCAGAGGTCAAACACTTCTGTCCCAATGTGCCTATTATTCTGGTGGGAAACAAGAAAGACCTGCGGAATGATGAACACACCCGTCGAGAGTTAGCCAAGATGAAACAGGTGAGTGAGGCCTGTACTTAACTGTGCTCATTCTGCAGCTTATACAAATTCAAACCTATGGGGGTTTGTTTAGACTGAATTTCATTATAATCCCAAAGGTTACTTATCTCAAAATGCATCAAATTGACTGAGTTAATCATGGGAAACTGTTTGTGAAACTGTAAGAGCGAGGAGTCCTCCATATTCTGCACTTTTGGTTCTCACTGCAAAGCTATACAAGATAGTAAATGTTTATCTGCACACTCTAGTAACAATCAGGTTTGACAAGGTGGAATATTCTCACCAGTCCACTTCACTCTGTATATGGATGGTCTCTCCAAACAGTTAATAGAGTTAAGGACTGGCTGTATGGTGGGGATAGCATTGTTAACCCTTAGGGCACCTTCTGGACATCTTTGGCCATTTAAGTTTCTTTTTTTGATAATTCTGTCTGTGTTAATGCATATGACTCGGGACTTTCAAAAGATGTGTATTTTCTGCAGATTTTTAAAATTTGTGTAAAAAAAATACAACCTTTTATCACATTTGTAGCACAAAAAAAGCCCCATTGGAACCCATTATAACTGCTTTTTATCTCTTTGCCAAAATAAAATCATGCATTACACATTTTTATTATTTCATTCTGAAGTCCTGGCTTCAAAGTTATATTTTTTATATTGACCCATTTTCCCACATTTGGCATAAAGGTAAAATACATAGTATTTCCTGTAGTGGCACTATTTCTGTATAATGGAACCCATAAACCTAATGTATGCAAGTGAAATGATGTGTGAAACCTACATTTTGCTGTGAATATCTGTATGAGTTACAGCATGCTAAGCTTTCACTGTAACTGTGTATGTGTAAGTGTGTTTGTGCATCTGTGTGTGTTTGTTGCTAATCAGCAAAATAATTACGCAAAAATAATGTTAGTGATCATCAGTGACATATGCCAGGCTCTGTTAACCTTCCAAAAATAATGACATTATCATGTAGTAAAGGGAAAATATGACATTTTCTGTGTTTTGTTTTTATATAGTTAGCATAAAAACCAATGGTGTCAAACTGGAGTTGAAATAATAAAAATGAATGAATATTTGGTATTTATGATCAGGGCTGATGTTTAATACAATGAATTCATTAAAAGGGAAAAAAATATTTATATATATGTAAAGTTTATTACAGCAGATTTAGGGAGTGGACATTGTTGTCCACGAAGGAGCCGAGAGGGTAGTGTTTTTTAAATATGACACTACACGAATGACACATGCCATGCTGTGTTCACCCTCAAAAAATAATGTCATTGCCATGTAAAATTAGCATTTAAAGCATTCATATACTTAAAATGAATACATATATTTGGTATTTATGATCAGGACTGAGGTTGGTTAAAAAAAAAAAAAGTTATTAAAAGTGAAAAATAAAGAATAACATTAACTTGTTTAATAGTTTTACAGAGTGGCTATTTTTGGCCACGAAATGATTTAGTTGTCTTGTCTCCTCACAGTGCTGGTTTACAGCAACTGTACAAGCCTATGACATGTTTAAAAAGAGTGTTGGATCCAGAGACTTAATTTTCTCTCATTCTATTGAACAGGCCGAGTACTAAAGAAAGAACCAAGTGAAATATCTAGGTCACATCATTATGAATGATTTCTGTGATTCTGACGAGGTGCAGCATCGGTGCTGTAAACTCTATGCACAAGCCAACATATTCACTGCATGTATCAGCTGCTAGAAAGATAGAAAGATGTGAAGAGATCAAACCATCAAGTCATCTCATTGAACTTATTTTCTTTTTTGATTTTGCCACACAGGAACCAGTGAAGTCTGATGAGGCGAGGGAAATGGCTAACCGGATCAATGCTTTTGGTTACTTGGAGTGCTCGGCCAAGACGAAGGATGGCGTGAGGGAGGTGTTTGAGATGGCCACCAGGGCAGCACTGCAGGCCAAGAGACGAGGCAAGAAAAGCGGCTGCTGCCTTTTATAGAGTGTCAGGTGACGCAGGATCAGGAGGGAAGGAGGGAAATAAACACGGCTAAGAAAAACATCCCTGTGCCTGTTTCCACCAAGGTAGGCACAGTTGACTGGGGAGTTGTAGGGATGAAACCAGGCTAAAGAAAAAAAGGAAGGTCAAATGCTATGGAAAAGGGGAATACATGTATATACATTTAAGTTCGACATTATAGCTTTTAGCTTTCAAATAGAAATACTGTAATCTCGAGTTTAGGACTCAATAAAGCTGAAATTAAGAGAACATGACGAGAAGGGAACATCTCTCCTGCTCATACTCTTACTCCAGTACAGTAAGCTCCTCTGTGGCTGGTGGTCGAAATCAGACGAATGCCTGCCTAACTAACTGTTGGAAGACTTCCGTGGCTTGCAGTGTGACTGTGCTTGTCTTTCATTCTGTATGTTTTTCACTCTCCTTAAATTCCAAAGTTAGAACTAACAAACTTTTTATGGACCCGCTATTCTTTTTTATGAACCTGTGATATTTCATACAATTTTCAATTAAAAAGCAGAGTTTAATTGTTTGCAGTATAAAAACATAATGAGACCAACGACCATGAGTGTTTTATACCTGCTTGTTAATTAATAAAAGTTGACTGAGTTAACTTGGCCTTAAAGTGACAAAACTGTGATTGAAATAAATCAAAGTGTACTGTCAAATACGCTGTATGTGACTGGGGATTAAAGGGTAAATAAAATGTTATTGTCCTTTAGAAAGTTACTGTAAATTCTGAAATAGTAACAGGTCTTAATTTCTAACTGCTACTGGGGCAGAGCCTTTTTTAAACAAGCTGAAAAGACTTGATTCCTAATTTCCCCCGTTTTCTGAAAATATTTCAGAATTTAAGAAGAAGAATCCTCCCAATTTTACCATGTGATCACTTTCAATTTGCTGTTAATGCAAACTGAACCCTGTCTACCTGACAAATTCAGTATATTGCACATTTCTACAGCAAAGTATCCTATACTATACAGTTGGGTAGTTTCTTTCAAAATAAATACTGTGCTAGCTGCCAGTAGGCTTTTAATGTGAAACCTTTGCCCAGGGCTTCAGTCACTTGTGGAAGTAAGTGAAAACAGTGTTTGTGTTGGAGAAGTGACACTTGAGGGATAGTTGATGGAATCAGTGCCATGGGACTGTCATCTATAGTGATGTTCATCTGCAATATACAGGACAAGTAATTCCACACCTTTGGTCTTCTCTGGAAGTTAGACATTGACAGTGTTTTTCCCCACTCTGCCACTTCACTCATGTCTACAGCTGTTTTTTTCTGCTTTTTACTCTGTTGTATGTTATGTTCACTTTGTGATATTCTACTGGCTTTTGTTGTATTATTTGCACACAACTAAAATCAAGAGGTCGGAGTGGTTAACACTTTTTAAAATATATGATGTCAGATTATTAAATCCAAAATGCAAGCAACTCCTTATGGATCGGACATTTGTAATATTCTTTTGTATACAAATGTATCCTGACATTTCTCCAGTTGTATTTTGTAATGTATTCTAAAGGAAATAAATTGTAACCGAGAATGACCAAATTCTGCCTCTGGCGTCTTGTGCTTTCTCTCTTAACACCATTTCAGTTATGACGAATCATGCTATTGTCCATCACTCGTCCATCAAGATCCCAAAGTTTCCAAGGTACCCCATGTGTCAGGCTCATACCCATTTCCATTTAATTGTTTGGTACAGCCATATTTAGCTTATGGTTATGAAAAGCTTCATTAAGTTTTGCCAGTTGATTGTTCAATTGTTTTGACCTTCATACTGTAACTGTTGGTTTTGCAGTTATACTGTTTTTATACACGTATCTCATGTGCACAAATTAATCAAAATGTGGTTACAAACAGTATCTTAGACACATGCATCAGTAGTACCAGCAGTCAGTGAAGTAAAACATGGCCTCGATATATGTACTTTTCTATCTGACTCCCCCAGTGCTCTGTAGAAAAGACAGGGACTTGGATGTAAAAATAATTAACACATGGACACAGAATTAAAACTGAGAAAATGTATTTTTCATTTCATATGCAGAGGTTGGTAGAGATGGGTTAACATTCTCAGTTTTACAAGCAGCATCACAATGTTTTTAAAATCTATTAGCTGTGTTAAGAGAATTCTGTGGGCACAGATTCCTCTGTTCTGACTGAAAGATCAAAGCTCATTCTCGTAATGAGTGACAGTATGTGTGACAAGTGGCAGAGATCAAACATTTCCACCCAGGCTTTTCAAACCAGTTTTGGTGAGTGCAGTGCAGCACCAATCTATGAACCCTCTCTTCACCACTTACTGTCATGTGCTTGCAGAGTTCTTGTGTCTGTAGAGGTGAGTTGATTGAGTCTTTATATCTCTGTCACTAATTAGTACAATGTTATTTAAATTCACATTTCTAAATACTAAGTTAATATTGTAAAATTGTTAAGATCACATTATTGTGCTGACATACATGTAAATAAAACCATGACCTCTGGAGGACGTTTGCAGAATTGGGTCAGACTTTCTGCAGTTTTGTCTTTTCACATGCAGCAGATTCTCCGCTCAGACGTATTCACAACAACACATACATCTTATAGAGGATTCAGGTGAGGGGTGGAGCAGCAGGCAGACCCAGGATATAACGTTATTTTCAGTCTGTCGTGTGTTAGAAACACCATCAACACCCCCACTCACATTCGATGAATCCTGTGGACGATCTCCTGCTGTGTTCTCACATCAGTTCCTCTGGACTTTCTGCAGACTTTATACTAGGGGGCTGGCCAAAGCAACTCTGGAAAAAGTCTGGAGGCTGTCACTTGCATATTTGCATTCACACATACAGCCCCTCCGGAGGAAGTCTGGAGGAGCTCCAGACTTCAGTGCACTTCTGAAAGCAGCTAAATCTAACACAGTGGCATCACTGGCGTCAGTCCTCAGCTCCGCTCTATAGTGTCCGATGGAGTCCTGCCACTAATTCCTGATAGTATGGCTCTGAGAGGGGATGAAATACAAAGACTTTTAAAGTTGTAAACAGATTTTACAATTTACTCTCACAATGGAAATTGTCTGGAGAGTCACAAACCTGTGTCAGGCTCAATAAATGAATGTCTAATGAGGAAGTCCAAGACCACCATGGCTGAGTTGGGCTTGAAGTCATCAGTGGCCAGCAGTTCTTTCACCTGGAACCATGACAGGGTGGTCACAAAACTCTCCTCATATTTCTTCTCTGGATGTTAGACATATATATATACATCAATTAATATATGAAATGGACTAACTTGAAATGTAATGTGAATAATACCTTGTTTAAATATTTTTCATCATTTGGACAGTGCTGTGTTGCAAAATGCGGTGATTGTGACATAACACAGTTTGCCTCTACTTGTGTTGCATGGTTGTGTTTGGGTATGAAAAGTCTGACAGGGACCAGATAACTGAACTTTGCAAAGTTGTCCACAGATTGGATCAAATCACCACTAACCTCCTTCACCACCATCACCACAATCATGAGGGGAGACCAGGACATGTGTAACATCCGGGACACGTGGGCTGTGTCTGAAATCAATCACTGATTACTAGATAGTTCACTATATGGTGAGTTTGCAATTTTGTAGTGTTGTCCCGAATTTTAAGTGAACATTTTTATACCCTATATAGTGGACTCATTGTTTCCCACAATGCATTGAGAAAAGCAGTGTACAAACAATTGTCACTATCAAGCAAAATATACCATCATGTATGAAACGCTTTACCAGAGGATCTCAGACTGCGTCCTGGCTCGTAAGGAGATAAAAGTTCTGAAATATAGGGAGGAGAAGCCTGTCTGGCTTTTTAAAGTAATTAAAAGTATTTTTAAATCAATCCTCAAATAAACAGGCAGCCAGTACATGGGTGCTTAAATGGGGGGTGATATGGTTACATTTTTGGATTGTGTTAGAAGCCGAGCTGCAGCATTCTGGACTCACTGTAGACGCTGGATTGATTTCTGAGTAAGACCACTATAAAGGGAGTTACAGTAGTCGAGGTGAGAGGAAATAAGGGCGGGAATGAGTCTTTCCAGGTCTATGTGAGGGATACAAGATTTAACCGTGGCTATGTTTCTTAAATGATAAAAACATGATTGCACAACCTTCTTAATGTTGAGACAAACCAAATCCAGATTTCTAGCTGAGGACTTGGTAAATGGTTCTAGCTCACCATTTTGCCATCATATCATTCTTGCTGGAGATGGGACCAAAGACAGTTACACTGGATTTGGACAGGTTTAGTTGGAGAAAGTTGTTTCCCATCCAGTCTTTTATTTCAGCAGAATGTTTTCTCGTTTCATGTTTTTTGTATCAATCAATCACATTTTATTTTGTATAGCCAATATTCACAAATCACAATTTGTTTCATTTGGGTTAACAAGGTGCAATATCCTCCAGACTATATGAATGGACTGTATTTAGATGGAGCTTTTCTCCTCTTGATGACCACTCAAAGCATTTACAGTAAAGTTACCATTCACCCACTCACACACACATTCAAACAGTGCATCTATGTGCAGCACTTCGTCTATAAGAGGGCCGACCTTATGGTTAGAGGATGGCCACTTTACCCCCTAAGCCACAGCTGCCTCACCTCTTGTGTCTTCTCAGAGAACTTCACTTCCTGCCCCGTGTTCCTCCACCTGTTGATCACCCTGATTATTTCCACCTTCTAAAAAGTAGGTAAACACAGTTATGACCATCACATTCATAGAGCCTTACTGAATGTGATAGTACACCTGTGTGTTACCTCTAGACTAGATTACTGTAATTCCTTATTATCAGGATCCCCCAGGAAGACTGTGAAAAACCTCCAGTTGGTCCAAAATGCTGCAGCATGAGTGCTGACAGGAAGTAGAAGGAGAGATCATATTACTCCTGTCTTAGCTTATCTACATTGGCTCTCTGTAAAATTCAGAATAGAATTCAAAATCCTGCTCCTCACATTTAAAGCCCTTAACAATCAAGCCCCTTCATATATAAAAGAGTTCATAACACCATATTAACCCAACAGATCACTTCGTTCACAAAACACAGGCTCTCTGTGGTTCCAAGAGACTGTAAGAGTAGAACAGGAGGTAGAGCATTCAGCTACCAGGCTCCTCTCCTGTGGAACCAGCTCCCACTCTGGGTTCAGGAGGCAGACACCATCTCTGCATTTAAAGTTAAACTTAAAACGTTCCTCTTTGATAAAGCCTATAGTTAGTTCTGGATCAGGTGAGTCCTGAACCATCACTTAGTTATGCTGCTATAGGTCTAGACTGCTGGGGGAACTCCCATCATGCACTGAGCACCTCTCCACTTCTCTCTGCACCCCCCACATTCATTCATTTATTTATTTTAATACATGTCAATGACTAGTTCACTTTGTACTCCCATAGTCTCTCTCTCTCCATTTTTCTCTCTCATTTCAGATATCTCTGACCCCGGAACCTCAGGACAACAACTTTACCATTATTACTATTATTAATTACAATATATCAGTAATTCATTATAATATGAATTGTGTCTGTCATCAATAATAATTAAATGTCTTTACACTGTTGTTTACTTTTTAACTAGTCAGATCTAATACCTGATGGTGCTCAAGTGTTCCCGGTCTTTTATCGCTGCCGTTATTGCAGTTATTATTATTATTATATTCTCCCCTGCTTTGTAGCATTAAATTGATTCATTTTCAGATCCTCTGTCAGTTGTTTAGAGGATCTTGTTTTTGTGTGTCACATAATTTATCAGGCTCTGTAAATTCATTTTTGGAAGTCTCTATGCCAATCTAACAAATGCAGCAAAAACAAATTTACTAAACAAATCCTTGCATTTTCAATCATGAGGACGTACACACCAGCCAATTAAAAACATATTACTATAATGTCACTGCTGTCCACATTCACATTAAATAGATTATATTTGATCATCAATTGTATTGTTTCAAGTCGTGGTGTCATTTCTTCAAAATAAAATAAACTGAGCTGCCAACAGTCAACCCTCAGAAGACAATGCATTTCAAGCAGAGGTTGAATCCTTGCCAAAGGTGGATGAAATGAATTTCGCATCACTTCCTAAAGGCATCTCCAAACAGGACAGAAGTGAGAGAGAGGAGATTCAGTTTAATAATTATTTAATAATAATTAATAACAGTTTAATAATAATAACATTTATTTTATGGATTTTACTCTATTTTATTTTTCACTTGAACACAGAGTTAAAAAGGCAACATTTTGTGGCTGGCATGTATATATGTAATGTATATGTAAAGTACAAGGTGACATATTGCATTTCTTTGTGACACTGTATATTCACAGAATCACTTCCTGTTTATCAATTTGCCCTCAAAGCTTAATGTTTTTGTTTTGATGCAGTTTGATGTTTGAATTTCAAAAAGCTGTGAACTATGGCCTGAAGGTTGTGTCAATGGCTTAACAGACCTGAAATAGCCGCAGTGTTATGTATGTAAAAATAACATCATTCAAACCTATTCAAAGCCACACACGTGAACAGTAAATAAGCAAGTTCTGTTTCATCTCATGTAAATATTGAATATAAAATCTTTATGCAGATAAACCAGGTAGGATGAATGAAAACGTAACACTACATCATAGACTGTTAATAAAAAGCTGTGCACACTACGTCCAACACGCAAATGATAAAAAGGCCTGGAGTTTTTCTGTTTCACTACTATTAACATTTGCTTTATTCTATGTAACATGTTTACAAACCAAGGTAACAGTTATTTGGGGTATTTTTTCAACCAGGGATTAGTTGGAGATATTGCAGGGAGAAATGGAACAGTCAGGAGCAACCCTAGTGAGCTGTTAGATGAAGAGGTGCAGTCAACAGGCCACACATCTCAGTTTTCTCAGCCAGGCAACCAATTCTTTTCTCTTTGTGCTACTATTAACAGACTTGTCAACTTCAACAGGAAATCAGATCACAGTTGCACACATAAATGGTAAATGGTTGTATTTATATAGCGCTTTTCTAGTCTTGAAGACCACTCAAAGCGCTTTACACTACAGTTTTCCATTCACCCATTCACACACACATTCATACAGAAATCTCAGCATGAATAGGAATAAAGTGACCGAAAGCAATGGACCGCTTCTAACGTTCAATCAATCAATGGATGATATTAATTTCCCACCACTACAAAGAGAGATCTATAAACCAGACAGAAGTGGAATTGGGGAGAATAATAAGACAACTACATCTAAAAAGAAGAAGAAGAACATAATAGCAAGAGTTGTATATGGAATTCCCGTCATTAGACCTGAAGTGAAAAGGAAAGTGCAGTCTCCCCCAAAGAGAAAAAAGGGACTTGTATATCACCGTTCATTTCCAGCATGTCAGGAAACAAAGGCAACAAACATGCCTGTCCTGAGGGTGGACTCAGCAGAGATGAATAAGGACGAGATTGTCCTGAGTATAAAGTCAGAAGAGATATATGAAGAAAAGATTATCCCTAGGACAGAGTCCGCAGAGACAATTGAAGACCAGACTGTCCTGAGGGAAGAGACAACAAAGACAATTGAAGACCAGACTGTCCTGAGGAAAGAGACAATTGAAGACCAGACTGTCCTGGGGATGGAGGAAGAGACAAAAGTGTTTCAGCCTCCATCTCCACAGGCAGAGGCATCGACTTCTCAGTCCACAGGAACACAGTTTGCTGGGACAGCTGATGTTTCTGCACACACAGAGGCATCTGCATTTGAAGTGAAAAGGAAAGTGCAGTCTCCCCCAAAGAAAAAAAAGGGAGTTGTAAATTGCCTTCCATTTCCAGCATGTCAGGAAACAAAGGCAACAAACATGCCTGTCCTGAGGGTGGACTCAGCAGAGATTAATAAGGACGAGATTGTCCTGAGTATAAAGTCAGAAGAGATGAATGAAGAAAAGATAATCCCTAGGACAGAGTCCGCAGAGACAATTGAAGACCAGACTGTCCTGAGGGAAGAGACAACAAAGACAATTGAAGACCAGACTGTCCTGAGGAAAGAGACAATTGAAGACCAGACTGTCCTGGGGATGGAGGAAGAGACAAAAGTGTTTCAGCCTCCATCTCCACAGGCAGAGGCATCGACTTCTCAGTCCACAGAAACAGAGTTTGCTGGGACAGCTGATGTTTCTGCACACACAGAGGCATCTGCATTTGTGTCTGCATCTGTGCCTAAGTTTGAATCTGGCAGTGGGGTTGATTTGACTACACATGCCTACTCTGAACTCTTGAATCGGCTCCTGTATGAGAAGCACATGAAAATGATCGCTCAGGTACATGAAAATGATGACCTCGTCAGAAAGGCAAAGGATATGGAGCGAAAAATTGTATATATTTATGCCACTAAAGTGGGTCTAGGGAAGGAAGTTTCACGACTGAGGATGCTTCAGTCAAGTGGTAGCCAAAAGGTCAGTGACCTTGAGAGAGCTGTCCAAACTGAAAGAGAGAAAACAATGGAGAAAGAGACATGCCTCGCCAGAGAGATTGAGGAAACATCCAAAATCCAAACCTCCCTGGTTCAAGCCCATGACCAACTGGAAAAGTCAAGATGCCTTTGGGAGCATGAGAAGTCCCAAATCTTGGCTACACATAGTCAGGAAACCTCCAGGCTCAAGGCAGCTCTGCTACAGGAACAGGAAGGAGGAAGGAAGGAAAGACACCAGTGGCAGTCGGAAATGTCCACAATTCAGGAGACTCTCAACACCACTAAGGAAGCTCTGGAGGCAATGGAGGAGGATAAAGTAAAGTGGAGCGAGGAAATGATTAGGAGAATAACAATCCTAGAAGAAATGATGGAGGTGAAAGAGAGCAAATCAAAGAAACCGTCTTTGCTGAGACGATTTTTCCAGCTCTTTAAAAGAACCAGGAAAACAAACACTTGCACTTAATCACTGTTGTGACTATGTACTCATTAAACGTGGCACCATTAAATGGTGTTGTGGCAGTCGACCATGCCACGGGGTACCCACCACGACAGCCAGAGACGAACCAGTCCAACCATTGGGTGCTCAGCAACATCTTTTTATTTAATACAAAGAGAACTGACAAAACACTTAACTTAAAGGGTCCAGCACTTTCTGCTGGACCTTTAGCTTCGCCCAGTCTCTTCCCCAGTGTGTTCCACGAGGCAGCTCTGCTGCTGCCTTTTCAAGCATGAGGATCAATCAGCTAACAGCTCTCACCTGTGCTGACTGATCCTCTGTGGTGCAGGTGAAGGTGCTCTCCCAGCCCCTTCACCTCCACATACCTCCACTGTCAGATTCAGGACCGGGAGCTATCCGGCCTGAACTGCTCCCCCCCTTCCATCCGCCCAGGGGAGGAACCCACCCCACCAAAGGAGGCGCTCCGGGCGTCGAGCAGGTGGGCATCGCGGGATGCGGCGTCTCTCTGGCGGCCTGGAAGGTGGGCGCCGCCGCACAGGCACCTTGGACCCCGGAACAGGAGTGCGCCGCCGTCTGGGGGACCAATCCATAGAAGCAGGGTCGGCAGGCGTCGGCCTTTGTGTGTGTGGGATTGTGTTTCAGGGTTAAAAAAAAGTGCATCTAAAAAAATGAGTGTAAAAAGAATTTACCCTTGAGGGATCAATAAAGTATCTCTTCTCTTTCTTGACAGTATAGAGGTTGGCAAAATTCACACTTATGCAACATTAATAAAGACGTGTTTTAAAGAAAAACATTTATTATGAAAAAAATAAAAGTATAAACACACAAACTAACAAAAGGTGTACTTACTATATACAGATGTGTGTGTGTGTGTGTGTGTGTGTGTGTGTGTGTGTGTGTGTGTGTGTGTGTGTGTGTTTGTGTGTGTGTGTGACTGAGATTCAAAATAGCAGCTGGCCACTATGAAGACAAAAGGCCCCCTGGAGTGGTGGGACCATGTGGCTGAGATCACATGTATGTGTTAAGTTTGTGGAGATGAGTGTGTGAGGTGTTGGTGCCAGGTTAAAGAAAGTAGTTAGATGCATGCAAAGAAAATGAAAAGCCTAACAGAACTAACATTAACTTTCAAATAACAAGTAACACGTGTTGCGTTGTTGACGTGCTGACGTATTGCGGTGAGCGTATTGTGTCACCTCCTTGTTTTGAACTCTTCTCTTTTTCGTCTCTCCCTATTCTGCTAATATCTGACTCACTGAAGCTAATTTTGAGTCACACTCACAGTTTTACTATTCCTTACACTCACCTCTCCCTCTCTTAGCGACTCATTTGCTAAATCACTGTGATTTACACACTACCCGTGTTAGCTTAGCAACTTAGCATTAGCAGCTAACAATGGCTTCTAATAAGTGCTATACAAATGCAGTTATTATTATTATTATTATATTCTCCCCTGCTTTGTACCATTAAATGGATTCATTTTCAGATCTTCTGTCAGTTGTTTAGAAGATCTTGTTTCTGTGTGTCACATAATTTATCAGGCTCTGTAAATTCATTTTTGGAAGTCTCTATGCCAATCTAACAAATTGGCCCCCCTCTATGGCCAAATACCAGATGGCCCTGGAATGTCTGGATGTTCTTTATTAAAGTCACTGATAAGATCCAAGTCCATAATAAAACTGTCCGGAACCCACTGGCGTTCTTCAGGTCCATACCCCACCCAGTCCACCAGGAGTTTCCTGCCCTGGCCCCTTTTACGCACCGCCAGCATGGTGTACACCGGCCCTCCATCGACCATACGGGGAGAAGGGGGTGATTTGGTAGCTGGAAACAGAGCACTCTCCTTGACCGGCTTAATTTTGCTGACGTGGAATGTGGGATGTACTCGGAGGGACCGAGGCAGACGAAGACGCACAGCCTCTGGATTGATAATCCTGGTGATGGGGAACGGACCGACGAAGCGTGGAGCCAGTTTGCGCAACTCCACCTGAAGAGGCAGTTCTTTGGCCGCGAGCCAGACTCGCTGGCCAGGCTGGTAGACAGGAGCCGGTCTCCTGCTGCGATCTGCAGCTCTCTTAACTCTGTCCCCTTGACGTATAAGAGTCTGTTGCGCTGCAGCCCAGATAGGGCATGGGCTGATGGGACAGACACCTCAGGTTCGGACTCAGAAAAGATCGGGGGTTGGTAACCAAAAACACACTTAAAAGGGGACATACTGGTGGCTGAGGTGGGAAGGGAATTATGGGCGTACTCGACCCATGTCAGGTCGAGTACGCCCATAATTCGCCCATAACTCCATGACGCGGGGAAAACCCCCGCGTCATGGAGTGGCACCGATGACACCGATGGTGTTACGCCCCGTTGCCGGGGAAAATATAAAGTAAAAAAGGTGGAAAGAAACTACACAAGCACGACGAGTTAGCAGCCAGTGTGTATTCGTCAGTCAGCCATCCTGCTTCTCCTTCAACACGGGAACAGACATCAACAATCAATCGCCGTGCAGCACATTCGCCACGGACTTAATAAAAGAAAATAAAACACAATTGCAGTTACAGAAATACTTATGCAAGTCATATTTGATCAAAGGTAAGTACAAAGTTGTAAACAAAAATGATATAAAATAAAGTGTTTTATCTATAAGTGCAGTCCTGTCTCTGTTGTTGTTTCAATACCTGCGAGGCAAAAGCAGTTGAACACTGAATAGATGATCGATCATCATTTTAACCTCTTTTAACTCAAGACACTTGAAAACAATTAATTATTATTCTTTTTTAACTCACTCTTTCTAATGAACTGCTATCTTAGCATATGAAAATCATGAACATGAATTATTATTATTTTCATTCATTTTATCTTATTTTAAACACATGAAACATTTTATTATCCGGTATTATAATCATGAAAGTCTTTTTAAACACATTTTGCCATTAATTATTATTATTCTACTCAGTCATAAGCTCTTGGTTAACCCATGTTCACTATTACAACCATGACAATGGCACCGATGAGTTTACAGATCTCCTTCCAGAACCGCGAGATAAACTGGGGCCCCCCGATCTGACACGATGTCCTGTCAGAATCTGTGAATCTTAAAAACATTGTTCATCATAATTTCGGCCGTTTCTTTGGCTGAGGGCAATTTGGGCAAAGCTATAAAGTGAACCATTTTAGCGAATGTCTACGACTGTTAAAACCGTGGTGTACAGACAAAGTCCATAGAAATTTCCGCCCACGGCCGGGACGGAATAGGAAGAGGCTACAACAAGCCTGCGCGGGTTCTGGAGGAGTTCTTATTCCTGGCACAGACTGGACACGCCTCAACGTACTCCCGCACTTCCAGCTCCATGGACGGCCACCAGAACCGCTGTGTGATGGCGAATATGGTCCGTCGTACGCCCGGATGACAGGTGAGCAGAGACGAGTGAGCCCAGTGAATCACCTGTGGGCGCAGATCAACAGGAACATACAGACGGTTCTCAGGGCACCCACTAGGTGGCGGGGTCTCACCATTCGCTTGCTTCACCTCGGCTTCTATGTGCCAGGATACCAACCCCACCACACGGATAAGTGGAAGGATAGGCTCGGGATCCGTGGCAACAGGCTCGGGGCTGAATAGGCGGGACAGGGCGTCAGGCTTAGTGTTTTTGGACCCCGGTCTGTAAGATAAGGAAAAATTTAATCTGTTAAAAAACAATGAACAGCGAGCTTGACAGGAATTTAATCGTTTAGCTCCTTTTATATACTGCAGGTTATCAGTCCAAACCAAGAACGGGTGTTGTGCCCCCTCCAGCCAATGCCGCCACTCCTCCAACGCCACCTTCACCGCCAACAGTTCACGATTTCCAACGTCGTAGTTCCGCTCAGCTGCCTTCAAGCGTCGGGACAGGAAGGCGCAGGGATGCAGCTTGTTGTCCACCTCGGCTCGCTGGGATAAGACGGCCCTGATCCCCTCGTTAGATGCATCTACTTCCACCACAAACTGGTGAGAGGGATCGGGAAGCGTGAAGATAGGCGCCATGGTGAACCGCCCCTTCAGCTCTCGGAACGCTGCGTCCACGTCAGCGAACCAGCGGAATGACACCTGCGGAAAAGTGAGAGCGTGGAGAGGAGCTGCTATTGCGCTAAAGCCTCTGATAAACCGCCTGTAAAAGTTAGCGAAACCTAGGAATTGCTGCACTTTCTTGCGGCTATCAGGTGTTGGCCACTTGGCTACAGCGCTCACTTTAGCTGGGTCCATCTTAACCCTTCCAGGGGCTACGATAAAGCCCAGGAAGGAGATGGTATCGGCATGAAATTCACTCTTTTCTGCTTTCACATGTAACTTATTAGCTAGAAGATGTTGCAGAACGAGCTTAACGTGTCTCTGGTGGGTTTCCACGTCGGGAGAGTAAATAAGAATATCATCTAGATATACATAAACAAACTGATCTAAAAAGTCTCTTAAAATATCATTAATCAAAGCTTGGAACACTCCTGGGGCATTGGTGAGACCAAACGGCATCACTAAATACTCACTTGGTGTGTTGAAACCAGTTTTCCACTCATCCCCCTCCCGAATGCGGATAAGGTGGTATGCGTTTCGCAGATCCAACTTGGTGAAGATCTGCACTTGTTGTATTTGATCAAACACTGACGTCATGAGGGGGAAGGGTTATCTATTCTTGACTGTGACTACGTCAGTCGGAGGTCACAAAAATCAATATTGATTTGGTGTGTACATATGCAAAGAGAATGTCGGACTCCGTAATTTTTCTCTGGACCCCTGCCTAATGTTTCCAGTGATGACATGTACAGCCGCATGTCATCCTTTCACCGCTGGCTGTCGAGGTGGTGTCCAAATAACAACGTGGGCTTCGTAGATAATTGGCGCACTCTTTGGGGGAAACCTGGTCTGATTAGGAGAGATTGTATTCATCCCACTTGGAATGGAGCAGCTCTCATATCTAGAAACATGACAACGTTTGTTAGACAGTCCACACCGTGACAATCCAGAGTTGAGACCAGGAGGCAGAGTCGCAGTCTTACACGCTTCTCTGCGCTTCTCTGCGCTTCTATTTGAACAGTCATCCTCACAATATCCTATAGAAACTGTGTCTGCCCCCGACACCCTAAATTCATTAAATCAAAAGCAAACAGGACAGGAATAATATATTCAAACCTAATAAAAGTTAACACAGCCAATATACCTGTAACAAAACACAGAATTATAAAAGGCGGTTTATTAAATATCAGGTCACTCAATCAAAAATCATTACTTATTAATGACCTGATTACCGATCACCAAATCGATCTATTATGTTTAACAGAAACCTGGCTGCAAGATGGAGAATATGTAGGCTTAAATGAAACGAAGCCCCCAACCTATACTAATACTCATACTTCTCGAAGCACAGGCAGAGGTGGAGGGGTTGCAGCAACCTCTAAATCTGACCTATCTATCAACCCTCGACCGAAAGAAAGTTATAACTCCTTTGAAAATCTTATAATCAGCCTCATCCATCCAAGCCTGAAATCACATAGAAATTCTGACTAAGGGGCAGGCGGACGATATATGATAACTAGATGAATTGGTTTATCTGAATTCTCTGAATTTCTATCAGAACTAGTTCTTAGGACAGATAAAATAATTATAGTAGGTGATTTCAACATTTATGTAGATGTTGCCAACGACAGCCTTAGTTCAGCTTTCAAATCAATAATAGCGATTGGTGTCATTCAACATGTGAATAAACTCACCCACTGTCTGAATCACACTCTTGATCTTGTTCTGACATATGTCATAGACATTGAAAATGTAATAATATTTCAACAGAACCCTCTTCTGTCCGACCATTTTTTAATTACATTTAAATTTAGAATTACTAATTACACTGATTCTGGACAGAAACTCTATTATAGTCTGTGTTTATCTGATAAAACTGAATACATTTTAAGAACTGCTTCCTTCTACACTTACCTCTCAGCCATGTGTCACTACAATACAGGAAAGTTATCAAAACTTTACCCCCACACTAGTTGATAACTTAGTTAATAGTACAGCAGCTTCATTAAAAACAATCCTTGACGCTGTCGCCCCTCTAAAAAAGAAGAAGGCAAATCAGAGGAAATCAGCTCCGTGGTATAATTCTCAGACACGTGTTCTAAAACAGACATCACGGAAACTAGAGAGGAAGTGGCGTTCCACCAATAAACATGACTTTTACCTAGCCTGGAAGAATAGCTTGATATATTACAAGAAAGCACTTAGAAATGCCAGAACCTCCCAGGTTTCTCTTCAGCACTGTAGCCAGGCTGACAGAAAGTCACACCTCTACTGACCCATCTATTCCTCTAACCCTGAGAAGCAATGATTTCATGAGCTTCTTTACAAATAAAATTATAACCATCAGGGATAAAATCCACCACCTCCTCCCAATGAATAGCACATACGTAGAAACATTGTCTGGTCCTGAAACCATAGAACCAGATTTATGTTTGAACCAATTTTCTTCTATTGACCTTCCTGAAGTGACCTCATTAGTTTCATCATCTTAACCAATAACTTGTCAATTAGACTCTGTCCCAACTGGACTTTTTAAGGAAGTTGTCCCCCTGATTGACAGTTCCATATTAAATGTCTTTGTTGACAGGCTATGTATCACAAGCTTTTGAGGTAGCTGTTATTAAACCTCTGCGTAAAAAGCCTACACTTGACCCAGAGGTTTTAGCTAATTACAGAGCCATATCAAACCTGCCCTTCATTTCAAAAATCTTAGAAAAAACAGTTGCTAACCAGCTGTGTGATTTCTTAGATAGTAACGATTTGTTGGACAAATTCCGGTCAGGATTTAGATGTCACAGTCAGTCACCCATCCTCCCACTTCTCAGTCAGTCTCCCATCCTTCCACCTCTCAGTACTTTTCCATGGACTCTGCCTCTGCCTCATCTGCCAGCCAAGCCACACCCTCTCACAATCCAACACAGCTGCTCCTCATCACCTGCAATCAAGCCCAGTATATATTCACCAGCTCCACTCTCAGTCAGTGCCAGATTGTTCTACGCCTTCATGCAAGACTTTCCAGCAGTTATCTCCGGACTGATTCTTCGTTGCCGACCCTGCCTGTTCCTGACTAACCTGCCTCGTCCGAAACCTGGTAATCACCTCTGCCTTCCGTCCCTGACCAAGTCTTCTGCCTGTTGCTATCTGACCAAGTCGTCGGCCTGTTGCTGTCTGTATTGCCTGCCACCTGATCTGCTAAGAGCTGACAATAAAGACTGTTACCAACTGTCCATGCTTGTTGTGCTGCATTTGGGTTCAAAACCATACCCGTTACATTAGAATCCATCACAGCACAGAAACAGCACTATTGAAAGACCTTTTTAAGGCATCAGATGATGGACTTGTCTCTGTGCTCGTCCTGTTGGATCTTAGTGCAGCATTTGACACCACAGATCATAAGATCCTGTTATAGAGACTAGAACAACATATAGGGATCAGAGGAACTGCACTAGACTGGTTTAAATCATATTTATCAGATAGATTTCAATTTGTTAATGTCAACAATGACCCCTCCATGCACATGCAAGTTAGTCATGGAGTTCCACAAGGTTCTGTCCTTGGACCGATATTCTTCACCTTATATATATACTCCCCTTAGGCAACATCGTGAGAAAGCACCACATACACTACCATTGTTACGCAGATGACACCCAGCTGTACATTTCTCTGAAGCATGATGAATCTAATCACTTAGTTCAACTTCAGGAATGTCTCAAGAACATCAAGGCCTGTAATTCCTTATTATCAGGATGCCCCAGGAAGACTGTAAAGTCTCCAGTTGGTCCAAAATGCCACAGCACGAGTGCTGACAGGAGCTCTAAGGAGAGATCATATTCCTGTCTTAGAAAATGTAGAAACAAAGAGAGATAGATTTTATGTTTTTTTACAGTATTCACTCTGGTACCTTATTCACATTAAATGAATGTCTTTATCATTGTGACTGCCTCTGTCCTCCATCAGCATAACTCTCTCTCTAGCCGAGCAGAGAACGGTTTTATCTTGAGTAAAGGCCAGCAGGTAAGCCAAGGTGAGATGTCTGACTGAGGACAGAGGCACATTTACATTTGACATCCGTTAGCTGTAATGCTAAATTATATAATTGATGCTTTGCGGCTCAGAACATCTTCACGTAATCTTTAACTCACATTTACACACCTTGCTTTTCAGCTCATGAGTTCGTCCCACTGCGTCACTTACCGGTGTGAGTTTTACTGTTTATAGAAACATATGTGCTACACATAAAGTGCATTGGTGCTAGTAGCAAATCTCTACTGGCTACCGTAAGCTAGTTTAGTTAAGTTAGCCTTGACAAGAATCCAATGCTATGTGATTTGGAAAACAGACTCACCGAGGTGGCCTGTGGTAGCCCTGTGGCGGTTGCTGTTGCTGTTGCCGTCGATGTGGAAAAATTTTGGATTGCTGCCAGAACGGCTCTGCCGATATTCTCCGCTAACGCCGATTCATTCATCGACATGTTTGCAGAGCGACCATGGCCGACAGGAGAGTGTACCGGGTGGAGGCGGGCGAACATGACAGATCAGTCAAAGTGCGCCCCCTTGTGGCTGGCTATAGTGGCTACAGGTCATAAATCCTGCATTCTTCATAAAAGTGACACTAAAAACTCAAAGTACTCTTCAAATAAAGTTTCTGCATACGTGTTTGTTATTTTATGTAGTTATTAACACGATATTCCATGTCCAAGAGTCCATTTCCCCGGATAAGTTGGGTTTTATTTGTTATTTGCCACTATAAACACACTCTGACCTCCTCGAGCTTTTATTTTGGTACTTCCTGTTACCGGCATTTGAATTTGCATATTAGTTAAATATTTAGTTTCACCCGAAACATTTAGATTTAACATTTAGATTTAGATTCAGATTTAACATTTAGATTTAACATTTTGATTTAACATTTAGATTTAGATTTAACATTTAGATTTAACATTTAGATTTAGATTCAGATTTAACATTTAGATTTAACATTTTGATTTAACATTTAGATTTAGATTTAACATTTAGATTTAACATTTAGATTTGGATTTAGATTTAACATTTAGTGTTGGATTTAGATTTAACATTTAGTGTTGGATTTAGATTTAACATTTAGATTTAGATTTAACATTTAGATTTAGATTTAACATTTAGATGTCAGATTTAGATTTAAATTTAACATTTAGATTTAGCATTTAGATTTAACATTTAACATTTAAGTGTAACATTTAACATTTGGATTTAAATATTTAAAATATCTCTAGTTGACAAATATTGTTGTAAATGTGCAAAAAAGTGACTCTCAAAAATTCACACCAGTTTTTTAAACATGGTTTGAAGCTAAATGTGACAAAATGTTGCTGTTATTTTCAGCGTGAGCTGCTTTACAAACGGCACCCCATATCTAGAGGGGCTTGATTTTACATGCCTACAGTAGTATCAAAACTCTTCCTGTCGTAATGACAAGGTTCATGTTCTACATAACACCTGAAGGGCAAACCCTCCATCTGACCTCAGGGACCAAAGTGTATGTGTGGCTATGGCTGTGGCTGAGGAGAAGAGCGGTCGTCCTCCAACCAGAATGTCATTGGTTCGATCACAGTCTTCTCCATCTGTATGCCAAAGTGTCCTTGGGCAAGATACTGAACCCTGAATGGCCCCTCATATGAATGGGTAAAAGGCAAACTGTCCTGTAAAAGCTCTTTGAGATTGAGCCAGCTGCTGGGTTTAAACAACATATCGCAGTGTGACAATGTTTTGTGTCTGACGACAGGCTAGCTTTCCCGGTCAACTTAGCCAAGTTAGCTAGCTAACACTTCAGTGTCCTTACTGAACTGCTGTTAGCTACAAGTTAGCTGCTACTTCACTGATTCACACAGGCCAAAAGATATTTTAGATTAAAAATAAAGGAGATTAGGTCGTCAATTATCTTCAATCTGAAGTGGTTCACCAGAGGTTAGGTTGACAGATGTGATGGTTCTTTACATGAGAGGTAAACAGCAGTGAGGAAGTGGAGCTCTAACGCAACGTAAACTTGGCAAACACTCCTGAAACACCAGCTAGCTGAGGAGCTAACACTGACAGCAGTGTATAAACACGGATGAAGCTGGGTGGTTACAGACTTAATGGAGGTATACGGTGTCATGTGAGAGAAAGCCACCCACTAAACCTTTACATCTGGTTCGAAGGGATTTTATTCAGGCACAGTTTGAAAGCTGCTGTCAGAGATTATATTCGGAGATTACCATTTCCTGCTCTGGATGAAAATTGGCGACAGTCATAACCTAATAACTTCCGACTATTAAATTGGTTGATCTTATTTTATCAGCATGTAAACACCAAATCCAGAATGCAATCCAAGGTCTCAGTATTGAATTAGCTGGTTTGATACTAGTCGTTCTGGAAATGATCACGTTCGAGTGTTATTGTCATGACTTTTTCTTCTAATCAGAAATGAGGCCTCACCCCACATGTTTTTTTCCATGCACTATGTTATATCATACCTATAGTGTTTCATTTGTTTTATGCCAGAAACTAATTTGAAAGTCATTGTTGGTCAGTAAAATGCTTTGGCCCTAAGTGAAACATTGTAAATATCTGGTGGAGTACACTGAAATACTGGAGCATACCCTGAATACAGTTTTTCACATGTCCATGATGCCACAACTAGATCTCTTGTACCTCTTGTCTAAAGTGCACACACATAGCAACTCGTGTTGGGGAATATCATTCGATACAATCTGACACCAGTGGCGCACACGCACATATAAATGCAGATACATTAGACAGATGAAATAGTCAAAGTTCACTGTCTGATTGGCAGATGCCCCCTCCACCTCGTTTCTCCCTGTGAGCTTCTCTTTGCAGGAACTGTTGAGTTACTCTATAATTTTGTCAGGTCTCAAACTTACTCTGTAAAGAGCCATGGCATCATCTATATTGTGAATTTGCATCATCAAGCAAACATTTCTGGTTGATATTATTTTTTTCAAAAAGAGTTTAATTCCACATATTGAAAAAGCAGGAGATGAAATGATTGTGGCCATAATAGGTTTCCAGAGTTTTGTTAAGTGTTTCCTGACAGTGTTTCATGGATCCATACCTCACACCATCTTAAAACTCTCATCCTGTCCTATTTCATCATTGTGCTTGACAAGCACTGCTTGTACACCAATCAAGCTCCTCACCCTGCAGGGTTGTTTTTGCTCTGAATGCACAGAATCAATAACAGAGTACATGTCTTTCTTCATTCTTTCAGATGGCTGCAATCAGAAAGAAACTAGTGATAGTCGGTGATGGAGCCTGCGGCAAAACCTGTCTCCTCATAGTGTTCAGCAAAGATCAGTTCCCTGAGGTCTATGTGCCCACTGTGTTTGAAAACTATGTGGCAGATATTGAGGTGGATGGTAAACAGGTAAGCTGTTTATTATAATGTCACATTTCTTTCTTTTTGTCATGAGTCAATTAACACAGCATAGGGTGTGTAGACTGAGCCTCGGACCCTGAAGGTTTGTTTCATAATATAACCTGCGCAGCACTTGGTTTTTAAGGATGATACTATGTTGGACAGTTAAAAACAAAAAATGCTAACAATATATCAAATGTTAGTAATATGTTTTAAACTAATGCTTGTGCAATGCTTCATCTTTTTTGTCCATGATAAATGAACATAGAGACGCTATTTTTAAATGATAAACTTGTTTGTGAAATTCTGTCATTTCATCTCACTTATCTCTAAACATATACACTGATACCAACACATCTGGAAGAAGGTAACATTGGGTTGTATATTGGCCTGGCGGATTTGTCCATAGACTTAATTTCCCTTTGGGGATGAATAAAGTAATCTATGAATAAAGTAATCTATCTAGACATATATACACAGTATGTAGAATCCACATTGACCGCTGGATCGAACGTCAACGTTGCCATCCAATTGGGCGAAATATTTTCAAGAAAATGTTTTAAGATTAAAAGTGCCTCTGGATTTTAGTTTAGTTGTATTTCAAAGCTTCTCCCTCACCCAGAATCTGCCTGATGTCTGAATCTGAATACTTTTCCTGATTTTGAGCCAAAGCTTTTAAACCTGATAATAGATCACCAGTTTGACATTTTGATGGATTTTTAACAAACTGAACAAAGCTCAATAATAACTTGTTTAACCTGTACATCAACAGAAATGGAAAATTGACTGTTGTGTACCGGAACAATTTTTTGTCAAACAACTGTTCTATCCAACCTTTCTGCTGTTTTCCTGGTTGTCTTTGAATCTATCTCATGTTGTCAGAATCTAGGTCACAAACCTTGTAACTGAGCCCTGTAGCATTTAATTGTGATGCAGATATGGTGGTGTTGTGAAGTATGTAAGCATTAATGTCCTCGACCCCTGTAGGTGGAGCTGGCTCTCTGGGACACAGCAGGACAGGAGGACTATGACCGGCTGAGGCCTCTCTCCTACCCAGACACAGATGTCATCCTCATGTGTTTCTCCATCGACAGCCCCGACAGCCTAGGTGAGATTTCTTTCCTGCCATTGGTTTTGACAAATGTACCATTTGCTCCACATTCAACATGGACACTTTGTGCCCGATGCAGAGAATATTCCAGAGAAGTGGACTCCAGAGGTCAAACACTTCTGTCCCAATGTGCCTATTATTCTGGTGGGAAACAAGAAAGACCTGCGGAATGATGAACACACCCGTCGAGAGTTAGCCAAGATGAAACAGGTGAGTGAGGCCTGTACTTAACTGTGCTCATTCTGCAGCTTATACAAATTCAAACCTATGGGGGTTTGTTTAGACTGAATTTCATTATAATCCCAAAGGTTACTTATCTCAAAATGCATCAAATTGACTGAGTTAATCATGGGAAACTGTTTGTGAAACTGTAAGAGCGAGGAGTCCTCCATATTCTGCACTTTTGGTTCTCACTGCAAAGCTATACAAGATAGTAAATGTTTATCTGCACACTCTAGTAACAATCAGGTTTGACAAGGTGGAATATTCTCACCAGTCCACTTCACTCTGTATATGGATGGTCTCTCCAAACAGTTAATAGAGTTAAGGACTGGCTGTATGGTGGGGATAGCATTGTTAACCCTTAGGGCACCTTCCGGACATGTTTGGCCATTTAAGTTTCTTTTTTTGATAATTCTGTCTGTGTTAATGCATATGACTCGGGACTTTCAAAAGATGTGTATTTTCTGCAGATTTTTAAAATTTGTGTAAAAAAAATACAACCTTTTATCACATTTGTAGCACAAAAAAAGCCCCATTGGAATCCATTTTAACAGCTTTTTATCTCTTTGCCAAAATAAAATCATGCATTGCACATTTTTATTATTTCATTCTGAAGTCCTGGCTTCAAAGTTATATTTTTTATATTGACCCATTTTCCCACATTTGGCATAAAGGTAAAATACATAGTATTTCCTGTAGTGGCACTATTTCTGTATAATGGAACCCATAAACCTAATGTGTGCAAGTGAAATGATGTGTGAAACCTACATTTTGCTGTGAATATCTGTATGAGTTACAGCATGCTAAGCTTTCACTGTAACTGTGTATGTGTAAGTGTGTTTGTGCATCTGTGTGTGTTTGTTGCTAATCAGCAAAATAATTACGCAAAAATAATGTTAGTGATCATCAGTGACATATGCCAGGCTCTGTTAACCTTCCAAAAATAATGACATTATCATGTAGTCAAGGGAAAATATGACATTTTCTGTGTTTTGTTTTTATATAGTTAGCATAAAAACCAATGGTGTCAAACTGGAGTTGAAATAATAAAAATGAATGAATATTTGGTATTTATGATCAGGGCTGATGTTTAATACAATGAATTCATTAAAAGGGAAAAAAATATTTATATATATGTAAAGTTTATTACAGCAGATTTAGGGAGTGGACATTGTTGTCCACGAAGGAGCCGAGAGGGTAGTGTTTTTTAAATATGACACTACACGAATGACACATGCCATGCTGTGTTCACCCTCAAAAAATAATGTCATTGCCATGTAAAATTAGCATTTAAAGCATTCATATACTTAAAATGAATACATATATTTGGTATTTATGATCAGGACTGAGGTTGGTTAAAAAAAAAAAAAGTTATTAAAAGTGAAAAATAAAGAATAACATTAACTTGTTTAATAGTTTTACAGAGTGGCTATTTTTGGCCACGAAATGATTTAGTTGTCTTGTCTCCTCACAGTGCTGGTTTACAGCAACTGTACAAGCCTATGACATGTTTAAAAAGAGTGTTGGATCCAGAGACTTAATTTTCTCTCATTCTATTGAACAGGCCGAGTACTAAAGAAAGAACCAAGTGAAATATCTAGGTCACATCATTATGAATGATTTCTGTGATTCTGACGAGGTGCAGCATCGGTGCTGTAAACTCTATGCACAAGCCAACATATTCACTGCATGTATCAGCGGCTAGAAAGATAGAAAGATGTGAAGAGATCAAACCATCAAGTCATCCCATTGAACTTATTTTCTTTTTTGATTTTGCCACACAGGAACCAGTGAAGTCTGATGAGGCGAGGGAAATGGCTAACCGGATCAATGCTTTTGGTTACTTGGAGTGCTCGGCCAAGACGAAGGATGGCGTGAGGGAGGTGTTTGAGATGGCCACCAGGGCAGCACTGCAGGCCAAGAGACGAGGCAAGAAAAGCGGCTGCTGCCTTTTATAGAGTGTCAGGTGACGCAGGATCAGGAGGGAAGGAGGGAAATAAACACGGCTAAGAAAAACATCCCTGTGGCTGTTTCCACCAAGGTAGACACAGTTGACTGGGGAGTTGTAGGGATGAAACCAGGCTAAAGAAAAAAAGGAAGGTGAAATGCTATGGAAAAGGGGAATACATGTATATACATTTAAGTTCGACATTATAGCTTTTAGCTTTCAAATAGAAATACTGTAATCTCGAGTTTAGGACTCAATAAAGCTGAAATTAAGAGAACATGACGAGAAGGGAACATTTCTCCTGCTCATACTCTTACTCCAGTACAGTAAGCTCCTCTGTGGCTGGTGGTCGAAATCAGACGAATGCCTGCCTAACTAACTGTTGGAAGACTTCCGTGGCTTGCAGCGTGACTGTGCTTGTCTTTCATTCTGTATGTTTTTCACTCTCCTTAAATTCCAAAGTTAGAACTAACAAACTTTTTATGGACCCGCTTTTCTTTTTTATGAACCTGTGATATTTCATACAATTTTCAATTAAAAAGCAGAGTTTAATTGTTTGCAGTTAAGTATAAAAACATAATGAGACCAACGACCATGAGTGTTTTATACCTGCTTGTTAATTAATAAAAGTTGACTGAGTTAACTTGGCCTTAAAGTGACAAAACTGTGATTGAAATAAATCAAAGTGTACTGTCAAATACGCTGTATGTGACTGGGGATTAAAGGGTAAATAAAATGTTATTGTCCTTTAGAAAGTTACTGTAAATTCTGAAATAGTAACAGGTCTTAATTTCTAACTGCTACTGGGGCAGAGCCTTTTTTAAACAAGCTGAAAAGACTTGATTCCTAATTTCCCCCGTTTTCTGAAAATATTTCAGAATTTAAGAAGAAGAATCCTCCCAATTTTACCATGTGATCACTTTCAATTTGCTGTTAATGCAAACTGAACCCTGTCTACCTGACAAATTCAGTATATTGCACATTTCTATAGCAAAGTATCCTATACTATACAGTTGGGTAGTTTCTTTCAAAATAAATACTATGCTAGCTGCCAGTAGGCTTTTAATGTGAAACCTTTGCCCAGGGCTTCAGTCACTTGTGGAAGTGAGTGAAAACAGTGTTTGTGTTGGAGAAGTGACACTTGAGGGATAGTTGATGGAATCAGTGCCATGGGACTGTCATCTATAGTGATGTTCATCTGCAATATACAGGACAAGTAATTCCACACCTTTGGTCTTCTCTGGAAGTTAGACATTGACAGTGTTTTTCCCCACTCTGCCACTTCACTCATGTCTACAGCTGTTTTTTTCTGCTTTTTACTCTGTTGTATGTTATGTTCACTTTGTGATATTCTACTGGCTTTTGTTGTATTATTTGCACACAACTAAAATCAAGAGGTCGGAGTGGTTAACACTTTTTAAAATATATGATGTCAGCTTATTAAATCCAAAATGCAAGCAACTCCTTATGGATCGGACATTTGTAATATTCTTTTGTATACAAATGTATCCTGACATTTCTCCAGTTGTATTTTGTAATGTATTCTAAAGGAAATAAATTGTAACCGAGAATGACCAAATTCTGCCTCTGGCGTCTTGTGCTTTCTCTCTTAACACCATTTCAGTTATGACGAATCATGCTATTGTCCATCACTCGTCCATCAAGATCCCAAAGTTTCCAAGGTACCCCATGTGTCAGGCTCATACCCATTTCCATTTAATTGTTTGGTACAGCCATATATAGCTTATGGTTATGAAAAGCTTCATTAAGTTTTGCCAGTTGATTGTTCAATTGTTTTGACCTTCATACTGTAACTGTTGGTTTTGCAGTTATACTGTTTTTATACACGTATCTCATGTGCACAAATTAATTAAAATGTGGTTACAAATAGTATCTTAGACACATGCATCAGTAGTACCAGCAGTCAATGAAGTAAAACATGGCCTCGATATATGTACTTTTCTATCTGACTCCCCCAGTGCTCTGTAGAAAAGACAGGGACTTGGATGTAAAAATAATTAACACATGGACACAGAATTAAAACTGAGAAAATGTATTTTTCATTTCATATGCAGAGGTTGGTAGAGATGGGTTAACATTCTCAGTTTTACAAGCAGCTTCACAATGTTTTTAAAATCTATTAGCTGTGTTAAGAGAATTCTGTGGGCACAGATTCCTCTGTTCTGACTGAAAGATCAAAGCTCATTCTCGTAATGAGTGACAGTATGTGTGACAAGTGGTAGAGATCAAACATTTCCACCCAGGCTTTTCAAACCAGTTTTGGTGAGTGCAGTGCAGCACCAATCTATGAACCCTCTCTTCACCACTTACTGTCATGTGCTTGCAGAGTTCTTGTGTCTGTAGAGGTGAGTTGATTGAGTCTTTATATCTCTGTCACTAATTAGTACAATGTTATTTAAATTCACATTTCTAAATACTAAGTTAATATTGTAAAATTGTTAAGATCACATTATTGTGCTGACATACATGTAAATAAAACCATGACCTCTGGAGGACGTTTGCAGAATTGGGTCAGACTTTCTGCAGTTTTGTCTTTTCACATGCAGCAGATTCTCCGCTCAGACGTATTCACAACAACACATACATCTTATAGAGGATTCAGGTGAGGGGTGGAGCAGCAGGCAGACCCAGGATATAACGTTATTTTCAGTCTGTCGTGTGTTAGAAACACCATCAACACCCCCACTCACATTCGATGAATCCTGTGGACGATCTCCTGCTGTGTTCTCACATCAGTTCCTCTGGACTTTCTGCAGACTTTATACTAGGGGGCTGGCCAAAGCAACTCTGGAAAAAGTCCGGAGGCTCTCACTTGCATATTTGCATTCACACATACAGCCCCTCCGGAGGAAGTCTGGAGGAGCTCCAGACTTCAGTGCACTTCTGAAAGCAGCTAAATCTAACACAGTGGCATCACTGGCGTCAGTCCTCAGCTCCGCTCTATAGTGTCCGATGGAGTCCTGCCACTAGTTCCTGATAGTATGGCTCTGAGAGGGGATGAAATACAAAGACATTTAAAGTTGTAAACAGATTTTACAATTTACTCTCACAATGGAAATTGTCTGGAGAGTCACAAACCTGTGTCAGGCTCAATAAATGAATGTCTAATGAGGAAGTCCAAGACCACCATGGCTGAGTTGGGCTTGAAGTCATCAGTGGCCAGCAGTTCTTTCACCTGGAACCATGACAGGGTGGTCACAAAACTCTCCTCATATTTCTTCTCTGGATGTTAGACATATATATATACATCAATTAATATATGAAATGGACTAACTTGAAATGTAATGTGAATAATACCTTGTTTAAATATTTTTCATCATTTGGACAGTGCTGTGTTGCAAAATGCGGTGATTGTGACATAACACAGTTTGCCTCTACTTGTGTTGCATGGTTGTGTTTGGGTATGAAAAGTCTGACAGGGACCAGATAACTGAACTTTGCAAAGTTGTCCACAGATTGGATCAAATCACCACTAACCTCCTTCACCACCATCACCACAATCATGAGGGGAGACCAGGACATGTGTAACATCCGGGACACGTGGGCTGTGTCTGAAATCAATCACTGATTACTAGATAGTTCACTATATGGTGAGTTTGCAATTTTGTAGTGTTGTCCCGAATTTTAAGTGAACATTTTTATACCCTATATAGTGGACTCGTTGTTTCCCACAATGCATTGAGAAAAGCAGTGTACAAACAATTGTCACTATCAAGCAAAATATACCATCATGTATGAAACGCTTTACCAGAGGATCTCAGACTGCGTCCTGGCTCGTAAGGAGATAAAAGTTCTGAAATATAGGGAGGAGAAGCCTGTCTGGCTTTTTAAAGTAATTAAAAGTATTTTTAAATCAATCCTCAAATAAACAGGCAGCCAGTACATGGGTGCTTAAATGGGGGGTGATATGGTTACATTTTTGGATTGTGTTAGAAGCCGAGGGGCAGCATTCTGGACTCACTGTAGACGCTGGATTGATTTCTGAGTAAGACCACTATAAAGGGAGTTACAGTAGTCGAGGTGAGAGGAAATAAGGGCGGGAATGAGTCTTTCCAGGTCTATGTGAGGGATACAAGATTTAACCGTGGCTATGTTTCTTAAATGATAAAAACATGATTGCACAACCTTCTTAATGTTGAGACAAACCAAATCCAGATTTCTAGCTGAGGACTTGGTAAATGGTTCTAGCTCACCATTTTGCCATCATATCATTCTTGCTGGAGATGGGACCAAAGACAGTTACACTGGATTTGGACAGGTTTAGTTGGAGAAAGTTGTTTCCCATCCAGTCTTTTATTTCAGCAGAATGTTTTCTCGTTTCATGTTTTTTGTATCAATCAATCACATTTTATTTTGTATAGCCAATATTCACAAATCACAATTTGTTTCATTTGGGTTAACAAGGTGCAATATCCTCCAGACTATATGAATGGACTGTATTTAGATGGAGCTTTTCTCCTCTTGATGACCACTCAAAGCATTTACAGTAAAGTTACCATTCACCCACTCACACACACATTCAAACAGTGCATCTATGTGCAGCACTTCGTCTATAAGAGGGCCGACCTTATGGTTAGAGGATGGCCACTTTACCCCCTAAGCCACAGCTGCCTCACCTCTTGTGTCTTCTCAGAGAACTTCACTTCCTGCCCCGTGTTCCTCCACCTGTTGATCACCCTGATTATTTCCACCTTCTAAAAAGTAGGTAAACACAGTTATGACCATCACATTCATAGAGCCTTACTGAATGTGATAGTACACCTGTGTGTTACCTCTAGACTAGATTACTGTAATTCCTTATTATCAGGATGCCCCAGGAAGACTGTGAAAAACCTCCAGTTGGTCCAAAATGCTGCAGCATGAGTGCTGACAGGAAGTAGAAGGAGAGATCATATTACTCCTGTCTTAGCTTATCTACATTGGCTCTCTGTAAAATTCAGAATAGAATTCAAAATCCTGCTCCTCACATTTAAAGCCCTTAACAATCAAGCCCCTTCATATATAAAAGAGTTCATAACACCATATTAACCCAACAGATCACTTCGTTCACAAAACACAGGCTCTCTGTGGTTCCAAGAGACTGTAAGAGTAGAACAGGAGGTAGAGCATTCAGCTACCAGGCTCCTCTCCTGTGGAACCAGCTCCCACTCTGGGTTCAGGAGGCAGACACCATCTCTGCATTTAAAGTTAAACTTAAAACGTTCCTCTTTGATAAAGCCTATAGTTAGTTCTGGATCAGGTGAGTCCTGAACCATCACTTAGTTATGCTGCTATAGGTCTAGACTGCTGGGGGAACTCCCATCATGCACTGAGCACCTCTCCACTTCTCTCTGTCTCTCTGCACCCCCCACATTCATTCATTTATTTATTTTAATACATGTCAATGACTAGTTCACTTTGTACTCCCATAGTCTCTCTCTCTCCATTTTTCTCTCTCATTTCAGATATCTCTGACCCCGGAACCTCAGGACAACAACTTTACCATTATTACTATTATTAATTACAATATATCAGTAATTCATTATAATATGAATTGTGTCTGTCATCAATAATAATTAAATGTCTTAACACTGTTGTTTACTTTTTAACTAGTCAGATCTAATACCTGATGGTGCTCAAGTGTTCCCGGTCTTTTATCGCTGCCGTTATTGCAGTTATTATTATTATTATATTCTCCCCTGCTTTGTAGCATTAAATTGATTCATTTTCAGATCCTCTGTCAGTTGTTTAGAGGATCTTGTTTTTGTGTGTCACATAATTTATCAGGCTCTGTAAATTCATTTTTGGAAGTCTCTATGCCAATCTAACAAATGCAGCAAAAACAAATTTACTAAACAAATCCTTGCATTTTCAATCATGAGGACGTACACACCAGCCAATTAAAAACATATTACTATAATGTCACTGCTGTCCACATTCACATTAAATAGATTATATTTGATCATCAATTGTATTGTTTCAAGTCGTGGTGTCATTTCTTCAAAATAAAATAAACTGAGCTGCCAACAGTCAACCCTCAGAAGACAATGCATTTCAAGCAGAGGTTGAATCCTTGCCAAAGGTGGA